>NC_090332.1:72646134-72952852 GCF_035084215.1 Heptranchias perlo
CAGCTACGAGATACCGCCAAACAGACGAGGCAACGGAACTACGCTGCCTACGTGAAAACCAAGAGCAGGAAGCTTGAGAAACTCGGCATCACCACCAGCATCGACCAAGCTTCCCCTGGTACCACGGTTGCAAGTCTATCGTCAATTTGTCCGACCACACCCTTCAACCAGACGAAATCGAAGTTCTCAGCCGAGGGCTCAATTTCTGCCCCACTACCAAAATGGACCCCATTAGTCTCGTGGCGGACACAGAGGAATTCATCAGGAGAATGAGGCTCCAGGAATTCTTCCACAAACCCCAAAATTCCAGCAGCGAACCCAATGAGACAATCAACGATCCGGAACAGCAGACAGAGGGATCCACGGTACAGCAACCGAAGAGGAAAGAGTCAAACTGGACTCCTCCGGAGGGTCACTGCCCTCAGCTTGACATGTATGCTCAAGCTGTCAGGAAATGCGTCAATGCCAGATTCATCAGCCGCACTCAGAAGACAGTCCAGAATGTCACCCGAGCGCAACGCAACGCCATCAACGCTCTCAAGACCAACCGCAACATCGTCATCAAACCAGCGGACAAAGGAGGAGCCATAGTCGCACAGAACAGAACGGACTATTGCAAAGAAGCATACCGACAACTGGACAACCAGGAACACTACGGACGGTTACCCGCAGATCCGACCAAAGAACACACCCACCAGCTCAACAAACTGATCAAGACCTTCGATCCAGACCTTCAAAGCATCCTACGCGCTCTCATCCCACGTTCTCCCCGCGTGAGAGACTTCTACTGCCTCCCAAAGATACACAAAGCCAACACACCCGGACGTCCTATCTCATCAGGCAACGGAACCCTGTGTGAGAACCTCTCTGGATACGTCGAGGGCATCCTGAAACCCATCGTACAGGGAACCCCCAGCTTCTGTCGCGACACTACAGACTTCCTACAAAAACTCAGTACCCACGGACCAGTTGAACCAGGAACACTTCTCACCACGATGGATGTCTTGGCACTCGACACCAATATCCCCCATGATGACGGCATCGCTGCGACAGCATCAATACTCAACACCAACAACAGCCAATCTCCAGACGCCATCCTACAACTCATCCGCTTCATCCTGGATCACAATGTCTTCACCTTCGATAACCAGTTCTTTACCCAAACACACGGAACAGCCATGGGGACCAAATTCGCATCCCAATACGCCAACATTTTCATGCACAAGTTCGAGCAGGACTTCTTCACTGCACAGGACCTCCAACCAACGCTATACACCAGATACATCGACGACATTTTCTTTCTATGGACCCACGGCGAAGAATCACTAAAGAGACTACACGATAACATTAACAAGTTCCATCCCACCATCAAGCTCACCATGGACTACTCCTCAGAATCAGTTTCTTTCTTGGACACACGAATCTCCATCAAAGACAGGCACCTCAGCACCTCACTCTACCGCAAGCCCACGGACAACCTCATGATGCTCCACTTTTCCAGCTTCCACCCTAACCACGTCAAAGAGACCATCCCCTATGGACAGGCCCTGCGAATACACAGGGTCTACTCAGACGAGGAGGAACGCGATGGACACCTACAGACGCTGAAAGACGCCCTAGTAAGAACGGGATATGACGCTCGACTCATCGATCGACAGTTCCGATGGGCCACAGCGAAAAATCGCATAGACCTCCTCAGAAGACTAACACGGGACGCAACCAACAGAGTACCCTTCGTCGTCCAGTACTTCCCCGGAGCGGAGAAACTACGCCATGTTCTCCGCAGCCTTCAACATGTCATCAATGACGACGAACACCTCGCTAAGGCCAGCCCCACACCTCCACTACTCTCCTTTAAACAGCCACCCAACCTCAAACAGACCATCGTTCGCAGCAAATTACCCAGCTTTCAGGAGAACAGCGTCCACGACACCACACAACCCTGCCACGGTAACCTCTGCAAGACATGCCAGATCATCGACACAGATACCACCATCACACGAGAGGACACCACCCACCAGGTGCATGGTTCATACTCCTGTGACTCGGCCAACGTTGTCTACCTCATACGTTGCAGGAAAGGATGCCCCAGAGCATGGTACATTGGCGAGACCATGCAAACGCTGCGACAACGGATGAACGAACACCGCGCAACAATCGCCAGACAGGAGGGTTCCCTCCCAGTCGGGGAACACTTCAGCAGTCAAGGACATTCAGCCACCGACCTTTGGGTAAGCGTACTCCAAGGTGGCCTTCGAGACACACGACAACGCAAAATCGTCGAGCAGAAATTGATAGCCAAGTTCCGCACCCATGAGGACGGCCTCAACCGGGATCTTGGGTTCATGTCACGCTACACGTTACCCCACCAGCGAACAAATGTTATCTGTTTTTAATATAACGGGTCAATTGCTGTCTTTTTCTTCCGGATGTTTCTGCCTCTCTCGCTCTGTTTTTTTTAATTGGCATCTCCACATCATCTGTTTTTTTAGTTCTGGCCATTTGTATATTCGGTGGCCCTGTAGGTAACACCTATCTGTCTGAACACTTTGGTTGCCTTGGCAACGGGCAGTTGAAAAGACTATCTGTAATCACCAGGCATTGTTCTGTGATTTATAAATGCGATAGGTTTGAGGATTTCATTTCCACATTCACCTGAGGAAGGAGGAAGCCTCCGAAAGCTTGTGGATTTTAAAATAAAATTGTTGGACTATAACTTGGTGTTGTAAAACTGTTTACAATTGTCAACCCCAGTCCATCACCGGCATCTCCACATCATAGCAGTGTAGTGAAGAGGCATTATCTTTGTAAAGAAGCGTCTGACTGATTTACTTTCCCATTTGTTTACAAACACAGTACAACAGCATATCTCCGGCCAGAGTGTCATTCTCTTTATTCCTAATGACACCAGTGTTTCCTAGTAGTAATGTAGCTTAAACTGAACACTTGAACCTGTTTCCCACCACTCCTGCAGCATCGGTGCTTCAGAATACTACGTGTCAGCCATGGCTCAGTTGGTAGCACACTCATCTCTGAGTCAGAATGCCGTGGGTTCAAGTCCCACTTCAGTGAGGTGAACATAAAATCTAGGCTGACACTCCCAGTGCAGTACTTTCGGATGAGACATTAAACTGAGGCTCCGTCGGCCCCCTCAAGTGGGCGTAAAAGATCCCATGGCACTATTTTGAAGGAGAGCAGAGGAGTTCTTCCAGTGTCCTGGCCAACATTTATCTCTCAACCAATATCACTAAAACACATTATTTGGTCATTATCTCATTGCTTTTTGTGAGACCTTGCTGTGCGCAAAATGGCTGCCACGTTTCTACATTACAGAAGTGACTATGCTTCAAAAGTATTATACTTTCATTGGCTGTAAAGCACATTTTTTGATGTCCTGAGGTCGTGTAAGGTGCTATATAAATGCAAGTTCTTTCCCTTTTTTTACTGCACCCCCATTAAAATCTCTTTTTTTAGCCTGATACCCTTATAGCCCATTAATGATGAACCTATTTGTTTGCTTAAATAATTGATTTCCAGCAGGCTCCGCTGTATAAAGAACTTAAATATTAAGTCGTTTGCTATATTTGAATCCTAGGTCCGACACTTTGAAAGTCCTTATCTGGTGTACCACGAGAAGGTGAAAACCAGCAGGGTGTTTCTGCGAGACTGCAGCATGGTTTCTGTGTACCCTCTAGTCCTATTTGGAGGTGGCCAGGTCAGTGTGGAACTCGAGAGGGGGCAATTCATCATCTCTCTCGATGGATGGATTCGATTTGCCGCTGCTTCCCATCAGGTGAGGGGACATTTTGGGGGATTTTCTTTTTCTATCGGTTGTTATTTCTCTGAAATGATTGCACCGTGAAAATTGAACAGTGCTCCACCAATAATGACTTGATCGGTAAGTCACTGCGGGCTGTAGATCTGACCTGTACAGACAGGAAGATCCCACATTCCATTCTTGTCTGTGCTGAATTAGGTGGCCTCAGCTGCTTAGTGATTGGGGTATTAAAACTGTCATCATTGCTTTTGGACTAAAGAGGGGAAAAGTGGCCAGGAGTTGTGCTCCTGATCACAGTCTGGTTGAGAATGGGATTGAGTTTGTCTGTGAGTGCTAACCATGGTGGAATAGTCTGTCAACACTCACTTGTGCCTACGCCTGGAGAATGATCGCTTAAGGAAGGTACTAAAAGGCAATTGGTCGTAGAACTGTACCTCAACACGAGTCAACTCCCTTTGAGGGGGAGAAAGTTGGAGGAGAAATAAATTGAAAGTGATATTATCCTTTTGACTAATAGCTGTCACAGTATATTGTTCCCAGGAGGACTGAATCTTGATTGGATCTCAATACTAATTTGCTGATACTGAATCTTTTAACCTAACTTTGAGTAACAGAGGAACAAACAGGGTTAACAGCAGAAGAAATGCGAAACACTGGCATTTCACCTTTCGGCTATTGATTTGATGTTTATTTTTCCTACTGTCTCTTTTGGGATTTTTTTCTTTCTAAACCCTCCCCCCTCAAAGCAAAGAAAGCAGGCAGGCAGATGCCCTACTGTAAGATCTCTGCCTCTCTACACTAAGATGTGCGAGTAATCAGGATTGACTTGCCCTCCTGATTACCACCCTTCTCACTGGATAAAATGTCTTGTCTCACCTCCTGTCGACAGAAATTATCCTTGCAAAGAATGATGGGTACAAATCTGAAGCCTAGCATACCCTGCGTTATTGCTTTATATTTAAGGGTAAGTTAGTGAGTGGAACAATGGCAAATGCAATTTAATATTTTTGTAACGTACTGCTCATAATGAGAAAGAATGGATGATATAAGTAGTCGATGAATGGTGTCAATAACTAGGGATAAAGTTCAAAGAGATCTCGGAGTCTTGGTACTCAACAGGTCTAACCAAGGCTGAGCAGAAAATCAACAAAGCAAATAGAAAGCTGAACTAAAAACTAAAACCACAAGTCAGGAAGGCATCCTTAAATTGTATGATACTTTCAATAGCTGCAATATCCTTTATGTACTGTGACGACCAGAATTGTACACTATATTCGAAGTGCGGTCCACAAATGATTTATTAAGTGGCAGAATTACCTTACTGTTTTGGCTCAACATTGACCTTTTAATACATCCAAAGATCTGATTTGCTTCACTCATTGCAATAGCTTCAATTTATTATCATTCAGGATCCCCTTGCATTTTCCATACACATTATTTTCTTTCCCTTCCTGGGTAATAATTCCTTTGTGAATTTTTTTGTCCCTATGTGAAGCACTGTGCGTTTCTCTACGTTGAATTTCTTCTGCCACCTGTCTGCCCAATTCCCAAGTATATTCAAATCCTCATGTAGCTTATCCTATTCAGCTTTGCAATGTACCATCTTCATTAGCTTTGTATCATCTGTAAACTTAGCCACTATACTAACCACTTAACTCCTAGCTCCAGCTCATTTATGAAGATATTAAACAAAAGCGGTCCCAAAATAGACCCCTATGGGACCCCACTGGTAATATTCTCGTAGGCTGATGACACTCCCTGTACTATTACATATTCATTGTAAAATATTTCCACTGATTCCCGCTTTCTTTATTTTCAGTACTAGCCTCTCCAGAGGATCTGTATCAAAGACCTTACTGAAATCCAAGTACACCACATCCACTGCCTTACCCCTATCAAGCTCCTTTGCTACACCCTGAAAGAAAACCAGTAAATTAGATTGGCAAGACCTCTCCTTCATGAACCCATATTGGCTATCTCTTATGATTTTATTTCTATGCAAATACTCCATGACCTTATCCTTAATAAAGATCTCCATAACTTTACCCACAACAGACGTTAAACTCACTGGTTTATAGTTTCCTGGGTCATTTTTGCTACCTTTTTTTTTTAAAAAAAGGAGCAACATCTGTCTTTCTCCAGACCACAGGCATCGGTATTCAGTGATAGCCAGAAGATTTGTGCCAGAGTGCCTGCAATTTCCTCCCTTAGTCCCTTAAGGATCCTCGGATCCATCTTATCCAGCCCCGGAGATTTATTCACCTTAAGTTTGCACAGCTGTTCGGCAACCATGCTGGTAGTAATGTGAATAGTGTCACAACTTACCTCTGCAACACACTTTAGTTCCCTTTCCAGATCAAATAAGTTACCTGTCTCATCCTTGGTTTAAAAACTGCCAGTGCAATGATGGGGACACAACATTTGGCCTCAGCCAGGACTCCTGCTCCTGATCGGTGCCCAGTGACGCTGGCTGGAAAGTGCAAACATGGGGACGTTGGCAGGGTCGGGATTAGGCCTGGCTGTGATGCTGTGCACAGTTGGATGATTTGCCATCGCTTGCTGTCTGTCCTGGTGCGGTTCAAATATTCACTGGTGTGTGGAACTGGAGGGCTGCTGGGGAACCCATGTCACCAAAACTCAGTGTGAGTACCTTCTGCAGAGGAGGGGAGAAAAGGGTGAAAAAAATGTCGGGAAAGGGTGCAAGTGCTCTTGTCTTGCTGTTTGGGACGCCACCATTAGGGGGCTCTTGCCATCCAAGTTCTGCAGCAACTTCTCTGAGAAATTAAGCTGCTGTAAAATCTACACATATATTTCTGATGAGTGGTTCTTGAAACCTGGACTGTGGAAAGTCTGCAATCTGAAACCTAAGTAGTAATGTTTACCAGTAGTGTCTAAAGTACCTTTTTAAAACTGCTAAAGATAAAAGCATAGCTTCAGCCTGTGGTTACAGGGACAGTATCACTAGCCACATGCACTGTGGGGCTCCAGAGAAGCTTAGTTCTGAATTGGTAATTGCTTTTTGGAGCTCAGGAGAATCATATTCCTACTTTGACAATTAAATAAATGATGAGGATGAATTTATTCCTCCACTTTTCCTTTTGAAATGAACCATTTTGTAACAAGTCCATTTCTTAATAAGTCGCAGATGACAGGAACCAGAAATGGGGATGTTCGCTGATGATTGCACAGTGTTCAGTTCCAGTCACAACCCCTCAGATAATGAAGCAGTCCATGCCTGCATGCAGCAAGACCTGGACAACATCCAGGCTTGGTCTCATAAGTGGCAAGTAACATTCGTGCCACACAAGTGTCAGGCAATGACCACCTCCAACAAGAGAGTGTCTAACCACCTCCCCTTGACATTCAACGGCATTACCATCGCCGAATCCCCCACCATCAACATCCTGGGGGTCACCATTGACCAGAAACTTAACTGGACCAGCCATATAAATACTGTGGCTACAAGAGCAGGTCAGAGGCTGGGTATTCTGCGGCGAGTGACTCACCTCCTGACTCCCCAAAGCCTTTCCACCATCTACAAGGCACAAGTCAGGAGTGTGATGGAATACTCTCCACTTGCCTGGATGAGTGCAGCTCCAATAACACTCAAGAAGCTCGACACCATCCAGGACAAAGCAGCCCGCTTGATTGGCACCCCGTTCACCACCCTAAACATTCACTCCCTTCACCACCGGCGCACTGTGGCTGCAGTGTGTACCATCCAAGGGATGCACTACAGCAACTCGCCAAGGCTTCTTCGACAGCACCTCCCAAATCCGCGCCCTCTACCACCTGGAAGGACAAGAGCAGCAGACACATGGGAACACCACCACCTGCACGTTCCCCTCCAAGTCACACACCATCCCGACTTGGAAATATATTGCCGTTCCTTCATCGTCGCTGGGTCAAAATCCTGGAACTCCCTTCCTAACAGCACTGTGGGAAAACCTTCACCACATGGACTGCCGTGGTTCAAGAAGGCGGCTCACCACCACCTTCTCAAGGGCAATTAGGGATGGGCAATAAATGCTGGCCTCGCCAGCGACACCCACATCCCATGAACAAATAAGAAAAATGTTTATCACCTTTACTTATTAAGTCAAAATTACAATTTATATTTTTCTCATCAATGAAGTATTCAGTGGACTTGTTTAGTATTCAAACAGCACTGTTACAAAACTGGGGCCAGAGTAAATATTTATCATCAGAGATTAACCTCATTGAGCTTTGGCCTCTTCCGTGGACTACATTGAAATTACAGTTAGGAATCGGACAAAATACACTTATTCTACATTTGAGCAGTTTTATTTTTTTTAACGTGGTGTTAAAATAAGCTCTTGCATTTATCTTAGTGTGGTTTATAGATACAGGGTTCAAATCCATTCTACGGGCAATACTAAAACATAAACAGGGAGTTTAAGTTTTTAATAATATAGACTCATTTTGATCACCTAAAGAGGTCAGAGAGAAATGTTCCTGATTTCTTCCACCCCCCCTAATTGGCCTGGGTTTTTAGCTAATATTTTGCCTCTCCCAGAAGATTACATGGCTTTGTGTGGGTAGGGAGTGTCTGTATGGTGATGCACAAGACATAACAACTGTATGGAACAAGCTAGATGAGCCAGTGGGTTTTTTTTTATTCATTCATGGGATGAGGGCATGGCTGGCAAGGCCAGCATTTATTGCCCATCCCTAATTGTCCTTGAGAAGGTGGTGGTGACTTTTCCTGTCCCTCATTTTCCTATGTTCGTACATACAGATATCTATATATATTTAGCTCTAAAAAGCATGCACCCTCTTTTTAACCAGTATTGTTTCTCTTGCACTACACCCAGATCGCTGAGCTGGTGAAAGAGCTTCGCTGGGAACTGGACCAGCTGCTGGAGGATAAAATCAAGAAACCCACTATGGATTTGTGCACTTGTCCACGGGGATCGCTCATCATCGACATGATTGTGAAACTTATAACGACTCAGTGACAACTGAGCTGAAAAAGATTTCCTGCGAAGGTGACGATCGATCGCACTGAGAACTTGGGGGGGATCTGCTCGACCATTCACACTGCCTTCCCAAACACTGGCAGTAGAATTCAGATCTGTTATCCTTGTGAGCACTTCAGAAGAAGATAGAAGGGATTGAACCGCTTGGTCCAACTACAATATTTATGCATCCAATACGCGAATCGGTGCAACAAGCAAAAACCTGCTGGGTCTGTTGATAAAGGATATTTTACTGAAAAACCCGGATCCGCTACAACTGTGTAATGCAAGTCATGTATTTACTATTCAACATAATACGGACGGACGAGGAAGCTTGCAATCCCAGTGGATTATTATTGCTGTAAATTTTCCAACCAAAAACTTATCATGCCTGTGAGGTGAGGTTAACCAGCTTCCACTTCAGTAGAATGTAGCTTTCTCTAGATGCTTGAGACGAACTAATGGCACTGCTGACCGGTTATTATATTGTGGAGTGACTGCTGCGGCAGTTTGAGATTTCGGATAATTGCCCATTTACAAAGCACTTGTATCGGACAGAGAAAAAAATTAAATGCATGACTGAGACCGTCACACTTCCATCCCATGACATTGGATGAAGAAATATTTTAATTAGGAGCTAAGAAATAAACATCAATCAACCTTTAAAAGACTTGAGCGCTATCACTCCAGTGAACCGTGCCAAAGTTGTTGCACTTTAAGGTGTGTTGGAATATAAAATGAGTACCATCAATCCTTAATTAAAATAGATATATATTTCCGTCCACGTGTTGTTCTTACAAAATTCCTGTTCCCTCTGCTGCCTGGTGCTTTTACAGTATGTTTTTAGGTTGAGGGGTGGGGGGTAATGAACAGATGGCCACTTTAATGGAGAAGACTCTGGTTCAGACACAACTTTATAGCAGGAGATAAATAGATATTGATAAATCTAGATCAATCAGTAAGTAGATATTGATGAATCTGGATCAGATGACTGGGAGGAGAATGAGCAAAGCATGTGAAATATTCTTGAAATTCAACATTTAGATGCTTGTGACCTGTCGAAGTAGGGCTTTGGTTTAAAAAAAGACTTGCATTTATATAGCACCTTCCGTGACCTCAGGACATCCCAAAGTACTTTACAGCCAATGTAGTCACTGCTGTAATGTAGGAGACGCAGCAGCCAATTTGCACACAAGGTGCCACGAAGAGCAATGTGATAAAACAACCAGATAGTGATTTTGGTTGAAGGACACCAGGAGAACTACTCTGCTTCAAAATAGTGCCATGGGATCTTTTATAACCATCTGAGAGGGCAGACCCCTGGGGGTCTCTGTTTAAGGTCTCGTCCAAAGATGACACCTCTAAACAGTTCAGCACTCTCTCAGTACTGCATTGAAGTGTCAGTCTAGGTTTTGTGCTCAAGTCCCTGGAGTGGGCTCGAACCCACAATCTTCTGACTCTGAGGCAACAGCTTCTGATCCAGGAACACCACCTGGCTTTTCTGCAGCAGAGGCCAAAGGTTTATTCTTGTGATGGTGATATTGCTCCAGTTTTGCTCCTTTAGCAGACTCTGGACCAGCTGATTAAGAGCTGAGTGTACACAGCAAGCTCCCTGCTGCATATAGTGATACATTCAGGTTCAAATAATTAATTACCTGGTTACCTAGGTAGGAAGGTAGAAGCCCGTTTTGTGGCTGGTCACATCCTTTTTTATTGTGCACTTTTCACAATGGGGCCTAGGTGCGATGGCAGGGCAGCTGAATAAAAGCTCACTGCCGGGATGTATCATGTGGCTCACGATACAATGTTTGGCTATCCCTGCATCTGGTCTTTTTAACCACTTACAAATATCTCAGTACAGGCCTAGAGAATAACTAACTGTCCCCTCACTGCTTCATAAGCTCTCTGTGCAGTAGCAACAATGATGCTGTCTTTTTTTCCCACATAATGTAATTGGAACAAGGGTGAATAGTAGTCAATAAGCTGAAATACCCTCACTAATACACTTTCAGGAAGATCTAGGCTACAGACTGCATGTTTCAAACATGCAGCTGTTAATTCATGAAGATATTTACCCCATTTGTATGAGTTTAGAATCGAATTACAACTTATTATTTGGTGTCTAGACTTACCAAATGCGAAAACTAGTTTAACAGCTGCAGAATATCAATTTCTGAATGCAATCCTATGGCTTTGCACACAGATCATCAGATAATTATGGGTGAGAATGATTATTCAGCCCATCATAATTCAGCCAGATAGACCCTACAATCCTCCTGGTGCTGCATCTAATTGTCTTTATTATTCAAGTTTTTGTCTCTGCTACTTTACCTGGAAGTCCACATTCCTTGTGTTGACCACCGTTTGCGTGAAGAGAATTTTATTTGTTTTACGGGTTGGACCACTGACACCAGGGATCAACATTACGGCTCTTTTCTGCACTGCCTCCATTTTAAAAATTCTCATCCTCGTTTTCAAATCGCTCCATGATCTCTGCGCTCCTTCAATTCTTTCCTCTTGCGCATCCGATTTTAATCGCTCAATTGGCGGCCGTGCCTAACCTCTCCTCCTCTAAAACGCTCCTTAAAAACCTACCACTTTGACCAAGCTTTTGGTCACCTGTCCTAATATCTCCTTATGTGGCTTGGTGTCAAATTTTGTTTGATAACGCTCCTGTGAAGCGCCTTGGGACGTTTTACTATGTTAAAGGTGCTATATAAGTTGTTGTCGTCTCAGCCTGCTGATCTTGGACTTGTACACAGCATTATTCTTTTAAAGTTGTTCCAAGTGTCCTCTGCTAAGCTGTTGATCATCATCTTCCAATCCATTGGGAGAAGATATTCATTCTCGCTTTGGATGGTTATAAGATACAAACCCCTAACACTCATTTTCATAGTGCATATTTTCTATTGAAGTAGTTGAGATTCAAACATGACAAATGTGGATTAAAATATGTAAACTTCTGCCATATATAACATTAACAAATAGAAACAGCTGCCTTGGACATATCCTTTTACTAATAAATTGGATCCATAAACTTGAGAATGGAAGTTGCACATTTACAACAGTACCTTATTTTATGAGATGACTACATATGAAAGCTTGCAGGAACAGTAGGCAATCTCAACACTTATGAGATTCTGTTCTGGGTTTTTCAAAAATGGTACATTGATTTGGATAATAAGATTAGCTTTAACTTTCATTTTCACTCTGCACAGCAGCAATAAAGACACCAACACATTATCTCTGGGCTGGGAACCTATAATGGAAGTACAGCTGATGTTTAACAATGGGATTGAAGATTAGTTGCCAAGTTTACCAGAAGAAATATATATTTAATAATTTAACATTAGTAACTGTTCCCCTCAATCATTTTTATGATCAGCATCTGGATTACAGTTGATGAGGCTTTGAACCCTGGATAAGATAATTTCATTGGAGCTATTGCAGTCTTCTGGATTGTATGGTGGAGATACTGTCAATACCCCAGCTACACACAGCACTTTGCGTTGGTCCCCCTGTTCTGTAACAGGAATCCGATTTTTCTCCAGCCAAGATTTAAGGCTGGATTTCCGTTGTTCAAGCTCTTCGTTGCTGTAGACCCTGGCAGCTACAGGCATAAATAAAGCAGAGAGTCTCTCAGTTGTGTTATTTTCCCCTTCGTTGATCAGTTCCACTGTCTGGATCGCGTGGCCCATAATGGTCACAACAGACACCTTCCCGGCATCTACGAAGTTTACCAGAACAATACTGAAAGAAATTAAAAATCAAGTTGGTCACTGAGGGCAACTGACAGCAAAGGTAGCAACTAAAGTTAAAGTTTGCTACATTTTAAAAGAAAAACCTCCACCACTTCCTAACAGATGACTGGAGCCAAAAGGGCACCTTCCTGATGGCAATTCTAGATGCCAGAGACCATGGCTGGCCTCAGCTGCCCCAGCTCCATGTCCTCCTGAGCCGACTCACTAGGGTGTAAATAGCACACATGGGTTAACAGCTTTTCACTGCTAGTTGCATAGAAGCTGGAACCCCCCCCCTCCCCACAACAAGTATGTCTCCGAAACAATTCTATTGGTATATCCCAGTCAGAACAAGTGATTGTTGCCTTTTACTTGTTATTGGAGCAACACCAGCAGGCCAAGGCACGATTGTCGATAGGGTAGATGTAGAGATGATATTTCTACTTGTGGGGGAGACCAAAACTAAGGGGCCTATATATATATATATATATATATAAGATAGTCACTAACAAATCCAATAGGAAATTCAGGAGAAACTTATTTACCCAGAGAGTAGTTAGAATGTGGAACTCACTACCACATGCAGTAGTCGAGGCGAATAGCATAGATGCATTTAAAGTGAAGCTAGATAAATACATGAGGGAGAAAGGCTACGCTAATAAGGCTAGATGAAGTGGGGTGGGGTATGAAGAGATGTCCAGCAAATTTCACTTACCTTCCCGAAACAGGGTCGACAGTGAAGACCCAGCCTTGGTATGCATTTTTTTCATCTGCAGTGACTTTCACTTCTTTGTTCAGATACTTCTCCCATTCTAAAGGTTTTTTTGTATTCCATTCATTCATATTCATTAGAGAATTACTTTCTCAATCTATTGAAATAGAAATAAACATTGCATTCTTCACACCATTATTGAAGGTCTTTATATACTATAACATCTTAAAAAAGGGGCTCACTGTTGGGTTGAATTTATCCTACTTGCACATTTATTTTAAGGTAATGTGCATTAATACCAAATATGAGACCTCACAAAAGTAGGTGACATAGAAGTGTGTTGTAATTAACATTTTTTTCTTCAAATTAGACAGCTTGTTCTTTTTATTCCACTACCTCCATGAGACCTGTACAATCCAACAGAGACATGAGAATGAGAAACTTCACCACGGTATGGAGACCAACTCTCCAGACAATACTGCTGCTGGGACATTGCCTGGCTAGAACCCATAGCAGAGCAATATGAGTTTGAGGGAGGGTTTATACCTGAAATGTTAACTTGCCTCCTGTTTTCTCCACGGATGCTACCTGAGTGTCTCCAATCTTTTCTGTTTTGTTTCAAATTTCCAGCAGCTGCTGCTGTATTTTGCTTTCTGTGGCACGAGAGAACAGATTGGGATACAAATCAATGCTGTCTTGCTGTGAGGAAGTGCAACATGTGTATCTGCACCCAGACCCCTACAACAGCATGATTTTACCCTTACTGCACTGAAATAGATTTTTTGAAATATGGTCCGATAAAACATTTAACCCAGGATTTACACACTAGGCCTTCGATCCTAAAGACCTATCTTATTACTGAGAAATTAGAAGGCGCGATTACATTCACTCACCTCCTTACTCCGACGCTTCTCAATTAACGTCACCTCCACCCTGGCGTCGCTTCTGAATGACGTCTTCCATCTCCCTCGGTACCTACGCCCGAGAGATTCGCATCGACGTCATAAAAACCGCCGCGCATTTGAAATAAGTCACGTGAGGGCACGAGTCGATTCCCCCGATCCAGTAACGGTCAAACGCGGAGTTGGTGTTTGTGAAACGACTACTTCGTTCATATTTTAATTCATGTTTTAGAATGTGGTAAACATCGGGTCTGAACGTTTTCATGTAATAATTCCCCCAGTAATCTGAGGACCATTTATACCCATCAGGCTGCTCCTTTCTACAGGGCGTATCCCACATCCCGCTGAACTGTCCCGGCTCCGGGAAGAATCACGTGTGATGGGGAGGTCTTAATATTTTTCGTGCCCCCAGGAAATGCTCAGTTACCATGTTCGAAAGAGAGGAATAAGGGGATGGAGGCCCCTGACAGTGGGCCTGTGCTCCCTTTACGCAAGAAGATTGGGGTGGTGATTAACAGCACCTCCTGCCTCATTTTTCTCAGAATGCCGAGGATAGCCTCAACCCCCCAAAATGTTCGTGAGACGCCTATTGTCGCCGTGCATTTCCAAATGCCGCATCTGCACATCTTACCTAAACAATCAGCTCGGCAGAGTTTCCTCAACTTGGCTTCATTATCAACCACAAGAAGTCTCACTTTAAACCACTGATTTTTTTTGCACAATTCTAGGAAAAGTCTTCTTGTCCACTGTTAAAGAGGAGATGCCAACACGAAGAGCAATACATTTAAGAGGAATCAAAGATAACAGCAGAACAATTCCTTTGTGTTCTCAGTCTGATTGTTACATCTGTGTTGTGCCAAATGCAATTGATGCATTTGGCACAACAGATGAACCTGCTTCACCAATATTCCCCTTACAGGTCACCTCTGTCTTGTGGAAATAAATAGAACTGCTGCTTCAGACTTGTAGTGGTCTCAGGTCTTCCAAGTGTTTTTTTTCAATCATCATTGGTGATGTCATACCTTTTTTTTCTTTATTTTTTTAGGCCCCCCCCCCTTTTATAAGAAGGGGGTGTAGGGTGTGCTTAAATACTAAAAAACAAATAAAACGAAACCAGGTATCAAATCAAAATTTTATTTTCCTCGTTCAGGATGCACTCCAGCCCCTGCGGTGCCCACCGGTCGCGGAAAGCCTCAAGCGTACCGGCAGACACCGCGTGCTCCCTCTCCAGGGCCACCCGGGCGCGGAGCAACCCGCGAAAGAGAGGCAGACAGGCCGAGCGACCGCCCCCACGGACCGCGAGCATCCTGGACCTGTGGATGGCCACCTTGGACAGGCCCAGGAGCAGGCCCACGAGGACGTCCACCGACCTGCCCGCCCCCCTCCTCACCGGGCGCCCAAAGTCTTCCAAGTGTTCTATTCCAACCACACCCTCCTCAACTTATGTTAATGACAGATTCATTCCTTTCCTGATGGCCTGACCACGTTCTCGACAATTGAGCTCGGGGCCAATGGAATGCCACTAAATGTATGTCGCACATAAATCAACTAAAATTTCAAGCACTAGGTCCAGCCTTGCTACATTTGGAGGCTCTTGTGAAGGCCAAGTTAATGTGTCAATCGACAGACAATACAACAGTTATCAGGTAGAAAGATAGTGGGACCCCATTCATGGTCCCTCTATCAGAAAGCAACACTACTTGCTCATTGGTGCTTAACCACTAGATGATACTCTCAGTACAACATCTGGATGAGGTAAACAACACTATATGGCCAGTTGGTCAACAATTCACATGAAAGGTCCATTCTGAAGTCATTTAGGACATTTTCATGCCACTGGGTTATCTGGAAATGATGTTTTACTTTTTGTCTAATAATCATCATCAACTCCCTTTGATGCTCCTGCATGAGGATAGGTCAGCTTGGAAACTGGACAGCTTGGCCTTGGGCTCAAAAGTTTTTTTTAAATGTAGTTTACTACCTTTTGTTCTCATTCTCCAAAGTCCAAAGAGAAAATGCAAACAGAGGGAACAAAGGTGATCCTGATAATGCCATATTTCAGATATGCTGGCACTAAGCAATGTCCACCCAGCATCATTTGTTTAAAGGAGACACCTCTGCTGTTGGGGCAGATTTTTCACTCAGACCCAACAAGTTTTCACTTCACAGCATGCTGTTGAGGGAACCTTACTTAAACCGATGCTTAGAGGCGGTGCAACAAAGATTCACTAGATTGATTCCTGGGATGAGAGGGTTGTCCTATGAGGAGAGATTGAGTAGAATGGGCCTATACTCTCTAGAGTTTAGAAGAATGAGAGGTGAACTCTTGAAAGATATAAGATTCTGAGGGGGCTTGACAGGGTAGATACTGAGAGGTTATTTCCCCTGGCTGGAGAGTCTAGAACTAGGGGGCTTAGTCTCAGGATAAGGAGTCGGCCATTTAAGACTGAGATGAGGAGGAATTTCTTCACTCAGGATTGTGAATCTTTGGAATTCTCTACCCCAGAGGGCTGTGGATGCTGAGTCATTGAGTATATTCAAGACCGAGATAGATGTTTTTTGGACTCAAGGGGAATCAAGGGATAGGGGATCGGGCGGGAAAGTGGAGATGAGGCCAAAGATCAGCCATGATCTTATTAACATAGAAAATAGGAGCAAGAGTAGGCCCTTCGGGCTTGCTCCACCATTCAAAATTATCATGGCTGATCGTCTAACTCAGTACCCTGTTCCCGCTTTTTCCCCCATATCCCTTGATCCCTTTAGCATTAAGAAATATATCCATCTCCTTCTTGAATAGATCTAATGACTTGGCCTCCACTGCCTTCTGTGGTAGAGAATTCCACAGGTTCACCACCCTCAGTGAAGAAATTTCTCCTCATCTCGGTTCTAAATGGCATGCTCCGTATCCTGAGACTGTGACCCCTCGTTCTGGACTCCCCAGCCATCGGGAACATCCTCCCTGCATCTAGTCTGTCTAGTCCTGTTAGAATTTTATGTGTTTCGATGAGATCACCTCTCATTCTTCTAAACTCTAGTGAATATAGGCCTAGTCGACCCGATCTCTCCTCATACATCAGTCCTGCCATCCCAGGAATCAGTCTGGTAAACCTTTGTTGCACTCCCTCCATGGCAAAGACATCCTTCCTCAGGTAAGGAGACCAAAACTGCACACAATACTCAAGATGTGGTCTCATCAAGGCCCCATACAACTGCAGTAAGACATCCCTGCTCCTGTACTCAAATCCTCTTGCAATGAAGGCCAACATACCATTCGCCTTCCTAACTGCTTGCTGCACCTGAATGCTCGCTTTCAGCGACTGGTGTACAAGGACACCCAGGTCTCGTTGCACCTCCCCTTTTCCCAAACTATCTCCATTCAGATAATAATCTGCCTTTCTGTTTTTACAACCAAAGTGGATAACCTCACATTTATCCACGTTATACTGCATCTGCCATGTTCTTGCCCACTCACCCAACTTGTCTAAATCACATTGGAGCCTCTTTGCATCCTCCTCACAGCTCACATTCCACCCCAGCTTTGTGTCATCTGCAAACTTGGAAATGTTACATTTAGTTCCCTCATCTAAATCATTGATATACATTGTGAATAGCTGCGGCCCAAGCACTGATCCCTGCAGTACCCCACTAGTCACTGCCTGCCACCCGGAAAAAGACCCGTTTACTGTCTGTCAACCAATTCTCAATCCATGCCAGTACATTCCCCCCAATCCCATGTGCTTTAATTTTGCACACTAACCTCTTGTGTGGGACCTTATCAAAAGTCTTCTGAAAATTCAAGTACACCACATCCACTGGTTCTCCCCTATCCTATTAGTTACATCCTCAAAAAACTCCAATAGATTTGTTAAGTATGATTTCCCTTTCATAAACCCATGCTGACTTTGTCCAATCCCGTTAATGCCTTCCAAGTGTTCTGTTATCACATCTTTTATAATAGACTCTAGCATTTTTCCCCACTGCTGATGTCAGGCTAACTGGTCTGTAATTCCCGGTTTCTTCTCCCTCCTTTTTTAAATAGTGGGGTTACATTTGCCACCCTCCAATCTGAAGGAACTGTTCCAGAGTCTATAGAATTTTGGAAGATGATCACCAATGTATCCACTATTTCCAGGGCCACTTCGTTTAGTACTCTGGGATGTAGATTATCAGGCCCTGGGGATTTGTCAGTCTTTAGCCCCATTAATTTCCCTAGCACTATTTTTTTTTACTAATACTGGTTTCCTTCAGTTGGCAGAGTGAATGGCAGAGCAGGCTCAAAGGGCCGTTTGGTCTACTCCTTCTCCTATTTCTTATGTTTCTTACCATTGTCAGTGATTGAAAATTTTCAAGAAAACATAGTCAACCTAAATAAATAGAATTACATAGAATTTACAGCTCAGATAGGCCATTCGGCCCAAAAGGCCCATACCGGTGTTTATGCTCCACACACCTTCATCTCACAATATATCCTTCTATTCCTTTCTCCCTCATGTACTTATCTAGCTTCCTTTTACATAAATAGAAAATGTTTGCACTGTAGTGCAATTCACAAATTGTCAATCCTCTCTCCTGCAATGTAAGGATCAATCCTACATTTTCTTCAACTACTTATTGACCTTGCTCTGAAACAAGGCGTGTGAGACTTTCCACATTTCATGATCTGTGCACTTTGGGCTTATTGGAGGAACATCTCAGAAACATAGAATCTTACATCGCAGGAGGCCGCCATTCAGCCCGTTGTGCCTATGCCGCTCATTGAAAGAGCTATCCAATTAGTCCCACTCCCCTGCTCTTTCCCCATAGTCCTGCAATTTTCTCCCCTTCAAGTATTTATCCAATTCCCTTTTGAAAGTTATTATTGAATCTGCTGCCACCACCCTTTCTGGCAGTGCATTCCAGATCATAATAACTTGCTGCGTAAAAAATGCCTTCTCATCTCACCTCTGGCTCTTTTGCCAATTACCTTAAATCTGTATCCTCTGGCTATTCAATGATAAAAGAGGATATAACGAGAGGTAAGCAACCAACAGAGACCTTATGGGTTGAATTGAGAAATAGGAAAGGATCTAAGACTATAGTGGGAGTTATGTATAGGATCCCTGGCAGCAGCTCTGAAGTGCTAGATTGTATAAATGCAGAGATTAGATAAGCGTGTAACAAAGGCATAGTGGTCTTAATGGGGGACTTTAACCTTCACATAGATTGGGAAAAGCAGACTAGCAACTGTCAGAAAGGTAGTGAATTTCTTGAGTGTGTCCGGGATAGTTTTCTACAGCAGTATGTCCTAGAGGCAACAAGGGGGCAAGCCATACTAGATTTAGTAATGAGTAATGAACCAGATTTAGTTAAGAGCTTAACTGTGCGTGAACATCTATCCAATAGCGATCATAACATGCTCGAGTTCAATGTAGTGTTTGAAAGGGAAAAAAGTGAGTCAGCTGCTAAGATTCTAGACTTGGGTAAGGCCAACTTCAATGGGGTGAGACAGAGACTGTCCACAGTAAACTGGGCAAATCGGTTAATGGGTAAAACAACTGATGATCAGTGGGAAATGTTCAAAGAAACATTTAACGAGATACAGAACCGGTTTATACCCCTGAGGGGCAAGAACTCTACTTGCCAAAAAAAACAGCCATGGACAACTAAAGAGGTAAGGGACAGTATAAGACGTAAGGAAAGGGCATACAAAAAGGCAAAAAATGGCACAGATCCTGGCGAATGGGAAAGATACAAAGATCAATAAAGGGTTACAAAATAGATAGTAAGAGCTACTAAAAGAGTGTATGAAAAGAAACTTGCAAGAGATATCAAAACCAATACGAAGAACTTTTATAGTTATATTAGGAAAAAGAGGGTGGTCAGGAGCAGTGTTGGCCCCTTAAAAACTGAAAGTGGGGATATTGTCATTGACAATGGGGAAATGGTGGACATGTTGAATAATTACTTTGTGTCAGTATTTACAGAAGAAAATCCCAAGAAAACTAATATTGAATCGGGGGCAGGGACTTGATAAAATTAACATAAGTAAAGCAACAGTAATGAAGAAAATAATAGCACTAAAGAGTGACAAATCCCCAGGACCAGATGGTTTCCATCCCAGGGTTTTAAAGGAAGTAGGTGAGCAGATTGCAGATGCCCTAACTATAATCTTTCAAAGTTCTCTAGATTCAGGAACTGTCCCTCTAGATTGGAAAATTGCACATGTCACTCCGCTTTTTGAGAGAGAGAGGGAAACCGGGGAATTATAGACCAGTTAGCCTAACATCTGTTGTGGGGAAATTGCTGGAGTCTATAATTAAGGATAGGGTGACTGAACACCTCGAGAATTTTCAGTTAATCGGAGAGCTGGCATGGATTTGTGAAAGGTAGGTCGTGCCTGACAAACCTGATTGAATTTTTTGAAGAGGTGACTAAAGTAGTGGACAGGGGAATGTCAATGGATGTTATTTATATGGACTTCCAGAAGGCACTTGATAAGGTCCCACATAAGAGACTGTTAGCTAAGTTAGAAGCCCATGGAATCGAGGGAAAAATATGGACTTGGTTAGGAAATTGGCTGAGCGAAAGGCGACAAAGAGTAGGGATAACGGGTAAGTATTCACAATGGCAGGATGTGACTAGTGGAGTCCTGCAGGGATCTGTCTTGGGGCCTCAATTATTCACAATATTTATTAACAACTTAGATGAAGGCATAGAAAGTCTCATATCTAAGTTTGCCGATGACACAAAGATTGGCGGCATTGTAAGCAGTGTAGATGAAAACATAAAATTACAAAGGGATATTGATAGATTAGGTGAATGGGCAAAACAGTGGCAAATGGAATTCAATGTAGACAAATGTGAGGTCATCCACTTTGGATCAAAAAAGGATAGAACAGGGTACTTTCTAAATGGTAAAAAATTAAAAACTCTGGATGTCCAAAGGGATTTAGGGGTTCAGGTACATAGATCATTGAAGTGTTATGAACAGGTGCAGAAAATAATCAAGAAGGCTAATGGAATGCTGGCCTTTATATCCAGAGGACCGGAGTACAAGGGGGCAGAAGTTATGCTGCAGCTTTACAAAACCCTGATTAGACCGCACCTGGAGTACTGTGAGCAGTTCTGAGCACTGCACCTTTGGAAAGACATATTGGCCTTGGAGGGAGTGCAGCGTAGGTTTACTAGAATGTTACCCGGACTTCAAGGGTTAAGTTACGAGGCGAGATTACACAAATTGGGGTTGTATTCTCTAGAGTTTAGAAGGTTAAGGGGTGATCTGATCGAAGTTTATAAGATAGTAAGAGGAACGGATAGGGTGGATAGAGAGAAACTATTTCTGCTGGTTGGGGATTTTAGCAGTAGGTGGCACAGTCTAAAAATTAAAGCCAGACCTTTCAGGAGCGAGATTAGAAAACATTTCTACACACAAAGGATGGTAGAAGTTTGGAACTCTCTTCCGCAAACAGCAATTGATACTAGCTCAATTGCTAAATTTAAATGTGAGATAGTTAGCTTTTTGGCAACCAAAGGTATTAAGGGATATGGGCCAAAGGCAGGTACATGGAGCTAGATCACAGATCAGCCATGATCTTATCAAATGGCGGAGCAGGCACGAGGGGCTGAATGGCCTACTCCTGTTCCTATGTTCCTACCGATCTGGAATGCACTGCCCGAGGGAGTAGTTTGTAATCTGTAATCTTTTCAGCATGTCCTGTAAGGCCACTGCTCAAGCACGCCCTGTAGGGCAACGGTCTATATAGGCCACTGTGATGTCAAGGAGCATACAGGGTAAGATAAGGCAAAAAAGGGAAGCTTATGTCAGACACCGAGAGCTCAATATTGCAGAAAGCCTAGAGAAGTATAGAAAATACAGGGGTGAAATTAAAAAGATTAGGAAAGCAAAGAGAGGGCATGAAAAAAACTGACAAGTAATATTAAGGAAAACCCAAAGATGTTTTATAAATACATAAAGAGCAAGAGGATAACTAAGGAAAGAGTAGGGCATTTTAGAGACCAAAAAGGTAACCAATGTGTGGAGGCGCAAGATGTGGGTATGGTTCTTAATGAATACTTTGCGTCTGTCTTCACAAAAGTGGGGGACAATGCAGACATTGTAGTTAAGGAGGAGGAGGTGTGAAATATTGGATGAGATAAACATAGTGAAGGAGGAAATATTAAGAGGATTAGCATCTTTGAAAGTTGATAAATCGCCAGGCCCGGATGAAATGTATCCCAGAATGTTAAGAGAAGCAAGGAAGGAAATAGCGGAGGCTCTGACCATCATTTTCAAATCTTCTCTGGCTACAGGCGTGTTGCCAGAGGATTGGAGGACTGCTAATGTACCGTTGTTTAAAAAGGTGGAAAAGGATAGGCCGAGTAATTACAGGCCAGTCAGCCTTACCTCGGTGGTAGACAAATTAGTGGAAACAATTCTGAGGGACGGTATAAATCTTCATTTAGAAAGGCACAGATTAATCAAGGACAGTCAGCATGGATTTGTTAAGGGAAGGTCGTGCCTGACTAACTTGATTGAATTTTTTGAGGAGGTAACAAGAAGGGTTGATGAGGGTTGCATGTTTGATGTAGTCTACATGGATTTTAGCAAGGCTTTTGATAAGGTCCCACATGGCAGAATGGTCAGAAAAGTAAAAGCCCATGGGATCCAAGGGAAAGTGGCAAGTTGGATCCAAAGTTGGCTCAGTGACAGGAAGCAAAGGGTAATGGTCGACAGGTGTTTTTGTGACTGGAAGGCTGTTTCCAGTGGGGTTCCACAGGGTTCAGTACTTAGTCACTTGCATTTTGTGGTATATATTAATGATTTAGACCTAAATGTAAGGGGCATGTTTAAGAAGTTTGCAGATGATACAAAAATTGGCCATGTGCTTGATAGTGAGGAGGAAAGCTGTAGACTGCAGAAAGATGTCAATGGACTGGTCAGGTGGGCAAAAAAGTGGCAAATGGAATTCAATCCAGAGAAGTGTGAGGTAATGTATTTGGGGAGGGCAAACAAGGCAAGGGAATACACAATAAATAGGAGGATACTGAGAGGTATAGAGGAACAGAGGGACCTTGGAGTGCATGTCCACAGATCTCTGAAGGTAGCAGAACAGGTAGGTAAGGTGGCTAAAAAGGCATACAGAATACTAACCTTAGCCGAGGCATAGAATATAAGAGCAGGGAGGTTAGGCCTTGAATACTGCATACAGTTCTGGTCTCCACATTACAGGAAAGATGTGAATGCACTAGAGAGGATACAGAGGAGGAGATTTACGAGGATGTTGCGAGGATTGGAAAATTTTAGTTATGAGGAAAGATTGGATAGGCTGGGGTTGTTTTCATTGGAACAGAGGAGGCTGAGTGGTGATTTAATTGAGGTGTATAAAATTATGAGGGGCCTAGATAGAGTGGATAGGAAGGACCTATTTCCCTTAGCAGAAGGGTCAGTGTCCAAGGCGCATAGATTTCAAGTAATTGATAGAAGGATTAGAGGGGGGGCTGAGGAGAAACTTTTTCACCCAGAGGGTGGTAGGGGTCTGGAACTCACTACCTGAAAGGGTGGTAGAGGCAAAAACCCTCAACTCATTTAAAAAGTACTTGGTTGTACACTTGAAGTGCTGAAACCTACAGGGCTACGGACTGAGTACTGGAAAGTGGGATTAAGCTGGATAGCTCTTTTTCGGCTGGCAAGGATACGATGGGCCGAATGGCCTCCTTCTGTGCCGTAACTTTCTATGATTCTATACCTTCTGGTGTTCCTTCTTCCTTTCACTTTCTTTTCTAAAGCTGGTGACATGCTGGGGCATGGTTGCATGGGTGCTGCCAACCTTACAGTATCTCACCTAAATGGTGTTGCTTAATGCATGAGCCTAGAAAGAAAAGAAAGAACTTGCCTTTCACAACCTCAGAAAGTTCCAAAGTGCTTTACAGCCAATTAAGTAATGTAGTCATCGTTGTGATGTAGGAAAAGCAGCAGCCAATTTACGCACAGCAAACTCCAATAAACAGCAATGTGATAATGACCGGATAATCTGTATTAGCAATGTTGATTGAGGGATTATTTTGGCCAGGACACCAGGGATAACTCCCCTGCTCTTCTTTGAAATAGTGCCATGGGATATTTTACGTCCACCAGAGGGGGCAGACGAGGCCTTGGATTAACGTCGCGTCCGAAAGACAGCACCTCCAACAGTGCAGCACTCCCTCAGTACTGCAGTGGAGTGTCAGCCTAGATTTTTGTGCTCAAAAGGACAATACAACTGAACCTGATCCTGTCCTCAGCTCATGTCCACAATTTGTCTTTCCAATCAGTGATCAGGACCTGGAGCCCTGGCTGATTCTTCCCTGTCTAGCCTGAGTATGTTGAGACAAGTTAGAGTGCTTCACTACTACTCTGATTGAGATCATCCAGTTACCAAAATTCTACTAGCCATCACCCCAGCAACCAACCCTTAAAAGCCACTCATTCACAACCAGCCAGTGGAAGCTATCTAGCCAACATCAGAAACCAACCAGCAGAAGCTAGCCAGCCAACCACCCACTCATCAGCAACCAAGCAACAGAAGCCAGTCACCATCAGGATAAGTAGGAGTGAGGGGGCCCTATTTCCTCAGGTTATGCAAGCAGGAGCAGTGGAGTCATCAGTAGAGCCATCAGCAGCAGGAGAAATAGTCAGTAAGAGGGACAGTAGCAGATTCAACAGAGGAGCAGGAGAGGAATTAGAATTGGGAGTGCCATCAGGAGCAGATGAGGAATCATCAGCAAGAAAGCTGGCAGGAGAGGCAGTGACAGAATCATGAGCATAGGAGCCAGCAGGAGCAGGAAAAGAAGTGGCAGCAGGAGAAAAAATTGGCAGGAGTGGGAGAGACAGTAGCAAAATCTGAAGCTAGGAGCAAGAAAGCCATCAGGCTAAGAACAAGGAGGCAGCAGGATGGCTATGCAGCTAGAGACCCAGCAGTGGTGGAAGAGGCATGAAAAGTGCATGAGATACGGTTAGCTTTAACTGTGAAGTTAGTTAATAGGGTAGCCGTATGATTTCCACATCTTTCCTGCTACTGCCTGCTTTCTAGCTACACAGTCTTCCTGGAGAAGAATTTTATCAGGTAGGTAACTGAGGTAGGAGTACGCTGGCAGTTAAAACATGAGTATACGGTTGTCTCCATAATGGGTAAATGCCATATATCCGAGTACACCCTAATGTACCTTTGCAGCTAAGAGAATGGGTAGAGAAACTGTTCCCTCGGCTGTTCCAGTGCCAATATCACTGTTCAGCAACCATCACAAAATGGGCAAAAGTAGCCAGTGACAACTCCACCTCAGATGTTTCCTTCCACCGTAAAGAGAACTCAGAAGGAAGCCAGGTGTCTTCCCACAACAAAATGACTGAGATAGGGAGCTCAGCAGAGTGAGACAATTGAAGACCTTCTGGTTCTTTTGTGAAGATAAAATAAGGTAAGTATTAGCAGAGCAGCACAGAGGTAGCCTGTCAGCATCAAAACTATTACTTGTGTAATGACTGAGAAGCAGATAAGCTATTAATGATAGATATTAGTATGATTTCAATTTCTTATTGTGGACTACATTTTTTATCAGTTAACATCACAAGAATAGACACACCTATTTTGGTCTCATTCACCCTCTCCAATTCTTCTGATTATGTGAGAACTTTGAGTCTTTCTTGGCTGGTGGTTGTCGGCCTATAATCAGCAGACTGGTGAATAGTTTGTTTGTCACAGGAGCCAAGTGGCTCATTTCCTGCCTGTTAAGATGCTAACCTGTGTTAATTATGGCTGAGCTCTGAATGGCAGATGGCATGGTGCTGCTGACAGGAAATTACCATGTTCCAATGTGTTCATATATTGTTCATCTTGCAAAAAAATTCTGCCATTAAAAGCCCAGAAACTCACTCCTAAAATGTCCTAACACTCCATAGCATGCAGTGTTGGTACACTAAAGAAAGGACTTGCATTTATATAGAACAACCTCAGGATGTTCTAAAGCACTTTACAGCCAATTAAGTATTTTTTAGATGTAGTCACTATTGTAAATGTAGGAAACAGGACAGCCAATCTGCACACAGCATAATCCCACAAAGAGATAAATGACCAAATAAATTGTTTTAGTAATGTTGGTTGAGGGATAAATATTAGCCAGGAGATGGGAGAACTCCCCTGCTCTTCTTCAAATAGTGCTGAGGGGTCTTTAACATATACCTGAGAGGGCAGACAGGGCCTCAGTTTAATGTATCATCTGAAAGATGGCACCTCCAACATTGCAACACTTCCTCAGTGCTGCACTGAAGTGTCAGCCTAGATTATGTGCTCAAGTCTCTGAAGTGGGAGTTGAACCCATGATCTTCTGACTCAGGAAGAGTGCTACCACTGAACCAAGCCTCATATTAACAACTTCACTATCACACCACCACTTGTTACATATTAATTAAATTTTAAAAAGCTAAGAAAAAAATTGTGCTGCAGATAAATGAAACAAAGGCCAAAGTCTCAGTAAGCTTCATTTTTAACAAAGGTTAACAAGACAAGTTATTTGAAACATCAACATGCTACTGCTCTAGCCATTTTCCCTGATTTTCTCTCCTTCTAACCTGATTCTTACTACAGTACAGTTGACATGGATGAAGGCAGCCCTCTGGCACCTCCGTCAAATGAACATTCTTTATGGGTGAGCCTAGCAAATGAGTGTTGCCAAGCTATTCAACCAAAGTGGGAATCACAGTTAAGCCCGATCCTGTCCTCATTATTCATCCACACACATACAGCAACGAAGGTTCACTAGATTGATAGAGGGTTGTCCTATGAGGAGAGGTTGTGTAGAATGGGCCTATATTCTCTGGAGTTCAGAAGAATGAGAGGTGATCTCATTGAAATGTATAAAATTCTTAGAGGGCTTGACAGGGTAGATGCTAAGAGGCTGTTTCCCCTGGCTGGAGAGTCTAGAACTAGAGGTCAAGATTAGGGGTCGGCCATTTAGGACCGAGATGAGGAAAAATTTCTTCGCTCAGAGGGTTGTGATTTTTTGGACTTTTCTACCCCAGGGGGCTGTGGATGCTCAGTCATTGAGTACATTCATGACTCAGATCAATGGATATTTGGACACTAAGGGAATTAAGCGGTATGGGGATCAGGCGGGAAAATGGAGTTGAGGTAGAAGATTAGCAATGATCTTATTGAATGGTGGAGCAGGCTTGAGGGGCCATATGGCCTACTCCTGCTCCTATTTCTTATGTTCTTATATAACTCCCATGAAAGGGATGCTGAATAGCAATCAGGAGAAGGAATCCTTGCTGATTTATAGCCCATCTTAGCCCAGAGTCACACAGGCCAATTGTAACACCATAAATGCTGCATCAGCTAACACAGGACAGACCAGAAATCTAACCCTGCAACTTCTGGCCTGTATGGCTTAGTGCTACACGAGTGCACCTGGTGAATTTTCCCACTGGGACATAAAAGTCTATGAGAAAATAAAAATTAATTTCCCTTATTTGAAGTTTTACAATTGTCTTGTGCTGGATTTTATCTTTATTTATACCAATAAACTATTTACTGACAGCCCTGTTTGTGAATAAAACTAGACTTGGATAGATCACTATTTGTGGATTAAACTAGACCTACAAAAATTGCTGCCTGGCCAATTTTTAATAGGGAAATCTTTGAAACTGCAGCTTTAAAAATACCACAGTTGCCATGGTAAAGTATTTCCGTTAGCATGTCCAGAAGGAAATGCAATCAGATGCAATGATGTCAGCTGCACAAATTATTTATTTTCATTCTTAAAACTTTAAATAAATACTAAGACCAAAACGTTGAAACCGCATTGAAAAAGACTGACACTGCAGCAGATGTAAGTCTGTTTAAAGCATACTTTTCCTGCTGGCAACGTGACAGGATTTGACTCGTGTTTTCAGTGCAGGATGTTATTAGTCTGCCCAAAAATCCCTAAAAAGTGACAACGCCCTTTTTAATCCTTTCAGTACTGAATGTTCTTTTATAGATTTTGAAATATTCTTATTGTCATATTAGTTGTTCAGCAAACCTACTTAGAGAAATATCAGGAGCCACAATTACACTATTTGAATGAAACAGATTCATTTTCTTTTGTGAGTTTTATGTTCATCACGCTGAAGGATGTTAGTGCTGGGAAATGGAACACTTTCCATTATGGACCCTGGTGTCAACAAGTACTCCCAGATATAGCAATGTCAAGTAAAGCTCTCCTCTGCCCAACCTTAGAAAAGCATGCTACCAGTGTGGTATTATTAAAATTTCCCTCTGTAGCCCAGGAACTAGATTGAGTCCAAAGTAATTTCACAGAGGATATTTTACAGTCAGTCGACAGGGGAGACATTCGTCCCATTAGTCTGGGCTGGAATTGACTTCAGGTCCCAGTGGTGAAAGGCCTGTGTCTAACCTACTCTACCACACAGTTCCAGAATGAATCAAATTATAGTCTTGTTACATTTTGTATTTTGGTGCAAAAATGCTAATTAAGCCTCATGTGGCTAAATAAGCATTAGGATACTGCTCTTCCAAATTGTACTGTGACAATTCTCAAAATTCAACATACAAATAACAAACACTTCATGGTTCAGTAATCTCAGAGTAAGATATGGAAGTATGTTAAACATTAACATGTTGAGTAAATTATGAAATTCTGCTATCTCTATGGAGAAGCTAGAATTTTGCCTTTTATAGTAATCTGTGAATAAGCTTTTTTTTCTCTACCATATTAGAGTCCCTTGTTTCCTTTAGTAATCCTTAAGCTTTCCTATGCTGCAGTAGAGTACATGTTTTTGTCCTGAAAATGGAGACAGATGGGCGGAATTTTAACCCTCCAGGACAGGCAGGAGAGGAGGGGTTAAAAATGCAAAAATGGGAAACCCGACCTCAACCATACCTTCAACGTGCTCTGCCCACTTCAGGTTTTAACGGAGGCGGGTTGGGGGCAGGCAACTAACCCGCTCTCCAGAGGCGGGTCCCTAATTTAAATGTGTTAATGAGGCTGCGTTCCTCAAATTTGACCTCGCTTTTAAATTTAATGCTTGCAGCTTGGGTTTCCCAGGGCTTGGGAAACCCAGCAGCTGAAGGGAGGTGAGAACGGCTGGATCCAACTGGTAAGTGCCTTTCCAGCACTGCTTGTGGGCCAGGAGGAGCAGCAGTGCTACCCCGTGGCCCCCCAAGCTAACCTGTTTACCTCCCCACAGTTGGACCCCTACAATTGTCCGAACCCCAATCTATCCACGCACCCCCCCCCTCCCGATGTTTCCCAATGTTTCCAGCCACTCCACCCCCCCGCCGGTATCCCCCAATCCATGATCTCTCCCTCCCTCCCTCCTCTCTGCTCCCTGGCTGCGGCCTGGTGCAGCAGGCCGTCGTGCCCGGCAGCCAGACAACCTCTCAATCTGGCTGGCTGCGGCCGGGAAATGGAGTCCAAAAATTTAAATCGGGTCCTGAAGTTAAATTCTGCAGGACCTCCAGGATATTTGTATTTCCAGGCCGCTACACCTCCCCCCCCCCCCGCCCCCGCCTCTCCATAAATATCGGGGCCAAATGTGTTTCCGGGCTCCATTAATTCCAATTAGAACCAGCCCAGTAGGTATTTCCCTTCTCAGGGAAGCAACTCACCTCTGTTCAGCACCTGTCCAGATGCAATGATTGAAATTATCTTTTTAGGGGACCTATTTCCTGCTGCTTTACACCAAAAATACATCAATGCACTAACATGTTGTATCACCAACTCTGCCCACAAATAAACTTTCTTGATGTGACAAGATTCCCCAATAAAAGCTACGGTTTTACATTATTTCAAAGCCACTCCCTTTTGCTAATAACCTCTTTTTTCCTTTTGTTTTAAACAAGCAACTAAAAAAAAATGATCAGCACCAGTTGTGAATCTGATCACAATAACCCAAGGTAATAAAGTTGTTGTTTTCGACTTGATGTGACATATTAATGACTCGTTCAATGGATTATATGATGCCATGTCACTGGATGGTTTAATCACTATTTAATCAGTAAGTTCGGGGTGTTTGTCCAACAAAATCTAAAAATAACCAATCAACTAGTCATTAAGATTTCAAGACAAAAATGGCTGCAAAACAATCCCAGATTTGGTTGATATCCTGATATCTTTACACAAATGGCAACAACTATCTTGATGGCTAGTCAACAAAATATGAACTGTATGTAAATGGAACAAGAACTTTTTTTAAAAATTAGTATTTTTTCCACCCTGCTCCCAGCCAGACTGAAGGGGCAGGCGACTGACTTGCTTCCAGGCTTTTCTAATGCTCCGTCATTACCTCTGAGTCAGGTGCCAAGAGACAAGCAAGAGCAACTCAGGCACAAGTCTCCTTTCCATTTTAAGCCATCCTCCACCTTCTCCTTGGTGTCTCCCTACAGTGACAAAGCTGAGCTTAGGAGCTTAGTGGAGGCAGCTACTGATCCTGCATCTTGTCACTGTGTGCCACTTTTTGTTGATGCTCAAATGCATCACTCTAGGATTTTCTTAAAAATACATATTCAACAAAAAAAATATTTATTGACTTTACACAAATAGGGGGAATATTTTCTTAGTGCAGTTGCACTATCAGCACAGGATCCTTTATAACCAATATATCCTTGCTGTCAATAAATAGAAAGTTAAATAAGCTACAGCAGAGTCCTTTTAGGATTTGATCCAACCCATTGAATTGTAACATGGCAACTGTCAATGAGAGTGGTGCATGTGTCAAACACAACATTTGGAACAAAAGAATGTGATTGTTTGAATGACAAATATGAGACTGTTGTGTCAATACTATTATGGAAATATGCAGCGTCCCTTTTTGTTGTTAACACAACAGAGTTTAAACTATACAAAGACTGCATTCAGTAACCTTTGGCGCACCTTAATACACAGTTCCAGGTAAACTCAAATTTTCAAATTGATGACAATTGTTAGGCAACTACAACAGAGTTCCTTTTGGATCTGGTCCAAGCTCATTGCTTTTTTGTTCTTACGTTTGGACTTACACTCTCGGGCTCAGTAACTGCTCCAGGCCCATTCCCCACTGATGATATCAAACTCCCTGTTTAAACAATCAGCTGTGCATTATAACTGACAGGGAACTCAGCAACGGTCTCGAGTTTCTGTTATGAAGTACAAGAGCTAAGTTAATTTTGTTTTCGATTATGCAATCTCCCGGTTTATTACTATTAGGATTTCACATTATTTTATGAATTACAGAGGACATTCATGAGTGAACAATTAAAATAAATATACCTGCTGTAGTACTTTTTTGACATTTTACACTCGAGTACAGTAAAACAGTAATATTGCCACAGCATACTGTTTCTAACTCAATACTTGGTATTACATAGCAGTGTCACTAAAAGATTTTTCAAAATAATTGGTCACAGTTAGTAAACTTCAGTTGTTTAATTTATAAGGGCATGTATTCCTATCACTGTCATTATCAAGCAATGATATCAAATCTGTGTTCTCTAAACCTGCAGATTCCTTGTGATTCAGTTTTAAGTATTTTGATGTATCCCAAAATAAACACCAGTCTTATTACTATAATGTAACCATAGTATTACTGAATTAAACTCCTGAGCGCTGTGTGATGCTTAAATGTTCAGAGACTGAGGTGAATTAAAGCAACTACTGTAAATGGTTGCTTTTTAGCAATCTTCTGAAGTTCTTTATAACCAGTAACATTTCCCCAATGTATTAGTAATACTTTTCATCCTTTAGCTTATCTATTGAATGTAACGTAAGCACTTTTACTGGACTGCCAGGTATCAACACAGTTCCTGCTAATCAATCAACAGTGAAAAGAGAAAGACGATCATATTGTAAGACTGACCTTTAAACATAGTCAAAGCCCACATACAACAGAAGCTAATTCTGATAATATCGTGCTATAAGCAAATCTTTACCAAGCCCCAGTGCGCTCTTGTCTTTATACTGGTATAGTCTTTCCTGCTATATCGTTAAAAGCAACTTTCCTTTGTCTGAACCTATTCCACTCTAACTGTTGCAAGCTGAAAGCAATCAGTACGGAATTCAGTTTTCATGCTGCATCTGTGTAAACTCTAAACTTTGTTCTCAAGATGCCTTGTAATTAGAAGTTAGCCAGGTCAGCCCTTCGTAAAGTCCATCTCCAGTGGTTGCCGAGGAAGGCTGAACGTACCAGTTGCGATCTCGTATCCTAGTCAGGCCCAGTTTCTCCTGGATCTCGTGGGGTTTCATGGCCTCGGGCAGGTCTTGCTTATTTGCAAAGATCAGAATGATGGCATCCCGCATTTCTCTGTCATTTATGATGCGGTAAAGCTCTTGCCTGGCTTCGTCAACACGGTCTCTGTCGGCGCAATCTACCACGAAGATCAATCCCTGGGTACCCGTGTAATAGTGTCTCCAAAGAGGTCGGATCTTATCCTGACCACCTACATCCCAGACGTTGAATCGGATATTTCTGTAAGTCACTGTCTCCACGTTAAAGCCCACAGTTGGGATAGTAGTGACAGGCTGACCCAGTTTGAGTTTGTACAGTACCGTAGTCTTCCCAGCTGCGTCCAAGCCCAGCATCAGAATCCGCATTTCTTTGTTTCCAAAAATCTTCGACAGGAGTTTCCCCATTTTTTTCACTCAATGCCAAATATGTTCCCGGAAACAATGTTGGAATTAAACTGGGTAAACTTTAACAGAGTCTGCCCATCCAGATTCCTCTGAAGAACTGTTAAACACCAGTCTTGTCTCAAGTACTTGGTGTAAAAACCCACAGGAGCTGAGTGACAACCTGGTTCAGGAGAGGTTTTCCAGCAACGGCAAAGGCAGCACTGAAGCAAGGTCTCTCACTGTTCTGCCACTTTCTTCTTGTTTGTTCAGTCCAAAGCAAACGTTACCAAAAAAAAAGTTTTTCTCCTGACCTAACAGTTCAGACTGTAATAGTTAATCTCTACTCTGGAAAAGGAAGTTATATAGCTTCTGAAATCCATCGGCCTTGTTTATTGCTGAGTGACTGTCAGTTTGTAAGGTTAATGATCCCAAATTAACAGCACAGATTACAAGAAAAATGCAGCCTGTAACTGATCTGAAAAGACTCCTTCATTCTCTTCTTGTTCTTCTATCCGGTAGGCTAAAGGCCTTTCTCAGGCCTATAAACGCCACCTGCTGGAGGAGATGTAAAACTGTTTTCTTGCTTCTTTATATACTAACTTTCTTACATCTAACCTGTTTAACAAATGTAACTATGGCAATACAAATTCAATCAACTGGCATTGATACGCTATTAAAGAATTATTATAAGCTGAACTCTGAGTAAAGATAATTCCAACAGAGATTTCTGTTGTTTCTCATACAGTGTATGGTTGCATTAAAACAGTCAAGGCAAGAAAAGACCATTCAGCCCATTGAAACTCACTCCTCTGGTACCCAAATAGCCCCAGTCTAGCATCCAACTGCATTTTGAATGCCTTTGTTTCTGCTATCTTGCCTGGCAGATTATTCAAAACTTAACATTTTTTGAGTAAAGACATTTTTCCTGATATATCTGTTTGAAAATGTTCTTTTCACTGAATTAAATTTATGTCCTCTGATGCTATTTAACTTACTTTGAAACAATCTTCATTTACTTTATCAATACTATTTAATATATCTCTTGATTCACTGTTTCTCTGAACTTTTCTCTAGCTCATTCCCTTTTCATTTGGGATCACTCTTGCTGCATGACTCTGCATCCTCTCCATTGCTTTTATGGCCTTCTTGTGGCATGATGATCAGAATTGATCACAGTATCCCAAGTGCAGACTGACCAGTGCCCTATAGAGCTTTAGTATAACCTTTGTAGATTTGTTTTGGTTATATATTCTGCAATTTTACACGGTTTTAATTGCTTCATTATATTTCTAGCACAGTGTTTTTTTAAAAATGTTGCCTCACTGGATGACTTAGTTGCATCCATGCATCGTCAATTTAGCTGTCTTTTGGCTGTTTCCACCAATCAACCACCTTTGTAAATTAAAAGTTAATTTGGGATAATTAAATACACATAAAGTGACTTACCCCTCTCCCAATCTAAGTTACAGACTGCTTGCATTTGGCAGGACAGGCATAAGCTCCAACTCATCCAAAATTTTGCCACCCATATCTTGTCCCACTCACCCATCCCCTGCCCTTGCTGATCTACTTGACTCCATGTCACAAAATGCATTAAATTTAAAATACTCATCCTTGCCTTCAAATTCCACCATGGTCTCATATCACCCTATCTCTGCAATACTATACTATCCCTATACTCCCTCCCACACAAGCTTCGGTCCTCTGGCTCCCCGCACACCGCCCCTCCCCCCCATCATAGGTGGCAGAACCTTCTGCCACCTCGGCTCTGCTCCCTACCTCCTTTAAAGAATCTGACTCTCTAGTGCATTATTGAGGGAGTGCTGCATTGTCGGAGGTGAAACGTTAAACTGAGGCCCTCATCTGCTCTCTCAGGTGAATGTAAAAGATCCCACGGCACTATTCGAAGAAGAGCTGGTGAGTTCTCCTGGTGTGCCGGCCAACATTCATCCCTCAGCCAACATCACTAAAAACAGAATATTTGGTCATTTATCTCATTGCTGTTTGTGGGACTTTGCTGTGCACAGATTGGTTGTCATGTTTCCCCACATTACAACAAAGACTACATTACAAGATGAACTTAACCATGTCAAAATATTAGCACAATTAGACATTCATATTCAGGGTTAATATTTACATTCTTGTGTATTCTTAATATTCTGTACCTATTCCATTTTGTCTTTCTCTTTTAAAAATTGTAAGTATATATAATTTGTTCAGCAGTGCAATGACACGGCCCATGCTGCCACATAGTGGTCAGGCATGGACTAATATTTGTAATTCCCACACCAGAGTTACTGTGCAAAGGCACTGAGCAGGGGCCAAGTACTTCATCACAGGTTTTGGAGAAAATCAGCTACTCCCAGCCAGACTCTCATACACCCACTAGTGGCTAAAAATTAAGTGCCATATGCAGAGGATGGAGATGGTTGCCTATCTGCCTTCTCGGGCACACTTGATGCATTGTGCAACATCTGGAGAGACCAGGGAGGGGGAGAAATTTAGAGAGATGCTTAGATTTAGGTGTCAGTCTTGGCTCAGTGTTAGCACTCTTGCCTCTGAATATTCAACATTATCAATAAAAAGTTACCTGACCTGTGCTTCTACTGACCTCTAACCTCTTACCAACTCATTTCAGATCAAAGGAATCTTTTAAAGAATTTAAAGCTCAAAACAACCAAGTTAAAAAGTTATTTACTTACTGACTGAACTTTATGGTTTTTTTAAGATAGATGTCCAGAAAACTGTAAATTTTAAACTTCAAGCTTCAAAAAGATAACAGTATCTTCTGAAGGACAGAAATTCGGTCAAGAATATTGGACTAGCAACCCAGAGCAAGTTATAAAATTAATTAAATAAATCTGTTAATTTGTGACTGGCATCAGAAAAATTGACCATTGAAGCTGTAAATTGTTGTAAAAACCCAGTGGTTCGTTAATTTTCTTCAGGGAAGAGAATGTGCCACCTTTGGCCTACATGTGACTCTGGTCCCAAACCATGTGATTGATTCTTAATGCCCTTTGAAGTGGTCTAGCAAGCCTGCAGTAAAAACAATTGCTATCAAGAAGGACAACTAGGAATGAAGAACAAATGCTGCCTTGCCAGTGTCATTTATTAATTAAAAAGTACAGAAATTTGGCATCTCTGCTGTGCGTGAAGCTGTACCACTATGCTGCCTCTTCAATCTTATATATGCTATCAAGTGTATAGGCCACCAAATAGTGGGAAGGAGATAGAGGAGCAAATTTGCAGGCAAATTTCAGAATCATGCAAGAACTTTAGAGTAGTGATAATGGAGGACTTCAATTGTCCTAATATAGACTGGGAAAATGACAATGCAAAGGGCAAAGAGGGGGAAGAATTTCTGAAATGTGTACAAGAGAACTTTCTTGATCAGTATGTTTCCAGCTCAACGAGGAAAGAAGCAGTGCTGGATCTAGTTCAGGGGAATGAAGTGGGGCAAGTGGAGTATGTTTCAGCGAGTGAGCGTTGGGGGAACAGTGATAATAATATCATTAGATTTAGAGTAGTTATGGAAAAGGACAAAGAACAATCAAATGTGAAAATACTCAACTGGAGGAGGGCTAATTTCAGTGAGTTGAAAAGGGATCTGGTCCAGGTGGATTGGAATCAAAGAATGGAAGGTAAAACAGTAAATGAGCAATGGGAGCCCTTCATAGAGGAGCTGGTTTGGGTACAGACTAGACACATGGGGGAAAGGAAGGACATTCAGAGATAAACCAGGCAACTACAGGCCAGTCAGCCTAACACTGGTGGTGGAGAATCTTTTACAGACACTAATCCGGGATAAAATTATTTGGCACTTGGAAAAATATGAGTTAATAAATGAAAGCCAGCACGGATTTGTTAAACGCAAATCACGTTTGACTAACTTGATTGAGTTCTTTGATGAAGTAACGGAGAGGGTTGATGAGGGTAGTGTGGCTGATGTGTATATTGACTTTCAAAAGGTGTTTGGTAAAGTACCACATAATAGACTTGTTAGCAAAATTGAAGCCCATGGGATTAAAGGCACAGTGGCTGGGTGAGTAAGAAATTGACTAAGGGACCAAAGCTGAGAGTAACACTGAACGGTTGTTTTTCAGACTGGAGGGAAGTATACAGTGGTGTCCCCCAGCAGTCAGCATTTGGACCACTGCTCTTTTTGATATATATTAATGACCTGGACTTGGGTATACAGGGCATAATTTCAAAGTTTGCAGGTGACACGAAACTCACAAATGTAATAAACAGTGAGGAGGATAGTAACAAACTTCAGAAGGTCGTAGGCAAACTGGTGGAATGGGCAGACACATGGCAGATGAAATTTAATGCATAGAAGTGTGAAGTGATTCATTTTGGTAGGAAGAATGTAGAAAGGTGATATAAACTAAGTGGTTCAATTTTAATAGGGACAGAGACAGCTGGGGGTGTACGTACACAAATTATGCTGTTAACCAGTTTATGAAACACTGGTTAGGCTCCAGTTGTAGTATTGTGGCCAATTCTCGGCACCACACTTTAGAAAGGATGTCAATGCCTTAGAGAGGGTACAGAGGAAATTTACTAGAATGGTACCAGGGATGAAGGACCTCAGTTACTTGGAGAGACTAGAGAAACTGGGGTGGTTTTGCTTAGAGCAGGGTTAAAGGGAGATTTGATAGAGCTGTTCAAAATCATGAAGGTTTTTGAAAGAGTAAATAAGGAGAAACTGTTTCCAGTGGCCGAATGGCTGGTAACCAGACGACAGATTTAAGGTAACTGGCAAAAGAACCAGAGGTGACATGAGGAAATATTTTTTGACACAGCTACTTGTTATGATCTGGAATGCACTGCCTGAAAGAGTGGTTGAAGCAGATTCAATAATAACTTTCAAAAGGGAATTGGAAAAATTTGCAGGGCTTTGGGGAAAGAGCAGGGGAGTGGGACGAATTGGATAGTTCTTTCAAACAGCTGGCACAGGTACGATGGGCCAAATAGCTTCCTTCCGTGCTGTATCTTTCTATGATTCTAAGTATATCCAGCTTGTGTCGCTTCACTCTTGCCTCTTGTGTCAAAAGGTTGTGAGTTTAGAACCAACTCCAAAAGCACATAATCTAGGCTGATTCTTCAGAATTTACCGCTGTTTAATCGACAGAGAAAGCAATATTATGATTTAGTTTTAATTCTTTAGTTTTGACTGGACTTCAGGATCAGAATACGATATTTGTGATGCCTCCTCAATTGACGAGGCACTTGGAGAGCTGTTTTTTCTGGTTAATGATGCTGGGGTAACCCAATGTCACCTTTATATAATTCAATCAAAAATAGGCATTATCTAGGCTGAACTCCAATGCAGTTACTGAGGGAGTCCTGCATTGCAGGAGATGCCCTTCTTGGGATGATGTTAAAATGTAGTGCTCTACACTTGTTTTTGGAATTCAATCCCAAAGAGCTGGGCGTTTTTCTGCCCCACATTTGTTGCTCAGTCACTACCACCAGAAACCAGATTAACTGGTCGATCACCTATCTCACTGTTGCTTGTGGGATCTTGGTATGTGTAAAATAGCTACCACATAACAAAGTAGTTAATTTCAGTGAAATGGTTTGAAGTATTTCTGAGAGCTGTAACAAGGTGCTGTAATACTGCAAGTTTCTCCTTTGTTTCTTTTACTTAAAGGGGGCTTTAGATTATTTTCTTTCTAGTGCTTGCAAAAGGCAATTCTGAACTATATGTGTAAAAGATTTGGATCAACGTTCAAATCTGTGCAAGCACACAACATAGGTCAGAATTGCAGCGTGTGTAAAAACTGGTCACAACCAGTTTCCAGCTTTTCAGACGTTTGGTATTAACTCCGCCTACTTCCTCTGCCCGATCTTAAAACTACAAATTTGGATACGTACGCCTTCACTCCAGCTTTTGTTGCGTATTGGAAGCCATTTTGGGTAGGCCAGCTGTTATTATTCAAAAGAAAACACAGCGACCAATATGGATCCCGGAAATACCTCACATAACAAACGTTAGGAGCGTGCTGCGCATGTGATCTCGATTCCTAACCGCCATCCGTTCCAATACTTTCTGTACGCTCGTGGGGAGGGCGGAGAGATGGACTTCGCTGAATGCCCGTATGTGCCAATGTCCCAAGCGCACATGCGCAAGTGGCGGAGGCGGGGCTGGTTTCGCTCTCAGTTAATGGTGAACGGGCGGAGGGAAGAGTGAGTGTGTTATTATGTCCCGATACAACCGGTGCGGTGGAGGTGAGGAATCCCCCCCCTTTAGCACTGAAGGAAAAGCAAACGGAAAATAAGAACACCGAAACAAGCCAGCGTCTCGTCCTCGGCCCCCTGATGTTGGATGCTGCTGTGCGATCCCGAAAGGTGCGGAAGCACGCCAGCCTCTTCAGCATGGCGGGGGTCGAAGCTGCGTAATGGCGGCCGCTTGTTCTCTTTCCTAACGTTATTTGTCGTTATTTTCCGTAGCGCGCTAGTGCGCGCGGTCCTCTGATTTAAATGGTTTTTTTAAAACCGCTTTACCTCGACGGTTTAACTGTAAGGGTCGCGAGGAGCATGGGGAGCAGCAACTGAAAACGAAAGCAGTTGTATGCGCGCGCTCTGCGGCGGGCTGTACCAGGCGGCTTTGCCTCCATATTGTTTCAGGGTACTCTTCTCCGGCTTGTGTTTTTTTTTGGGGGGGTGGATAAGAGGCGACAATCGAATTGCGGGCCCGGTAGGTCCTAACCGTCCCGACGACCCTGGGTTTGGGTAGAGAAGCAAATGGAGGCTTATCAATGCGCCAGGCCACTGGACCCTAAAGTAACATGTTGACTCTTTCCTTCCCCCACCCCCGTACCGTTAGTTGTTTTCGATCAGTAAAAATGTTCTTTGAAGGGATTTAACGATGTCTTATTTACGTAAGATGATAGTTTGAACCATTGAAGCTGTGACCTAGGTTTAGGTCATAGGTTATAATACACCCGGTCTTCGAAATCAGAGTTTATTGAGAGTACTTCCATTTTTAAAAAATATCTAACATTGTAAAATTTGGAGCTTCCCTTTGATAGCTTGTGCCACTACCATTTTGCTGTACCCATTGTGACAATTGAGTTTTGCTTTTTGACCTTCATTTGACTAGATTAGTTTTTCTTAAATGTTATGGTCGATGGCGAGGAGGAAATTCTTAAGAGAAATTGGTTGCCTTATGTGAGGAGGTTATTTTATGATGTAATATAGATAAGATACTTAGTGATTGCAAGACGATCTCAAAGGGCTCAGTTTATGTCATAAACTGTGAATTATGTTTATAATGGTAACAGAATCAGAAATTTTGGTACACAAGATCATTTGACCCACAATGCCTGTGCTGGTTCTAGCTCCACATTGAAGCTATCTACTCAACTTATTTTGCTGCTCTTCCATAAACTTTCATTTTTATTCAGAAATGTTCATACAGTTCCCTCCTAAATGCTTTTTTTTTGCCACTTATTAGTAAAAAAAAAATCCATATTCTACTAATCTTACATTCATTCCAGCCATCTCCTTTTATGTTTTTAGTACTAAAAAATGTCAGCTTTGACTTAGTGGTAGTGCACTCATTTGAATCAGAAGATTGTGGATTCAAGTCCCACTCCAGAGACTTGAGCACATAATCTAGGCTGATACTTCAATGCAGTATTGTGGGAATGCTGCATTGCCGGATAATCTTTCGGATGAGACGTTAAACCAAGACTCTGTCCGCCCCCTCAAGTTGATGTAAAAAAAATCCTGTGGGACTATTTCGAAGAAGTGGGGAGTTCTGGTGTCCTGGACGATATTTAGCCTTGAACCAACATCACTAACACCAGATTATCTGGTCATTATCTTATTACTGTTTGTGGGACCTTGCTGTGCACAAACTGGCTGCCATATTTCCTACATTACAACAGTGACTACACTTTGAAAGCTGTATTTTATTAGCTGTATTAAAAAAAAATGCTTTGGGACATCCTGAGGTTGTGAAAAGCACTATATAAATGCAAGTTCTTTCTTTACTAATCCTGAGCTTGGGGCCCCTCATTTTGGATTTGGCGGAAATGTTTTTGCATTACTTACGCATTCAAACCCTTTCTTAATTTTTACCACTTCTATTGGATTCCTCTGCATCAAACATTAAGTTTGATAACTCTATCCTTGCATTCTTTCTCATTGGTGGCAGATCCAGCTTTTACATCTATGGATTCTGGAATTCCCTTCTTGACCTCTGAGATACTATATCGCCATCTTCAAAGCCTCTTGTTGACCATTTTAGGATATGTTTTTTTTCCCCTAAATTGTACTACATATTTCTATTTGACTACAGTTGCCATATATCTACTGACTAACCTGCCAGCTCTACTGTTTCACTTACCTCACAGCTTGCCAGCTAGTTTTGATATTCCCTCTATCATGTGCAGATCACATTAATTTATATAGAAACAGGATCTCAGCATACTCCTGGGGCAAGCCACTAGTTAGTTTACTAATCTAAGAAATGTTCACTTACTACAGCTGCCCCTCCACAAACTCTACTGTTAATACTATGGGCCTTAAAGTGTCACCATAGGATGCTTAAAATTATCATACTTATTAGCCCAAATATGCCACAACTTCTGCATTTCCTTTATTACTTGAAGCACTTGATAAGATTACTCTGTTTCTATGTAGCCATTTTTATATACATCATGGAGCACTGTCATTTCCCAATAAGTGGCTGCACATTACATTCTTGTAATCTTGCAGTGAGAATGCTAATTCAATTTTCCAATGTGGATGGTTAAAGCATAGTTACATAATGGGGGTAAATACAATGAAATTCTCATTATTCAGATGACAAATTGTAGTCACTAATTGCCTTTGCAATGCAGTGTAGTCATAATGTTATGGTGGAACTGCTAATTTGAGCAATTAGTCTACATTTGATTAGAGAAATAAAACTATTGGTAAGATTTAACACTTGAGTTCTGGTAACATTTTAAACTGGATATGTTTTAGCAATTTATATGGTTATTGCAAAACACTTGTTCTTCAAGTACTTCTCACTGTAGATTATTGAAATTTCTTGAATTTACCAGAAAGCACACTGGCTTTTCATGTGATGGGCCAGGATGATCCTGATCATTTTCAATATCTTGTGTACATTTCCATACTAGAGTAATATAACTAATTGGACAATTGAGTGGACTTTTAAGAGGAATTGTGACCTTTGTAGCAAAGGTGTATTGTTTATAAAACAGTAGCAGAGACTTCAGTAGGAGTTTTCAAGGCTATTTGCCTCTTGTATACATGTTGAAAACACTTTTTTGAATAAACCTAAATCAAAAATGGTTTTGTAGGAGTTAGCATGCATTCACACTGTATTCCAAGAACCTATTTTTATGTTTGTTAATGGTATATAGGAATATACACTGGGTTATTTGGAATAAGTATTTGGCTACCCTGGTCCTTGTCCTTTGTTCCAAAATGAATCCAGTCTATTTGCTGCGATGGTATTGCTCTAAAGTTTATCTTGTAAATCTGGTGTGCTTTGAAGATCAGTATTAAAATTTCACGTTGCTAGTCTTGGGTGTGCTGCTGTAGAGAAGTAGTAAGCAGTAGTCACATACTTCCATAGGAAGGATAAGTTGGAGGGAGACCCACATTAGACTCTTGTCCTGTATGAGTGGTATGTGTGGGTGAGGGGCCGAGGGTCAAGTTGGCTGCAGAGAGCAAAATACAGTTCCTTCACAAATCATATTAATGTGGAATCAGATTGTCAAACCGGATTACTATACATGTAGAATAATGAATGGTTGGTATGAATTTCAGATATTTACAATAGCTATCTTTGTAATGGTCCATACAGACCCACAACCAATTAAGTAATGCATTTCTTCTTTCTTTCCCACCCAATCCAGTCTGAAATTGAATCCTGACTTGTTTTGAATATCTTGTTCAGGAAAGCAAAAGTACTGTTTTATATGTTTTGCTGGGTATTGTGTGCAAGACTCATTTTCTATTTAGCAAATTACACTGGAATGAACAGTGGGGCTTAATGTTTTAGGTGAAAAGTTGCATAAAACTTCTCATGTTCATAAAATAGGGCCCCATGGAGTATTGAACACATATTTGATCTACCTCACTTCACTGAGTTCCCAATCTTGGCTGCACTTGGCTGAAGATTGTTGGAAGAAAATTTGGATGGGAATGCCATACAGCTGTAGTTGTGTGGCTTTTGGTGCTTGGGGCCAGGTTCCTGATATTCAGGTGCAGATCTGTGGCTGAGGGAGCACTAACCTGGGGAACTTGGGTTAAAAGATGGTTCAATCCCTGAACATTGAACGGAATTATGGCTAGGACATAATCATGAGATTCTGAAGATTTCCTAATTTGCAAGAACCTCATGTTGCTGCCAGTATTGTGCTCCTTGTTCATTCTCATATGCAAGATAAACTTTTTTTTTAAAAATGACAATTTGGTGTGCAAATATTTCAATGTGCAGTTTTGCAGTTTGAATTAATGGAGTTAGGTCACAGATCAGCCATGATCTCACTGAATGGTGAAACAGGCTCGAGGGGCTAAACGGCCTACTCCTGTTCCTATGTTCCTAATGTATTTCGCTCTCCTCCGTTTACTGCATTTAAAGGCAAATCTAATTTTGCCATTTCTTATTTTTCATAGTTGCCACTGTCAAGCTTATCATTCAGTTTGAATCTGCAGCTGCCATCTGTTTAGGATCAAGATACGTGAAGGACCTGATAGTGAAAAATGTTACGTTTTGTTTGATTTTAAAAAAAAACAAGACTGATTTAAAGTTAACTTAAACACATGGAGCTGTTTATTTTTCACACTGGGATGCATCAAAATTGGCTTTTTTTTTGGCTCTTGCTAGGGTATGGTTCTATGGGCAGTGGTCACTCTGGTATCTCACCCAAGAGGCCATTTTTCACAGAGCCTAGACTGAGTATCAGGCTATTTAATGGGTATTGCAATCTCATCAGTAGATGTCCATAAGTGAACTTTTCACCAAGGATCATCTCATCGTGATCAGGATCCCTAAATGATTTTCCCCTTCCTAGCCAAAGGCAGTTGAGGCTAATTGTTGCACCCTTACTACCCTCTAGCTCAGTTTAGCCAACATGGGACAGATCAAGAATCCAACCTGATACCTTCTGATCTCAATGACTCAGTAGCATGTTTCCTTTGCCAACTGAGCTATTAGAGACCAAAGTAATTTTTACTCTTAAATTAATGAGATTGACTGATATGAGTACAAATAGATGTTTTCTACACCATTTCTTAAAGGGGGAAGGTAATCTTCATTGAGTTCTGTAACTCCTTGTTGCTGCCTAGAGTGGCAATGATGGTTTGAGAGCCAGCTTCTGAGCCACAAAAGTTGCTTGGCCTGGGAATAACTAGTAATGATAGACAATCTAGATTGGGGGGGGGGGGGGGCAGGGAGGGTGGTGTCGTAAAGCATTCTCAGAAGAAAGTTTTTCAAAAACAAATGCACTTTGCACAGCTTACATTCAAAGAGGAGCCAGGGCCAGCCTTGCAGTTTGAAGCTATATCTGGCTGATATTTTTAATGCTTCTTAAGCTTGTATGAAATATAGTACTTCAATGTGTTTGGATCTTTTACGTCCACCTGAGAGTGCAGCTGGACCTCAGTTTGATGTCTTATCTGAAAGACAGCACCTCTGACAGTGCAATACTGAGGGACTGCGGCTTGAACCCACAGCCTTTGGACTCGGGCGAGAGCGCAACCATGGTTTAAGTCCACTCCAAAGAATTCTCTCAGAATTAAATTTAAAAAAAAAAATTCCCTCATGAGATTCAAGTTACTTCATTTTTAACTTGGCCTTTGATATCTCTCCTGATATGCTTCAGGTTCATTGGCTCACTCTTTCTGAATTGCTGTTATCTCTGATTCCCTGTTTTGGATTGCCCTTTTTTCATACCTACTTGCCTCCTCGGGGCTTCTGTGACGTATGTCTTTTTTTTTTCTTCCCTCCGACTAGTCTGCTTGTGCACGTCCATTTTTTCAGATGCTATTGCTTTGCGCGCATGCAGGCATACAAATCACGCTATGATACAAGTAGGATGGGCCCTATGTGACAAGATGATCATAGGTCTACAGACTGCCCAGCCAAGAGGTGAGGTGTGCTCGCTAGGCTTCCAATTTAGTTAACATGGGGTGTGCACTGCAGGAAAGAGCATGGATGAGCCCTAGACAGCTCCAGCAGAGACAGAAATTAGGGAATGATAAGACTTGTGCAACCTATTTTCTGCACTAAGGTATTGGACTGATTGAATTTTTTGAAGAGTTGACTAAAGTAGTGGACAGGGGAATGTCTCTGGATGCTCTTTATGCGGGCTTTCAGAAGGCATTCGATAAAGCCCCTCAAGAGACTGTTAGCTAAAGTTGAAGCTCATGGAATTGAGGGCAAATTATTGACCCGGTTAGGAAATTGGCTGAGCGGCAGGAGACAGAGAGTAGGGATAATGGACAGGTACTCAAATTGGCAGGATGTGACTAGTGGTGTCCCAGAGGGATCTGTGTCGGGGCCTCAACTATTCACTATTTATTAACGACTTAGATGACGGGATAGAGAGCCACATAGCCAAGTTTGGCGATGACACAAAGATAGGCAGCATTGTAAGCAGGTTTTATGATTCTGTGTGGATGGAAGCATAAAATTTGAGATTTGTTAATAGATTAAGTGAACGGGTAAAACTGTTGCAAATGGATTTCAATGTAGGCAAGTGTGAGGTCATCCACTTTGGACCTAAAAAGGATAGATCAGAGTACTTTCTAAATGGTGAAAAGCTCGAAGACGTAGGGGTCCATGTACATAGATCATTGAAATGTCATGGGCAGGTAAAGAAAATAATCAAAAAGGTCAATGGAATTCTGGCCTTTATATCTAGAGGACTAGAATACAAGGGAGTAGAAGTTATGCTACAGCTATACAAAACCCAAGTTAGCCCACATCTGGAGCAGTGTGTTCAGTTCTGGGCACCGTACCTTAGGATGGATATATTGTCCTTGGAGGGAGTGCAGCATAGATTTACTGGAACGATACCTGGACTCCAAGGATTAAATTATGAGGAGGTTACACAAACTAGGGTCGTATTCCCTGGAATTTAGAAGATTAAACGGTGATTTGATCAAAGTTTTCAAGATATTAAGGGGAACTGATAGGGTAGATAGAAACTTTCTGTTGGTTGGGGAGTCTAGGACTAGGTCATAACCTAAAAATTAGAGCTAGGACTTTTAGGAGTGAAGTTAGGAAACACTTCCACACGCAAAGGGTGGTAGAAGTTTGGAGCTCTTCTGCAAATGGCAGTTGATGCTAGCTTAATTGTTAATTTTAAATTTGAGATTGATAGAATTTGTTAACCAATGGTATTAAGGGCTACGGACTAAAGTGGGGATATGGAGTTAGGTCACAGATCAGCCATGATCTCGTTGAATAAGATCATACTCGAGGGGCTAAATGGTCTACTCCTGTTCCTATGACTATTGCTGGTGTCAACAGATTTAAAAAGTAGCTTTGTGTCTAAAGTATGTCAATTTATAGCCTGCTCATAATTGGTTTACTGAAATACATTGCATTATTTATAACTATTTTGTATTAACAACTATGGACACAAATCTTGGAATTTATCTATATTGAATGTATCAAAATCCAGACTGCATTTTGTAGTAAAATGACAATCATAGAACATTTACAGCACAGAAGCCCATTGAGCCAGTGCCAGCTCTTTGTAAGAGCAGTCCAGTTAGTCCCATTCCCCTGCTCTTTACCTGTAGCCCTGCAAATGTTTTCCCTTCAAGTATTTATCCAATTCCTTTTTGAAAGCCACGATTGAATCTGCTTCCACCACCCTTTCAGGCAGCGCATCCCAGATCGTAACTACTCGCTGCGTTTTTTTTAAGAAGTTTTTCCTCATGTTGCCTTTGGATCTTTTGCCAATCACCGTAAATCTGTGTCCTCTGGTTCTTGACCCTTCCGCCAATGGGAACAGTTTCTCTTTATTTACTTTATCTAAACCCTTCATGATTTTGAACACTTCTCTCAAATCTCCTCTCAAGCTTCTCCAGTCTATCCACGTAACTGAAGTCCCTCATCCCTGGAACCATTCTAGTAAATCTTTTCTGCACTCTCTCTAAGGCCTTCACATCCTACCTAAAATGCGGTGCCCAGAACTGGACACAATACTCCAGTTGTGGCTGAACCAGTGTTTTGTAAAGGTTCAACATAGCTTCCTTGTTTTGTACTCTATGCCTCTATTTATAAAGCCCAGGATCTCGTGTGCTCTTTTAACCGCTTTCGCAACCTGTCCTGTCACCCCTAAGATTTGTGCACATATAGAAGCTATAAATAAATATTCATTAAGTTTTCCTTGTTTACAGTGCAGAATTGTTTAGAGTTGTAAAGTATCAAGTTGTTTACAATCAGTTCAGCCAGCACTTATGTTAATAGTGGGTTGTATAATAAAAACAAATCCCACATTTTAATGAGTCTCTTTGGTATATTAATTTTGTTCATACTTCTGTATATGTGGATATATCAACATATTTTCCATAATTTCATGTTATCACCTTACTGCAGTGTTCCTGCACCTTACAGTGATGTTCATGTGTTGAAACTAATTACCAAACAGCTAAGGATAGTCACTGCCCCACTATAGACTTATTGTCCATCAGTATAACTTACTTCAAAAGTTTTGCAATTAACCCCCTGAAATACTTCCTTTGCATTCCCTAAGCAGCTTTCTCTACTGATACAAATTTATAAAATATATCTTTTGGTGATGGTTAAGGGAGAAATGTTTGTCAAGACATCAGAATAGTTCTTTTTATTGCCCACCTAACTACTGGAAGATGTTTAGTTTAATGTCTCATCTAATTGGCACATCCAACAAGCACTTCCCTAAGTACTGCACCGAAGTGTCCACCTAGATTATACGCTCAAATCCTGGAGTAGAGCTTGAACCCACAACTTTGGCGCAGAGGTGAGCTCTAACAACTGAGCCAAGATGACAGAAGCTGATTTGGATTCTGCTAACTATGTGGTTACTATGGACAAATCTTGCCCAGTGAATTGCTTTCACAGCAACATGCATAGCCATGTCGCTCACTTTCCTGCCTGTACTCTGCTCACAACCTAGCCTGCTTTTGCTCCCAGGCCCCTCGCAATACCCCCACTCCTTTTTGTTCTCTGGCTGGCCTCCGGCTCTTCGGTTTTTAGCTCCCCAACTCGTGCAAGCAAGAGATATACTTGTCTTTCATAAAATCTACGCTCTTTTCATATTTTGTCCACTTTCCTTGATCAAGAATACATAGCCCTTTCTAATCAATCCTTACTGTTGCCAACACCGATTCTAAAGTGGCCTCCAATCAATTCGTCTTTTTGTATTTTTTTCTTTCCTGTGCAACATTAAGTCTGGCATTCTGGTTCCAAATGAGCCTCGTACCAAACATTTCCTTTGCATTCCTTAAGCAGCTTTCTCTGCTGTCGTAAATTTATCTATTTAGCGCATAGGCATTTCAGTGATGTTGCACTTCACCTGCCCTCATAACAAATTATTTTTGCATTCATTAACTGAGAACCTTTTTTTAAAATTAGTATTATAATGGGATATTTTTCACATTATTAAGTCAGTCTACTTTTGGACTAGAATTTGTCTTGCCCTTTAAAAGATGTCTTTGCATGCTAAACATTTGTTAGTTTCTAGTTAAATATTTGATCTTGTCAGGTTTTCACCCTTCCCCATCTCCCTTAGTATACATTGAAATGGTACAGTAAAGTCAATTCTGTTTGTGTGTATGTATCTAAAGCACATGGAGCCCCTACAGTTATCACAGATAGTTAAATCTTGCATATTATTTAAAGTAGTTTTATTTAGTGTTTTGTTTTGTAGACTCTAATGATGTCTGATGTGCATCTCAACAGAAACCAAGGTCTATGTAGGTAACTTGGGAACAGGTGCCGGTAAAGGGGAACTAGAGCGTGCATTCAGCTACTACGGACCACTGAGGACTGTCTGGATAGCACGGAATCCCCCTGGTTTTGCTTTTGTGGAGTTTGAGGAGCCTCGAGATGCTGAAGATGCTGTTCGTGGTTTGGATGGCAAGTAAGTAAACTTTAAAGGGGAACTAAACCCCATTGGTAAAGTCACTGCTTTCATTAAGTTACTTGCTGTTCTTTCTAACTATATAATATGAATGTTTTCAGCTGTTTTTAAAAATTCTGGTCAGAGCACACTTGTTTAGACTGTTTAGGTACTGAAGGGCAAGTTTTTGTTCCCCTAAAAGTAGTGATAGAAATAATATAATAGCGCATGTGTAACCTGTCCCATGAAATCAATTTCTATGTCTGCAGGAACTTCCTCATTATTTAGGCACATGGTTGGTGGGCATAGTGTGCTCTGATCAGAGGAATACAGAACATCTGAGGATCATTCACAGTATTTTAAATGGAGAGAATGAATAATGAAAGGACTGACTTTACCATTTGGATTTAGCTCCCCTTTAAATAATGGGCAGTTGTCGATGAGTGACAAATGTACAAAATTGTTGTATATATGTGTGTGTGATTGGTGTGCTTGGTATCCATACACTTATTTTTATTTATTAAGTAAATACAATAGTGTATGGATAAGAGACCTATGACAGCTGCCATTACTGTAACCAAACCTGTATTAAACACTCGTGTGGTCTGGCAACTGCGGAAATGACAAACTATTTCCACAATTGTCATGTCATTCGCCAGCATACCGGTACTATTTTTCCCATCAGACAGCCTGTCCAGTAACTGAAGATACGCACAACTGCTCTCTTGCCCTGTTCAGTTCCTTTCTGACAGTAAAATTCTAAGCAGTCAAGAGCCTTCTCTTCCTGGTGTAAATATTTAGCTTTTTTTCCTTTTTAGATTCTCCCTGTGCAACACTCATTCGGTAGTCGGGAGGAATGGAGGTAGCTGCTCCGAGATTTCTGTCAATACTGTTCTGTGATCTTCCCTTTTTGTTGGGATGTGCTTGGCTCCATCTTGGGAAGTTACTGTGTGGGCAGTCTGGAGCATAAATCTACATTGATGTAGATTTGAGATTCCAAAACTTTTTTGCTGAGGCCCCCTTTCAGAGATTCGACGTCCCATGGGCAACCCCCTCTTAAGTAACAGTGGAGGGGGTAATTAGTGGCATGAAACAGGCAATAGCGAATCGGCAGTCTGTTTTAAATCGCTTACGATTTCCATTGAAGTCAATGATTTGGTATCAGCCCCTCTTGGTGCTACTGGCAAAGACCAATCCCACCCCCCCACCCCCAACCCCTGTATTTTTGCATAGAGGATTTAATTTCCTAGCTAACATAATATATTGCTTAAGACAGAAAGCAACATAAATAGCACTGTACTAGTACTGTACAACTGAATAAACTTGAATATAAAAGAACACTTGATGATTCACTGTTATCTCAGTCATTAGGATGAACCTGTTTGCTAGTGCACAATTTGTGGAATCTCTGTTTGATTTGGGAGAGTTTCATCTGCAAGTCAGTCTCTACATTCTCTGCTTCCATACTTTTTTTTCATGTAAATAAGTGAAAAAATTCCTATTTCACATGATACTTTGAGGCAAAGTAGAAAAGTATTTCAGTGGCTCTTTTGAGTTAACTCTGGGAGCTCTGACTTGAGAGCCAGAACTGATCAAGAGGCACGACTTTAAAATGGTCTCAAAACAGAATCACCAATGCTGTTGATCAAATTCTCTTTTAGACTCACGCCAATCTTGGCCTTTGCTACAAAGTCTTCTGAAAATGGATTTCAAGCCCAGGTGAAATCCTGCAATTCATTTGCCCCTCTCATGGAAATATTTGCTGAATTTCGTGCAAAACTGAGACAAATGCTCCAGAATTACGTCTTTAACCGAGGACTGACATTTTGCAGTCCATAATAATGTCAATATTGGGACCATAACCCCAACGCAGCCTTGCATAGGGCATTCTCAGCACAGCGTGGAATGTTTGAATAGTAACCGATCGCTGTGCACCACAACAGCTCTGATTGGTCCAACATTTGCTTGTAGAAATGAGTGAATTCAAGTGTCCCTTGCTGAGATTGCTCTATGCATGTCTGCATTGGTTTATACTTTTTCTTTGAATGTCAACTTAAATTTGCTCAATTTCTTAATTTAAAGAAATTCAGACTTTTGATGCACCACCTCTAGCTTTGTGAGGTTGCATCGGTGGCTCTCCTTCTCTGCCAGTGTGTCCTTCTCACGCCCATCTCCAGAAATCCTTGTTCCCGCAGCCCCCCACTATCCCGTTTGGGAACCTCTGTGTAGATCGTTGGTCTATCATTCCCTGTGGCACCAGGCTGCCAATTTTTGAAAATATGTTTTGGGAATGGGTGGCCTTTTTCCCCCATATGTTTCTGTTGTCAAACTTTGAATTCCATTTATCACTTTCACAGCAGGGATCTATCTGCTCCAGCTGCAGAGCATTAGCACAAGCATAGAACATTTTTGAGGTATTAGGAATGACATGGGATGATTTCTCTGGATCTTCCAGTTTCCTATGGAGAAGCACCTGGGTTCCACTTGTCCCAATCCCTTCACTGCATGCCAGAGATTTGGAACGTATGGAAGAACTGGAGGTTTGAACACTTCTTGCACTTCATTGTGCAGCACTTTGGCACACTGCCAAATTCTCCAATCCTTTTGAAAAGATATTTCATTAGATTCTGTTTTGTATTGAGTTGTGGAGTTGAGGACTTCCTGCTTCAATGCTCACTGGTGAAATAAGTAGGGTCTATGGCTAAGATATTGTAAGTTTTAATGTTTTATCACAGTTTGGGTGATTTGAAGTAGCAGCCAGTTGTTTCTTGCAAGAAGAAATTCATATGACCAAATGTGTATTGGAGTGCCCTCACCACTTGCAACAGTCCTGATTTAAAGCTAAATTTATTAATTCTTTAAAAAAAAATTGTGACCACATGAGTGTTATAAATAGAATACGCAATGGAGGGAAGTGAAATACAGTTTTTATTTGCACTTTGGGACAGACTAATTCTCCTGCGACTTTGTCGCTCGTGAATTGTTAACTCTGCCTTGTGGACAAATTGTATTTCTCGCTTTCTATCCTGTATCTTCTGTCAGCTGTCATTAATAGGCTATTTAAATTGATTTAATCGTCTTTAAATCATAGCTCTGATCTGTGGTCCCAGTTTTTCCACAGGACCACAGATACAGCATGAGACAATTGCCCAACTGTCCTGAACTGCAGCTTCATAAATAAAACCTTGATACATCATGCACATACAGGGCTATGTTTAACTTTTTCTTTAATCTCCCTTTTCTCTCCTTCCCTTTTTTTCAGAGGAATTAAGGATAATATCCGTATAGCTAATAAGTGGTAAATGCCATCAAAATATACTTATCTACAACTTGGGGATTCGCTCCAGTCCACAGGTGTTGGCATCAGTCCCAGTGAAACTTTATTCTGCAGTGTTTTTTTTCCTTCTGTCAATGTTAAATTCTTTCAGCTTCTGTCACAGCTTTATTGGTGTCTCTGACTTCTCACCTGACCCCTCTCAAGACTGCTTGCTTTCCTTTCATGCCCCTAAACTTCAAACAAAGGTGAACAGCTTCTGTACAGCTGCATTGCCGAAAGTCAATGGGTAATACGTGCAGCACTTAATCTCCCTTTTTAAACAGTAGGGGCAATGGGTTCCTGTTGGCCACCATGTTTTGCTAACTTGTGAATCTGATATTTATCTTTTTTGCTGTCCATATAACTCTATGGTCCAGCTGTTAACATTTAATTTTCACTAGGATGGATGGAGTTATTGTGCTGCTCCTTGGCCAATTAAACAGTGTAATGCCTTCAACCTTACAAGTACTCTTGATCTGCTCCCATTTGGTTTTTCTTTTAATTTTGTATATTTTTGGATTCTCTTGTCTCAGCTGTGTTTTTGTTTTTTCCACTCGTTTCAAGGGAGGTAGGTACTGTCACTCTTTTTCCCCCCCCCCACCCAGTTCAAATTGATTATTTTAAATTTGCTTCTTCAGGGTGGTGGCAGTATTTTTTTTGAGATTTTGGTTAGATCTTCAACTGCCTTTCCTGCTATTTTTCTAATACCAGATGGGTCTACTTGTGTAAATATTGCCACACTGCTTATGATGCTACGGGCTTCATCATAATTTTGCATTGTTCTACATTTGACTTTTAATACAGTGATGACCTAGTGTTCACATTCCCGTCACAGGAAAAAAAACTTGTACTGGGGGAGAAAAAAGGGAATCTGAACAGAATGGGCATTATTTCTCAAGTTACGAGCCTGATTTATATTAATGAGTATATTGTAATAGGCATCTAAACACTAAGGGTGGTAGAAACCCAACTAATGCATATTTAATTGTATGCAACCTAAAATGAAGTAGAGTTTATGCCGTTGAAGCCTTAAAGTGCCAGTCATTTCATAGCGACGGTATTGTTCTAGTTACACATTTTAACTGATGCTTTGTGTTGGGTTGTCTTTGACTTTGTGTAAACACTAATTTCTTTAACTTAAGGGTAATTTGTGGCTCACGTGTGCGAGTGGAGCTATCAACAGGAATGCCACGGCGCTCGCGCTTTGAGCGGCCACCAGCACGTCGCCCCTTTGACCCAAATGATCGATGCTATGAATGTGGAGAAAAGGGTCATTATGCTTATGACTGTCATCGCTATAGTCGACGCAGAAGGAGCAGGTATGAGTTGCCAATCTCAGTGACTTTTAATATTGCTTAAAAGTATTTTTATTTAAGTATATCTAAGCAACTTTATTTAATCTGAATAAAGAAATGCAGTGCTTTATCATTGCTTCTTGCTTCTTTACATTTAAGTGCTAATCAGGTCTTGTGGCATTTTTTGCTTGACTTTTTGAGTTTCACTGTGAATGTTTTGAATATTAATGATCCACCTGGTCCGAACCTTTCAGGTTTCTTCGTTTGAGTCAGTCACCGCGATTCAGAATGTCGTGAGCCTCATGATATCAGGCTGAGGCATCTAGCAAATCCAACAGTTTTGATGCGCCTAGAGCATACGGTGATTGGCATGAGGCCAGATCCCCTCGAGAGCCTGCTACAACTAGCTTCACCTTAAGATTCTTTTGAGGGCAGAAAAAGTTTGAGAGTGAGACAAGGTGATCGCCGTTATGCTGTAAATTGGCTTTCAATTGGGCCCCTTTCTAGAGGAACGCCAGATTGACCGCATTCCCTCGTAGACAAACCTTCCTGCGTCAATCAAGCCTCACTTTGGCTCATTTGGCTGTCAGTTTGATCGTCGTTAGATTGAAGAACATCTAGATGCTGCGATGGTCTGATAGATACTTCTAGATCGCCTAGATCTGCTAGACCTTGGTCCAAAGAGAGGGTCGACTGACCTGCAAACTTGCAAGGTTTACTTTACGTACCACTTACAAAGTGTTTTTACGATGCACAAAATACTAAAATATGTTAAAAAAAAAAAAAAATTTTTTTAATGAATCTACGTTATGTAGATTTAATCTAAAAACAAATACATAGGTCCCCAAGTTGTCTTCAAACTGACAGACACAAATACTATATTATAGCAATCTTGTTTTCTGATTCCAGCAGAGGTATTCCAAGAGTATAATGCTGAAATGGCTAAATTTAACAGCACTTTCTTTTGTTAAACCAGGTCCAGGACCAGATCACGTTCACGCTCGCGGGGAAGAAGGTATACCCGTTCACACAGCCGTAGCCGTGGCAGAAGGTAAGTCTTTAATTGTGAGGTTTAGTTTTGAGGAATGATGCCTTCAGGTTTCTAGAATATCCTGCACAATTTAAAAATAATGTTCAACTTTTATCTAGGTCCAGGTCTTTTTCTCCTCGGAGATCCAGGTCTTTTTCTCCCAGAAGGTCTCGGTCATTCTCTCCTAAACGGTCCAGGTGAGTGTTTTTCCTTTTCTCTCCCTTCCTCTTTGGAATTGAAATAAGCTTTTGAAATGTATTGAACTGTGAATGATGCTGTTTTCTTCATTGCTGGTTAAATCCCAGTGGTTACAAATGTCCTTTTCTGCCAGGCAATTTTTTAAAATGTGACCTTGCAAAGAGAGCATCTCCTGTCAGAAGTTGCCATCATGGGAAGCATATTGGGTAAAACTGGTATTACAGCTGTTGTTAAATTGTTACGCAAATTTGAGTTGTATACAAATAATTTACCCCTTAATTTGCATGCATTTAGACTACAGCAGTTCAGTCCATGCAGTAAGTTAATGGTACTCATAATATGGCCAGGGCAATTTGTGGCCCACCTTCACTTCCTTTTGGCTGTTGCCAGACTAATTGCTTTGTATGCCTCTAGGCCTCCATTCATGACCTACTTTGCTGTGGACTATTGACTGAGCTGCTTTTCTTCAAGATGATAAGGCAAGAGAATGCTATTAGGATGTTCCAGCTTCCATACAGCAAATGAAAGGGCCTTATTGAAATAAAACTATTTAATAGAATATTAGTGGTTCTGTAACATTTCTCTTCCTGGGAAGTGCCTGGCCTTCACTTGGCAGCAACTCAGTGGGATGGTTGAAATTGAGAACTCACTCTGGGAATCATGGGTGCAGATTCTTATTCCATCTTTCTCAGTTGCAACATTCTTGAGAATATGCCTTGCAAGTCATCTGGATTGATTCTGGATTTGTTGACTTGTGACTCCCGTTGTAGGCAAACCTTTCTGGGCTGCTCTAGATACTGCAATTGAGCACTACAGTTGAGAGTTTACCTGTAACATTGGGAGCTGGTCCATTAGGGTATGCTGAGCAAAATGGGGTTAATGCTGACCACTTTACTGTCACTTTGATAATAAGCTTATATGACAGTTTACCTAATGTTGAGCAGCATAAATGAGCGCTGCTGGCTAGACTGTGTGGAGCGTCACTTGTATGTTAGGTTCTTTTATTGTTTAGGTGGTGATATAAGGTAAGTTGATGCGTAAAAAATTTGCTGAACTTGGCTAAAATCTGAAGCTTAATTTCTGTTCCTCCCACCTAAAAGCAAACTGAAGAGTTGATATTTGTGGACAGATGTGAGATCTGAAGTAAATGCCATCCAATATCCTTGCATATACAAGTGTTCTTGTCTACTTTACAAGCATCTTGGTATTTTATTTGATGCTCCAAGTGATGCATGTATGATAAATATATAAATATATATTTATTAATCATTGACTACAGCTCATCACTTAATTTATCTGGTTCTGTAAACTATCATCTAACAGACTAGATGTGTGGAAAATCTGTCTGCATATTAAACTTGCCTGTTCCTGCTATTTATGGAATTTTTAAATCCCTCTTACTCTGTATATTCAAGAGTATTAGTTGGCATTTGCTGTAATTCTGTCTTGACTGACCACAAATACTAACCCATCTCTGCTGAGCTTTCTTCAGATTGATGGAACAGAAATTAAGCTGGAGCTTTCTGCAAATTGGATGCCTTATTCCTGTAGCTAGGTGAGATGAGGAACTGACTCTTGGAGGGAGGACATTTACTGCTGTTAATGAGTTGCCAGCACTTGATTTTGGTGGCAGTATGGTATTTGAGGTTCTTACCAATCATACATAGGGTTGTGGCCTCGTTTACTTTTTAAAGACTTTCATAATGTGAATCTCATACAGATTCAGCTTACATTACATAGAATTAGTTAGAAATTGCAATACACAAGTTGTTTTGCCCAACCAGTCTGTATTTATCTTCCCCATGAGCAGTACTCCTATTTCCATGTGCCTGCCCTGTTTCCATATCCCTCTATTTTCCTTTCCTTCAACCACCTATCTAACCTTTTTATATCAAGTGCAATTGTTTCGGTGCATCACAACACAAAACCACTGCAAGCACATTCCCCAAAATCTTCATGTAACTGCCATGGGTAATCCAAACAGCCATTGATAACTGACACAGTACTCAATGATGAACCAGTCCATTTATAAGTAACTTATCCCATACATCATACCACCTCCCCCTTTCCTTCCCCCTCCCCATTGATTCCCTGAGTACCTTTTTAGTTGTATAATGAGATTGTTACCATGTTGTGACAAGTGGCCTCAATTGTTGTGCTTTAAAATGGAAGGGCACTTTGCAAATAAGTACTTGGAATATGAACTATACTATAGATATTTTTTAAACAGACTTTAGAATGGCTGGTCAGTTTTCATAAAGTCCAGAAGATGGCTGGCAGTGTCTGATCTGTAGAAATTAGCCACACTGATTTCCCATGGAGCACATCTTCCAAACATGAAAGGTTGTATATTTGGATTGTATGCAAACAGATAGCAATAAGGACTTCATTTTTACCATATTCCTGGTCAGGTTTTTTCTAAACACAAGTTTTAAATAGACTGAGTGAACAAACCAAATTATAGAACTTATTGCTGGTGAAGGTTGTTGCGTAAGCATTGCCTTGTCTGAGTTTACTTGAGTTCTTTATGGAGGAAATGGATGACATTTATGTTCTTTGGTTAAGTTATGTAAATTAAGTACCCTGTAAGTATTTCCTAATAGCTAACTTTTCTCCTATCACAGGAAAATCCATGATTTTCTTTTTATAATGGTCTTTTTTCATTATAGGTCTAGGTCGAGGTCACGGTCCAGATCCAGGTCTCTGTCTAGGCAGAGAAGCAGGTTGGTTTAATTTTCATGGAATAGCCTTTCTTTCCAGTAATTGACAAATATATTGACTATATTTCTTTTGAGTTGTCAATTATGCAGGGCTACGTTAGACACATTTGGGAGTGAATATTGGTGATAGTTGTAAAAAAAAATTTGGAAACCAGTTTAAAGAAAACTTCAGTTCAATATTTACATAATATGGGAAAAAGTCCTCATGGTGCACTCACTGATGGGACAGGATGTAGTTTTGCCCTTTTAATTCTGATTGCTGTCTTTGGGTGGGAGGGGGGAGGAGAAGCAGTGAGCAGAGATCAGACACCACCTATAGAGAGGGAGGAAATGGGGCAGGTCATATGTTTTTGAGCAGTATTAGAACAGCCCTAATAAGGGCTGTCATCTTGGCTGGTGTATGGGTAAAAGGCAGAAAAATACAAAAGTGGAATGTGTGGTATTTAAGAACTTGACAACGTAAGATGAAAGATTAAATGCAGAAACCAAATGAATGCAAGATTTGTAACTACATCCAGTAAGTTGGTAATGTAATTTGGAAGAGATGAACATGACTATAGTGATGTGAACATATGCAGCAATTTTGATCAGCTGTAAAGGAATTTATTGGTAGTTCAGTAAATTTATTCTCTACTAAAATTATATTTAAAATGTTTGCTATTAAGCAGCTAGTAAGAAAAAGAAATTGCAGTTATATAGTGCCTTTTACTACCGCAGCACGTCACATCATGCTAGACAGCCAATTAATTGCTTCTTGAAATGTAGTCACTGCTATATAGACAATCACTGCAGCTTGTTTGTATACAGAAGGGTCCTATAAACAGAAAATGAGATTAATGACCAGATAATCTGTGTTGGTTCAAGGATAAATGTTGACCAGGACACTGGGAGAACTCTTCTTCAAATGGTGCTCTCCCCCCAAGCTGTCTGGTCTGTATTGTTGTCCTCTACTTTCTGGCCTGGTTTGCTGCTGTCATTCACCATCACTTGTTCCCTGCTGTGTTCTCTTGCTGTTTTTCACTTTGCCAGTGCTGCTGCTACTACTTCTGCTCCCGTCTGTTCAAATGTTAATACAAGGAAGCCTTTTGAATCGCCCAGGCTTAGAGGACTGGTAAAGGTGATTGGCCTGGGAGTAGTGGTTATAGCTATGAACACAAACTTGCAATGAAAATACAACTGGGTAATTGGGGGCTGGACAATGGGAGCCTGCAGGCCAGATTCAGCCTGTCCAAGAAAGCTCAAGATGAAAACAGGCAATGATTCAGTACAGAATGTTCTACAAATAGATGACATTAAGGCCTTAGAGAGTGTACTTTGTTGATTCACCTTGCTGCCACAGATGGGAAATTATAGTTGAGAGATGTCTGTAGTTGTGAAATAATTAATCCTCAAGTGTGGGATAAATTTAATGTGCAGCTAATGTATGTTGCTGTCAGTTAACATTTTTATTTTTTGTAGGTCTCCATCTCCTGTAAGAAGATCTCCTGTAAGAAGATCTCCTATAAGAAGATCCAAGTCTGCATCTCCTGTTCGAAGGTGAGGGAACCAAAACCAGCATTCTTACTAATTGTTTTTGACCCATTTAAATATTTTTGCCTGCCTACCCTATTTCCCCCTCCCATATCAATTTTTAAATTGGATTTCCTGTGGTGTATACTGTTCCCAAGCTGCAGACTTAACGGTTGCCCTGCTCCCAGCTATCTAAAGTTATTCTCGAGCCAATTGCAAGGAGGTGTGTGAGAATGGTATGGATTGACTACTTCTGGTTTTTGTGCCATTTGAGGTTGTCAGTACTATTGATGGCATAGCTACAATCATGAACTTGTGATTCTAGTTATAGCACACTGGAATACTGCTGTGCTGCCCCAGAGTGCTTCATGGGGACTAGGTCCCAATTGGATTTTGTTTAATCTGTGGGACCTGGATTTGAATCTAGCCCTAACCAATCTTTGAGCTCTTAGTGAAGTAAGTTTGGGCAATATGAAACCGAACCCTAATGGGCCCGCAGTGCAAAATTGCACGTAAATTGGCCATCTAGATCATATGATGAAGATGGCTAGTATAGGGAAATTTACATTGATAGTTCCTCTTCAGAGAGTTGAGGCTTATTGTTCAGACAGAGTAGAAGGAGCTTTACTCTGCAGTTTGGTGTGCTGTACCTGATCTGGGGAGTGATACTATTCAATTCCTCACAACTGGTATTCTCTTTCCCCCCCCCCCCCCCCCCCTTATCCAGAAACATTTGTGGTGGTAATATTGGGTCTTTGGATGCTTTGCTAACTTGTTTACCTTCCTTTCCAAAAACAGTCGCTCGAAGTCTAGATCACTTTCACCAAAGCGAAGGTAAGGAATTATATTTTTTTTTAAAATTAGAAACCAAGGTGAAGGGGCACCCTCTGCAGTGCAGGGCACAAGGTTAGGGTAAATCAAGAAATAGTGGTCACGTGACTCTTAAGATTGTGTTTTGAAAGCCTAATGATGGTAAGAGGAAGGAACAACTGAGAAAGGTGGGGAATTCCTAAGTAATTTAACACATTGAATGGGTATCATTTCCTGCCTTTGTGTATTTTTCATTATAGTAATCTATGAAGATTTGAGTCTATGAAAATTTTGTGCATTATATATGTTTGTGCTTATGCTTTATTGCTGTTTTTTTTGCTGAATGGTTATCTTTGGCAATTTTGGGTGGCAGCTTTCCATTTTGAGGGGTGACTGCTTTTGTTTTTGTCATCTTCCACCTTGCATCTATTGCTGTTCATTGTGTGGGCTGGGTGTTTAATTTGCTAAAAGGCATAAGGAGATTTTAGAAAATTATGCTGATGTTTGATTACTTAAGTGGATTTTTTTTCCTGTGTGCAGTGCTCTACACTTGTCTGTGTTAAATTTCATCTGCCATTCTTTCCTAATTCCATATTTTATTCAACTCATTCTGTAATTTCTAAGCTGCCTTTTCTGAACCCACTTCCCCATCTAGTTTATTATCACTTACAAATATGAGTTTCTGAATCAGTCTTTTTTGTAAATTAAAAATCGTAGTGGTCCTACTACTGAGCCCTGGGTCCCTGCACTCAGTAATTCTACCCCCCCTTTCCAACAATCGCACCTGCATAAAATAGTCCCTCTACATCAATTTTGTGTGGTTTATTAGGTATCATATTCAACACATGGAAGTAGTAAAAAATATAACATTTGAAGATGTGTCTCTGAAGTATTGGGCAGCAAGTCCTACTTAATTGTATCCAAGATCTGCCTGGCAGGTCAAATTGGGCGTGATCTGAGTGGTATTTCATTAATCGGGTTAGCTGAATTCACTTGGTGTTCAGAGATAAAAACGAAGTGTTGCAGATGTGTACACTACATTAACTGCAGTGGTTATTGTAAAGGTTGTTTGCTACTTGGGAATATTTGATGTTAGTGAGTCATATTTTGAGAATGCAGTAGATTCTCCTTCCCTACTTTTCTGAATCTTATCTATGACTAAGTCATTTATTAATGTCTGAAATAATTGTGCTTTATTTCACACCAGCAACTTGTGGATGTAAGGAATTTTATTGCTTTAAAAATGTGACTTCTGTATTAAAAAATTTCTACTTGTGATATCTCTGCATATTTTTAACAAACCAACATGGGATGGGAAGGGATCTGTCATAAACACTCTTCAAACTGTGCTATCAGTGTATCCTATACTTAATGTTAACATCTACATTTTATTTCAGTAGTACCTAAAATCATCTAACATACAAACTGGATCCACATTAAGAAGCCATGGCATACAAGTTCTATACTCATGCTTAACTTGCTTGCTGTTTTGACTTGAGGACTTGTGCCCTACTGCTCTGTCATTTATTCTTTACCCATTACTTCTGTTTTTTTTTAAAATCCATGCAACTAATTCAATTCCAATTTCCTTTTGTAAAATGTTATTGTCATCTAATAGGTTATATAAAAAAAATTGACAAAAGCCTCAGTGGGGCACCTGACTGCTTTCTTGGGAGGCCTGAGAGCAGTTTTATTTTGAGAATGGGGAGGGGGAATTGGCAGTCCCTGAAATATAGATGAATGTGGAAGACAAACTAATTTTACTTGTTTGAGATGCTGTTCTAATGACTTTTTTTGTTTTTTTCTCCTTCAGTCGCACACCATCTGAAAATTCTCGTAGAGCTGCAAGTCCTGACAGAAATGACTAAGTACAAATTGCAAAGCAAAAGCAAATCTTTAGAATGAATGTTTTTTGTTTACATTCTTTGAAGTTGTAAGGGAATCTTTTGATTCTTTGTGGTTTTTTGATTTGATTTTAAATGTAAGGGCTTGTTTCTAACTTAATTTTTCATGCTTCCTTTTTTCCCCTTTGTGGAAAAAATATGGCATGGGTAGGACTGATTTTTTTTTAAAAAAGAGTACACATCTTAGAGACTAAATCCAGTAACCTGCATTTTTTTCCTGCATAACTGTTGTATTCTTTTGTTCTAATATCAGATTCCTCAAACCAGTTGAAGTGTATCACATTTTTGTATCTGGAAATAAAAATAAATTGTCCTGAGGTGTATGTCTAAATTTTTATGCATCTATTGGAGAACCATTGTATTTAGACAAATTTACTGGCTGGCAGAATTCAATGTATTAAATGGTATGGATAAAATTATTTACCCCATTACCTTCTATCCAGACTGTAGAGCTTAAACTTCTCTACTCTTAATAATTCTACTCCTTTAGACAGAAGATCATTCTTGTTGCTCTACTAACTTTTAAAAATATTTGTACAATTCTTTTGAAGTGTGATGACCAGAACTGCATGCAGTAGTCTAAGTGAGGTCTAACTAGTACATTGTAAGTCTTGGCCTTGTAGATTCCAGTTCTGCTTTTTTAAAAGTGACAAGTCTATCCCACTAGTTTCCCTGTGCTAATTCTGTGTATCTGTTTCTCATTCTTGTAAGTGCCTTTATTGTACTGCTTGTGGGCCTGGAGGAGCAGGAGTGTTTCCTCCAGGCCTAACTAGCTTTCTTGCCACGATTCGACACACACGATCGGCTGACCACCGCCCCCTGATGTCTCCAAATCTCCTTTTCTTCCTTCCTCCCTCCCCTCCCCCCCCCCCCCCCAAAATCTACTGCCATCCTCCCGCCCCACCAAACGTCTGACTTACCTGGCATCCGTCCCCCAGCTGTCTATCTGGCTGGTTGTTGGGCTGGGAAACCTAGTGAAAAAATTTAAAACATGCCCTGACGTTAAAATTGACAGGACGTTTGAGAACCCCATACTTACGAGTTTCCCATCCGGAAGTTGTTTTTTTTGCCCCCTCCCCCCAACCTGGAATAAAAATCCAGGCCTAGATGTCAGCCGTGGCTCAGTTGAGAGCACTCTCTCCTTTGGAGTCAGAAGGCCGTGGGTCCAAATCCTACTCCAGAGACTTGAGCACTGTCAGAGGTGCTGTATTTTGGATGAGATGTTAAACCAAGGTCTATCTGACCTCAGGTGGACATAAAAAAAATCCCACTGCACTATTTCCAAGAACAGCAGGAGAGTTCTCCCTGGTGTCCTGACCAATATTTATCCCTCACCCAACATCACACAGATTGTCTGGCTGTTCTCGCATTACTGTTTGTGGGACTTTGCTGTGTGCAATTTGGCTGCTGCATTTCCTACATTACAACAGTGACTACACTTAAAGTATTTAATTAGCCATGAAGCACTTGAGGGTGTGAAAGGTGCTATATAAATCCAAGTTCTTTTGACAGCTGTAGATATTTCTCTAAGATCATGTGATGGTTCTTCAGCCACTGCTGCCTTCCATTAGAAGCTAGCTAACTTGAAACTGCTATCCTCTCCTGTGGGATCAATTACACCACTTTCAGGAGCCAGGGAAATGAACAGCCACAGAAAACCCAGCCTTAACTGTTGGGATGAAAGTTTCATAGAATCATAAAATTAGACAGCACAGAAGGCTGCCATTTGGCCTGTTGTACCAGTGCCAGCTCTTTGAATGCCATCCAATTACTCCCACTTCCCCAGTTTTTCCCTGTAGAAAACATTGGAGTCTTTTGCTATGCAAAATGTAAATCACATCACACAGGCAAAAGAACCAGAGGGAAGATGAGGTTTTTTTGCACAGTGAGTTGTGATCTGGAGTGTGCTGCCTGAAAGGGTGGTGGAAGCAGATTAAAATTTATTTTGAATTATTCCTCATTTTCCTTGATCTGTCATAGGTGAGTAATCAAAGTAGTACAGAAAGTGTACAGGAGACATGTGGAAATACTATTATAAAATCAGTACTGGATATAAATCAGTTTATTTGAAAAAGGAACTATTATAATATTTAAGGCTAATTGAGTCACTTGCTTTAAACTACTACTAGAAAAACCATCTGCAAGGTCTTTGAAATCTTAGGTTACCCTTCCATTTGTAAGAGAAAAACAGACATCACTTTCCGATTTTAAGAAAAGACCCACACCAATTTGTACAGGCTAAAATTTTGTACCAGATTTACTCTTGGTTTAAGGTGAAGTGCATTGCCTTGAGAGCCTATGGCAGGTAGGGTATTAAGTTTGCCACTTAAAATGCAGTGGGCAAAGCAGAAATATCAGGTGTTAACACTTGTGGCAATTACTGACTTCAGTAAAAATCCATCCTTTGAGAGCTGTGTCATTTTGTAATCAAAAGTTGTGGTATTGCAATGAATGGGCTGAAGGTCTAACCAACCTTCTCACCAGAGCTGTCTTTGGCCTTCCCTTTGATTTTGAGAACAGTGTTGAATCATCTACATCTATCAATATTGTCGGTATTATCAATTGGATTTGGAGGAATTTTTGTGCCACACAGGACTTGAACACAAAATCTGGCCTGACACTCCAGTGTAGTACAGAGTGAGTACTGCACTGTCAGGTGCTTTTGCATCAGTCTTTTGGCTGATGTTAAACCAAGGTCCTTTCGGGTGGACATAAAAATCCCATTGCACTACTTCGAAGAGCAAGGGAGTTCTCCCCAGTGTCTTGGCCAATATTAATCCCTCAACCAACACCACTAAAACACATTATGTGGTCATTATCTTATTGCTGTTTGTGGGACCTTGCTCTGTGCAAATTGGCTGCCATATTTCCTACATTACAACAGTGATTATGCTTTGGGCCATCAAGGTTATGACAGGCACAATATAAATGCAAGTCTTTTTGTGGCCGTTATGCTAAACACCAGCCCAAGTGCTTAGCTAACATCGAACATCCAGTCTTCTAATCTGTTCCCAAATAAACTGAATCTGAATAGTTATGTAATATAGTGGCAACTCTGGTGTTGGTAAAATACTCTGAATTAAGAGAGGCTGGGCCTCATCCTAGCTATGCACTATTCAACTCACTGGGTGTCTGTGTGAATACTCCCTCTTCTGGACACATGGGAAATACCTGATTTAACTTTCCTAATGTATTGGTTAAAGAGTGTTAAATTCATTCCCTAACACTCACCCAAAGCATAATGATTTTTTTGTTCTAGCTTAACCAATGTTACAAAGTGTTTTAATTAAAATATGGCAACTGCAACATAGATGCTCACATTGTTGCTCTCAAAGCACAGAGAACTTAAACCATGTTGTGTGGTTATATTCTTCAGCAGATCTCAGCAATGCATCTGGAAAGTTCATCTGCAACATAAAAAGGTTTGAAAGCATCAAACTAAACTGTAACTCTTAGAAATAGTAAAGATTGTGCGCAGAAATCAACGTGCAGTCTATTCCAATGCTCTCTTGGCTGGCCTCCCACCTAACCCCCTCCGTAAACTTGAGCTCATCCAAAACTCTGATGCTCGTATTTTAACTCGTGCCAAATCCCACTCACCCATCAACCAGTTGCTCTCTGCAAATTTGCTCTGTTAGCTCCCGGTCTGGCAATGCCTCGATTTTAAAATTCTTATCCAGGTGTCTAAATCCCTCCATCCCTCCCTACAACAGAGATCTCTGCGTTACTCCAATTCTGGCCTCTTGCACATCCCCAATTTCCCTCTCCCCACCATTGGTGGCCATACCTTAAACTGCCTAAGCTCTAGAATTCCCTGCCTCTCCTCCTTTAAGTTGCTTCTCAAAACTAACTTCTTTGACCAAGCTTTGTCACCTGTCCTAATATCCCTATGTGGCTTGGTGTCAATTTTGTCTGATAATGCTCCTGTGAAGTGCCTTGGGACGTTTTACCACATTGAAAGGCACCAAATAAATGCAAGTTGTTGTGCAACAATTTGCAACTAGTCCTAATTTACAAAATCATGTGTTTTCTTTTCTTCACTTTAGTAGCAGTAAAGGTGCGGAGTTGCACAGAAGTATTGTGGTGACAGTTTTTTGCAAGTTATTTAAATGGTTTAGGGCAATTAAGTGGTTTCATGATCCAGATGGCAACCTAGGGCACGTTACTAGAAACTTCGTTCAAGCAGAATACATCAAAATTAATACACACAAAATATACCTTTCCCTCCCCCCAAAAACTAACCTTGTTGACAGCATCAGGCCAATTCTGGGTTTCCAGACAAAAAGCTGAATGCTTGGGGTATACGGCCCCTCCTTTGCCCTTCAGGCTCCCATCAAGTAAATTGGCAGTGTAGAACTGAACTCCTGGCTGTGTAGTCTCGACCTGCAGTAGCCTGCCACTTGGGCGATGGTAAACCCTGTAAACAAAAACAATACATTTGCTAGCAATTCCCCAAACATTCTCCCTAGTCTACATCCCATTCATGGCTCAAAGGGCCAAGTGAGTTTCTTGCTACCTGGTTGCTCTAACCTAGCTATCAGCAACTGAGACCTGGATGGTACCTGTTCTCTGCTGAGTATCTCCCATGGTGAATTTGGCAATTCACCAGCATGGTAATTGAACCTGCATTGTGCCATTCAGTTGCATACCACATCGATGGCCGGCGCGGACACGATGGGCCGAAGGGCCTCTATCCGTGCTGTATGACTATGAATCCACCACACTGCCCTGCTTTTATAATTCTATTAGACAGCTTATTGGGTTGGTTCATCTTGTTTCACTAATACATTGGGTTCAAGTCCCCCTCCAGAGATTTGAGTACAAAATCTAGGCTGACACTCCAGTGCAATACTGAGGGAGTGCTGCACTGTCAGAGGTGCCATCTTTCAGATCAGACATTAAACCAAGGCCCTGTCTGCCCTGTCAGGTGGGCAACTTGCATTTATATAGTGCCTTTAATGTAAAATGTCCCAAGGCATTTCAAAGGAGTGTAAACCAGACAAAATTTGACCCCGAGCCAAAAGAGATATTAGGACAGGTGAACAAAAGCTTGGTCAAAGAGGCAGGTTTTAAGGTGGGTCTTAAAGAAGGCGAGGTGGAGGGGTGTCATCTTTCGGATGAGACGTTACACAGAGGTTTAGGGAGGGAATTCCAGAGCTTAGGGCCTAGATGGTTGAACGCACGGCCACCAATGGTGGGGTGAAGGAAGTGGGGGATAGACAAGAGACCAGCATTGGAGGAACGCCGATTCCTCAGAGGGTTGTAGGAACAGAGGAGGTTACAGAGATAGGGAGCAATGAGGCCAGGAGGGGATTTGAACAGGAAGATGAGAATTATAAAAATGGAGGCGTTAGTGTCCAGAAGCCAATGCAGGTCAGCGAGAACAGGGGTGATAGGTGAACAGTACTTGGTGCGAGTTAGGATACAGGCAGCAGAGTTTTGGATGAGCTTTAGTTTACAGAGGGTGGAAGATGGGAGGCTGGTCATGAGAGCTTTGGAGTAGTCGAGTCTGGAGGTGACAAAAGCAGTAGATGAGCTAACCTAGTAGCGGAGACAGAAGATATTACGGAGGTGGAAGTAGGCAGCCTTGGTGATGGAGAGGATGCAAGGTCAGAAGCTCAGATCAGGGTCAGATAGGACCCAGAGATTACGAACAGCCCGAGACGGTGGACAGGGAGGGGGATGGAATCGGTGACTAGGGAATGGAATTTGTGGCGGGGGCCAAAGACAATCGGTCTTTCCAATGTTTAATTGGAGGAAATTTTGGCTCATCCAATACTGGATGTTGGACAAACAGCGTTTCAGTGCTCTGGCATGGATGGAAACCTAATCGAGAGGTTCAAACATGGACTTGTGCGAAAGATGTGCACTGATTTGGGAAGCGACAACACGTTCAAGAACTTGAGAGGAAAGGGATGGTTGGAGATGAGGCAGTCAAGGGTGGGCCTTTTTTTTTTTAAGAGGGGTGCGATGATGGCAGATTTGAAAGGGAGGGGGACAGTACCTGGGCAGAGGGAACATTTAACAATATCAGATAGTGCAGGAGCTAGGAAGGGAAGGTGGGTGGTCAGCAGTTTAGTAGGAATGGAGTTGAGGGAGCAGGCGGTGGGTCGCACAAATAAGATGAGCTCAGAGAAAGCATGAGAGGAAATAGGAGAGAAATTAGAAAAAGATGCAGGTTCAGAGCTAACGTAAAAGACCTCACGGCACTATTTCAAAGAAGAGCAGGAGAGTTCTCCCTGGTGTTCTGGCCAACATCACAAACAGATTATCTGGTCACTGTCAAGTTGCTGTTTGTGGGACCCTGCTGTGTGCAAATTGGCTGCCGCATTTCCAATAGTGACTACACTTCAAAAGTACTTCATTGGCTGTAAAGCGCTATGGGACGTTCTGAGGTCATGAAAGGCGCTTTATAAATGCACGCCTTTCTTTCTTTTTCATTACTGTTGCAAATGAATCCCAACAGTCAAGTTTGAAAAAACATGGAACATACCTTGCCGTGTGAGAAGATTGACGTAAGTGCAGCAATTTCAATAACCGGGGTTTTGTTAATGATTTATTGATTCTGCGCTGCTGTTACAATGTGTGTAAACTATTGCGATTAGTGCAAGACTTTTTTTGTCTCTCCCTTCAGTCTGTGAATTGCACACATTTAAAAAAAAACTGCAAATTCAAAAAAAGTCATTAACAAAATCACAGGTGTTGGTAATAGGACAAAAAGTGCACAACGGTTGTGAAAATGGGTTGTGTAAAAGCAATCTGACAATAATTTAGTCCGTACCTCCTAGATTCAAGACAACTGCAATCCCTTTTTCCAGGATGGTTACCTTGCACAAGGAGATCGTTGCTTTGAAAAGCTTAAACAGAAGTTGTGATCAAAGCCTCCGGCTAACTTATTCTCGATGTGGTTTCCAAGCACTACTGGGTTCCTCAAATCAAAACACGTGTTCTCCACTGAGGCAATTTCCCCTTTATAAACCAGAAATATGTATAAAAGCATTGTATCACATATACAATCTGCTTATCTTCCGTGAATAAGGAACAACAATTTTAATACTCTTCATAATGGTCAGGTGTCAGTCTTGGCTCAGTGGTCGCGCTCTTGCCTCTGAGTCAGAAGGTTTTGGGTTCATGTCCCACTCTAGAGACTGGCACTCCAGTGCAGTACTGAGGGAGTGCCGCATCGTTGGAGGCGCTATCTTTCAGATGAGACGTTATACCGAGGCCCCATCTGCCATCTCAGGTGGATGTAAGAGATCTCGTGGCACTATTTCGGTGTGCGGATATACACAGTGTGCTGAGGGTTCGGTAAGTGTGGGAGTTTGGTGAAGTGGGGGAAGGAGGTGCTGCTTTGCCTTGCTTTTCCAAACTTTTCCTGAGAGTAGAAGACTGAGATTGTGGAATAAAAGCAGCAGCAGACCTGCACCAAGAGACAACTACTGTGCGACATCACAGGGACTTAACTCCTGGACCCAAGATAAATAAGAAGCAAAAAGTAATCCAAGTGGGACGTCACCAAGGAAGAGGTAAGTGATTGGCTGGTGAGTATTTTCCTGCTGAATTTGTCTAAGGTTAGAGTTTGTGGATTCTCGGGTCTCTGTTGTGTAGTGGGGGACTGCTGTTCAGCAAGGGCCCTTGAGTATACCTTTTAATTGAAGTGAAATTGGTGGGATTCATTTAATTTGAATTAATTAGTTAAAGGGTAAGTCATGTCAGGACAGCCCAGCCCCGTGTTATGCTCTTCCTGCTCTATTTGGGAAATCAGGGACCCTTCCGGTGTCCCTGACGACCATGTGTGCGGGAAATGTATCCAGCTGCAGCTACTGACAAACCGCATTGCGGCACTGGAGCTGCGGATGGATTCATTAAGGAGCATTCGCGATGCTGAGAACGTCGTGGATAGCACGTTTAGTGAGATGGTCACACCGCAGGTAAAGGTTGTACAGGCAGGAAGTAATTGGGTGACCACCAGGCAGAGTAAGAGGAGCAGGCAGGCAGTGCAGGGGTCCCCTGTGGCCGTCCCCCTCTCAAACAAATATACCGCTTTGGATATTGTTGAGGGGGTTGACTTATCAGGGGAAGGCAGCAGCAGCCAACTTCCTGGCACCAGGGGTAGCTCTGCTGCACAGGCTGGGAGGAAAAAGAGTGGAAGAGCTATAGTGGTAGGGGATTCTATCGTAAGGGGAACAGACAGGCGTTTCTGTGGCCGTAAACGTGACTCCAGGATGGTTTGTTGCCTCCCTGGTGCCAGGGTCATGGATGTCACTGAGCGGCTACAGGGCATTCTCAAGGGGGAGGGTGAGCAGGCAGAGGTCGTGGTCCACATTGGGACCAACGACATAGGTAGGAAGGGAGATGAGGTCCTGCATCAAGAATTTAGGGAGCTAGGTAGCAGATTAAAGAGCAGGACCTCAAAGGTTGTAATCTCTGGATTACTCCCAGTGCCACGGGCTGGTGAGTATAGAAATAGGAGGATAGAACAGATGAATGCGTGGCTAAAGAGTTGGTGCAGGAGGGAGGGTTTCAGTTTCCTGGATCACTGGGCCTGCTTCTGGGGAAGGTGGGACTTGTACAAGTCGGACGGGTTGCACCTGAACCAGAGCGGGACAAATATCCTTGCGGGGAGGTTTGCTAGCACTATTGGGGGGGGTTTAAACTAACTTGGCAGGGGGATGGGATACAGAGTGGAGCTACAATAGGGGGTGATGTGCAGCCAAATATAGAGAAAAAAACAAGTCAGCTTGGAAGACAGGGCAAATATGTGAGGGCAAGGCTGGATGGCATCTATTTTAATGCAAGGAGTCTTGCGAATAAGGTGGATGAACTGAAGGTGTTGATAAACACATGGGAGTATGATATTGTTGCGGTCACAGAGACATGGTTGAGGGAGGGGCAAGACTGGCAGCTCAATATTCCGGGGTACAGAATCTTCAGGCGAGACAGAGGGGGAGGTATAAGAGGAGGGGGGGTCGCAATATTAATTAAAGAATCAATTACTGCCATAAGGAGGGATGATATATTAGCAGGTTCCTCTAATGAGGCCATATGGGTGGAGCTTAAAAACAAAAAGGGGGCAAGCACTTTGATGGGAGTGTACTATAGGCCCCCAAACAGTCAGGGGGAGATAGAGGAACAGATATGTAGGCAAATCTCAGAAAATTGTGCAAATAATAGGGTAATAATAGTGGGGGAATTCAACTTCCCCAATATTAACTGGGATACTCAGAGTGTAAAAGGCTTAGAGGGTACAAAATTCTTAACGTGCATCCAGGAGAGCTTTTTGAGCCAGCATGTAGAAAGTCCTACAAGAGAGGGGGCGGTACTGGACCTAATTCTAGGGAATGTGGCCGGCCAAGTGGAAGAAGTGCTAGTAGGTGAGCACTTTGGTGACAGTGACCATAATTCGGTGAGATTTAAGGTGGTCATGGAAAAGGATAGGGAGGGGCCGGAAATAAAGGTTCTAAATTGGGGGAAGGCCGATTTTAATAGGATAAGGCAGGATCTGGCCAAAATGGACTGGGATCAGCTGCTCGTAGGAAAATCCGCATCGGAGCAATGGGAGTCTTTCAGAAGGGAGATTGAGACCATACAATGGCAACATGTTCCCGTAAAGGTCAAGGGTGGTTCCAAGAACTCCAGGGAACCTTGGATGTCAGGGGATATACGAGAATGGATTAGGAAAAAAAGGAGGGCTTTTGGCAGATACAAAAGGCTAAAGACGGAGGAAGCCCTAGAGGAGTACAAAAAGTGCAGGGGGATACTTAAAAAAGAAATTAGGAGATCAAGGAGGGGCCATGAAATAACACTGGCGAGCAAAATAAAGGAAAATCCTAAGATGTTTTATAAGTATTTTAAGGGTAAGAGGATGACTAGGGAAAAAATAGGGCCCATTAGGGACAAAAATGGCAATCTGTGTGTGGAGCCGGCAGATGTAGGAGGGGTTCTAAATGAATTTTTTGCATCTGTTTTCACTATGGAGAAGGACGATGTAGACATAGAAATACGGCAGGGGGACTGTGATATACTCGAACATATTAACATCGAGTGGGAGGAGGTATTGGCTGTTTTAGCAGGCCTAAAAATGGATAAATCCCCAGGCCCGGACGAAATGTATCCCAGGCTACTGTGTGAGGCAAAGGAGGAGATTGCGGGGGCTCTAACACATATATTCAGAACCTCTCTGGCCACAGGGGATGTGCCAGAGGACTGGAGAACCGCTAATGTAGTACCATTATTCAAGAAGGGGAGTAGGGAAAAACCGGGGAACTACAGGCCAGTGAGCCTAACATCAGTGGTAGGAAAATTATTGGAAAAAATTCTGAAGGACAAAATTAGTCTCCACTTGGAGAAGCAAGGATTAATCAGGGATAGTCAACATGGCTTTGTCAAGGGAAGATCATGTCTGACTAATTTGATTGAATTTTTTGAGGGGGTGACTAGGCGCGTGGATGAGGGTAACGCAGTGGATGTGGTATACATGGATTTCAGTAAGGCCTTCGATAAAGTCCCCCACAGGAGACTTTTCTTTTTTTTTATTCGTTCACAGGATGTGGGCGTCGCTGGCAAGGCCGGCATTTATTGCCCATCCCTAATTGCCCTCGAGAAGGTGGTGGTGAGCCGCCTTCTTGAACCGCTGCAGTCCGTGTGGTGACGGTTCTCCCACAGTGCTGTTAGGAAGGGAGTTCCAGGATTTTGACCCAGCGACAATGAAGGAACGGCGATATATTTCCAAGTCGGGATGGTGTGTGACTTGGAGGGGAACGTGCAGGTGGTGTTGTTCCCATGCGCCTGCTGCCCTTGTCCTTCTAGGTGGTAGAGGTCGCGGGTTTGGGAGGTGCTGTCGAAGAAGCCTTGGCGAGTTGCTGCAGTGCATCCTGTGGATGGTGCACACTGCAGCCACAGTGCGCCGGTGGTGAAGGGAGTGAATGTTTAGGGTGGTGGATGGGGTGACAATCAAGCGGGCTGCTTTATCTTGGATGGTGTCGAGCTTCTTGAGTGTTGTTGGAGCTGCACTCATCCAGGCAAGTGGAGAGTATTCCATCACACTCCTGACTTGTGCCTTGTAGATGGTGGAAAGGCTTTGGGGAGTCAGGAGGTGAGTCACTCGCCGCAGAATACCCAGCCTCTGACCTGCTCTCGTAGCCACAGTATTTATATGGCTGGTCCAGTTAAGTTTCTGGTCAATGGTGACTCCCAGGATGTTGATGGTGGGGGATTCGGCGATGGTAATGCCGTTGAATGTCAAGGGGAGGTGGTTAGACTCTCTCTTGTTGGGGATTGTCATTGCCTGGCACTTATCTGGCGCGAATGTTACTTGCCACTTATCAGCCCAAGCCTGGATGTTGTCCAGGTCTTGCTGCATGCGGGCTCGGACTGCTTCATTATCTGAGGGGTTGCGAATGGAACTGAACACTGTGCAGTCATCAGCGAACATCCCCATTTCCGACCTTATGATGGAGGGAAGGTCATTGATGAAGCAGCTGAAGATGGTTGGGCCTAGGACACTGCCCTGAGGAACTCCTGCAGCAATGCCCTGGGGCTGAGATGCTTGGCCTCCAACAACCACTACCATCTTCCTTTGTGCTAGGTATGACTCCAGCCACTGGAGAGTTTTCCCCCTGATTCCCATTGACTTCAATTTTACTAGGGCTCCTTGGTGCCACACTCGGTCAAATGCTGCCTTGATGTCAAGGGCAGTCACTCTCACCTCACCTCTGGAATTCAAGAAGGTACGAGCCCATGGAATCCAGGGTGCCTTGGCACTTTGGATACAAAACTGGCTTAGTGGCAGAAGGCAGAGGGTGATGGTCGAAGGTTGTTTTTGTGACTGGAAGCCTGTGGCCAGTGGGGTACCACAGGGATCGGTGCTGGGTCCCTTGCTGTTTGTGGTCTACATTAATGACTTGGATATGAATGTAAAAGGTATGATCAGTAAGTTCGCTGATGATACAAAAATTGGTAGGGTGGTAAATAGCGAGGAGGATAGCCTCAGTCTGCAGGACGATATAGATGGGTTGGTCAGATGGGCGGAACAGTGGCAAATGGAATTTAACCCGGAAAAGTGCGAGGTGATGCACTTTGGAGGGACTAACAAGGCAAGGGAATACACAATGAATGGGAGGACCCTAGGCAAGACAGAGGGATCTTGGTGTGCAAGTTCACAGATCCCTGAAGGCGGCGGAACAGGTAGATAAGGTGGTAAAGAAGGCATATGGGATACTTGCCTTTATTAGCCGAGGCATAGAATATAAGAGCAAGGAGGTTATGATGGAGCTGTATAAAACACTGGTTAGGCCACAGCTGGAGTACTGTGTGCAGTTCTGGTCGCCACACTACAGGAAGGATGTGACCGCTTTGGAGAGGGTGCAGAGGAGATTCACCAGGATGTTACCAGGGCTGGAGCGCTTCAGCTATGAAGAGAGACTGGGAAGATTGGGTTTGTTTTCCTTGGAGCAGAGGAGGCTGAGGGGGGACATGATTGAGGTGTACAAAATTATGAGGGGCACAGATAGGATGGATCCTAAGGAGCTTTTTCCCTTCGTTGAGGGTTCTATAACAAGGGGACATAGATTCAAGGTAAAAGGCGGGAGGTTTAGAGGGGATTTGAGAAAGAACTTTTTCACCCAGAGGGTGGTTGGAGTCTGGAACTCACTGCCTGAAAGGGTTGTGGAGGCAGGAACCCTCACAACATTCAAGAAGCATTTGGATGAGCACTTGAAATGCCATAGCATACAAGGCTACGGACCAAATGCTGGAATATGGGATTAGAGTAGACAGGGCTTGATGGCCGGTGCGGACACGATGGGCCGAAGGGCCTCTATCCGTGCTGTATAACTCTATGACTCTAAGAGCATGGGAAGTTATCCCCGATGTCCTGGCCAACACGTATCCCCTAATCAACATCATTAAACAGATGAACTGGTCATTATCACAACTGTGGGATCTTGCTGCAGGCAAACTGGCTGCCACATTTCCTACATTACAGCAGCGAGTACACTTCAAAAGTACTTAATTGGCTGTAAAGATTGGGACATCCCGAGGTCATGAAAGGCACTATATAAATGCAAGTCCTTTTCTTCACTGCTGGAATGCTTTGAATAGAAGGTAATTCTTTCCTTCATTTTGAACATTATTAATTTTTTTGTTAACTTTTGCCTATCCTCCCTTAAAGTTCTTGACTCCCCTCGGCAAGGTACAATCCCCTGGGTGCTGGATGTCCTCTGCTACTTTGCCCATGCAACAAATTTTTTCACGTGCTGTTCTGGACCGTGAATATCTAGCCATTAACGAAAGGAAGTAATACATCGAAGCCCGAACCCATTCTCAACCACATTTCACTTCGCACTATTGTATGCCTTGGCTCCAAATGTCACATGACATACTGGAAACACTCCAATATTGCAACATCTGCAATTTCCACACCACCTCACCCCCCAGAGTGACTCATTGACCACCGCATGCTCATAGTTTAGTTTTTAACAATCCAGTACCATGGTTCTACGAGTCACTCTACTTAAAAGCAAGGGTGTTAAAAAGCAATTCACTGAATTATGCCAAGTTTTTAGATCAATTGGCAATGGTGATGAGGTGAATTTACAAGAGCTATTTCAGTTAAAAGGAGTTTTATTGGAAAGTTGTTTAGAGGGAGACATGAGGAAAAACTTTTTTTTAAACGCAGTGAGTAGTTATGATCTGGAACATGCTGCCTGAAAGGGTGATGGAAGCAGATTCAATCATGGCTTTCAAAAAGGAACTGGATAAATACTTGAAGGGAAAAAATTTGCAGGGCTATAGGGAAAGAGCGGGGGAATGGGACTAACTGAGTTGCTCTTACAAAGAGTCGGCACAGGCTCAATGGGCCAAATGGCCTTCGTCTGTGCTGTAACCAGTCTATGATTCTAAGAGGTAGTGACTGTATGTAACAACACATGCTAAAACATAGTACTATCCACAGGATGCACTGCAGCAGCTCACCATGGCTTCTTCAACAGCACCTCTCAAACCCATGACCTCTACCACCTAGAAGAACAAGGGCAGCAGGTGCGAAAGAACGCCATTGCCTCCAAGTCACACGTCATCCCGATTTGGACATATATCGCTGCCATTCCTTCATCGTTAAAAGATATACGCTTCACTAAAACAATTTTCTCTGGACATAAGATTAAAAGGAACACTTTCCCATACAACGTTCCCTTATTGTACTCTGACATTTTCTTAAAACTTTATTTTACTTGAAAATGGACCATTACTGAGTGTCATGTGTGCCAAGCTATGTGCATATTACAGTACATTTCTGATATGGATTACCACATGGTTCCGTTTGGGAAGGAGTACATGATAGCTGGTGTTATGTATACATGTTACAGTGCATTAGAACTATAGAAATTTACAGCATAGAAGGAGGCCATTCGGCCCATCATGTCTGTGCTGGCTCTTTGCTGCAGCAATCCAAAACTACTTCCTCTACCCCGTGCTATCCCCATAGCCCTGTATCTTCCTCTGCTTTTCCCTTAAAAGATGCAATGGTCACAGCCTCAACTACCCTCTGTGCTAAAGTGTTCCATGCTCCAACAACCTTTCACATAAAGAAATCAATCCTAACTTCTCTCTCCTCACTCCTTGGGTGATCATTCTAAATTGATGACCCCTCATCACTGAATCCCAACCAGAGCAAATAGTCTTTCGCTATGCGTCCCATCAAAATTGTTCAGAATTTTAAAAATCCTCTATTAAATCTCCTCTTAACCTTCTCTGCTCTAGTGTTAATAGTCTCAGTATCTCAAGGCTCATCACATAACAATAATTTCCCATCCCCGATATCATTCTGATAAATCTACACGGTCCAGAGGCAACAAAATGGAGAAATAATGGGTGGAATATTTGCTGAACAAATACGTGCTTAGTAAGCAAAAGATACAGTTAAACTACGTAGAGTTTGGGCGGTTACATCTCTCCAGTTTCACTCAATCAATACATTTTCAGTATCTCCACTTTTCTGCCCTTTGATAATACCCCGCATAGGGACTGAAAGATAAACAAAATAAGGTGTATATTCTTACCAGTTGGAATTGATGTCTTATCTACTGGCAGATACCTCTTTGCTTCTATAGAAACCTCATGATCATAGATGTTAGGGGTTCCCTAAAAGGGAAGAGGAAAGGAGGCAGAAGAGTTAAAATGCAAATATTAGAACTACTCCCTCAACATTGGCAGCATTATATCTCATCCTGGTGTTCAACCCTCTCCGTGGCCTCGCCCCTCCCTATCCTCGCCCCTCCCTATCCTCATCCAGCCCTCAAAGAACTCTGCTTTCCTCCATTTCCGGCCTCTTGTGCATGCCTGACTTCCTTTGCCCCATCATTGGCGGCCGTGCCTTCAGCCGTCTAGACCCGAAGCGCTGGAATTCCCTCCCTAAACCTCTCAGCCTCTCTCCTCCTTTAAGATGCTCCTTAAAGCCTACATCTTTGACCAAGCTTTTGGTCACCTGTCCTAATGTCTCCGTGTGGCTCGGTATCAATTTTGTCTGATTATGTTTCTGTGAAGTGTCTTGGGACATTTTACTATGTTAAAGGCACTACATAAATGCAAGTTGTTGTTGTTACTGGATCAGGATTAGATTATTTACAAGTTACCTGGAATAAAAATCCAAAACAAGAATAAGTAAAACACATTTCTGGGCTCAATGCCACTGAGTGGACACAGTTCAAGGCTTTAGTTCCCGATCTGATGGGATCAAACTTGGGAGGTACCGATTGGATGTTGTTGCATTTCCCAGCAGGGGGAAGGGAATAATCAGAAGAGAGAGTCAGGCCCATGTGGTCCCTGGCCATCTCCTTGGCCCAGTTTTGGAGAGCACTGGCAACAGCTTGGGAGCAGGCCTTGCAGCTGCTGAAAGGGGGATGTCAGATCAGGCAAAGAAGAGAGCTAACAATTACATGAAGAAGAGCAGGAAACTCAATCAGAAAAATACCCACATGGGGGGGGGGGGGGAAAACAATTTTTTAAAAAGCTCATGTTTCTGCAACAGATATATTAAACTCTGCTCTGTTCATCAAACTTCAGAGACTTTGTGAAATGTCCTCGAACACTGATTACATTGTCAGCTGATTAATGATCTATCAGCCTCTCCACCGGACAGTGAATGATGGGCTTTAAAAAAAATGTACGGTCATTGTTTCATGCAATCAGCTGCAAAAAAATTACCATCTTAGATGTCAGCCGTGGCTCAGCGATAGCACTCTCACCTCTGAGTCAGTCGGTCGTGAGTTCAAACCGCACTCCAGAGACTTGAGCGCAAATCCAGGCTAACACTCCAGTGCAGTACTGAGGGAGTGCTGCAATGTCAGAGATGCCGTCTTTCGGATAAGATGTTAAACCCCTCAGGTGGACATAAAAGATCCCATGATGCTATTTGGAAGAGCAGGGGAGTTCTCTCCAGTGTCCTGGCCAATACTTACCCTATAAACAACATCACTAAAAACAGATTATCTGGTCATTACCACATTGCTGTTTGTGGGACCTTGCTGTATGCAAATTGGCTGCCGCATTTCCTACTCTTCAAAAAGTATTTAATTGGCTGTAAAGTGCTTTGGGACCTCCTGGGGTTTTGCAAGGCTCCATATAAATGCAAGTTCTTTCTTTCTTTCATCTTTGGTGGCAAGCAACTTTTCCGACAAAGGTTGGCAGACAGAGAGGACATGTCGCTGGGGGGCCCTCCACAGAACCAAAAGGAAATTGGCCCTCCCAACCAAACGATCCTCTTTGTAAAGGGACGAAATATAAATATTTTGTTTCTCAAAAAAAGATAATTACAGTTCTTCAGGGGTCCAGGCCACGTATCCAGCCTGGACCCCCAGGATGGGCTTCACTTCTGCCAGCGGCATGCATGGTACGCCCAGGCTCACCTCTGCAGGCACTGTGCCAGATCCCTCTGTAGGCTGGGGAAACACGGTTTTTACCAAACAGGGAGTCCCGCACCTAATAGCTTCGTTAGGGGGTCAGGCAGAGGCTCCCCACCTCCCCAAGAGGTCATCTCAGATACTGTGACGTTAGGCCGGGCCGTGGCTTATCCAGGTCCCCAGCCAATTTACTGGCCCCTCTAGCGCACTCTTTTTTAAAAATTAATTTGTGGGATATGGGCATCGCTAGCAAGGCTGGCATTTATTGCCCGTCCCTAGTTGCCCTTGAGAGGATGGTGGTGAGTCTTCTTGAACCGCTGCAGTCCATGTGGTGAAGGTATTCCCACAGCAGCTACAGCTGGAGTGCACGGAAGGGCCGGGGATTCACCCCCATCCTACCCAAGTAACATTCCAGTTTAGATATGGGTGAAGTCACGTGAGTAATGAAGGAATCAGTTATGTGGAGAGACTGGAGAAGCTGGGATGATGTTCTTAGTGCAGAGAAGGTTAAGGGGAGATTTAATGGAGGTGTTTTGATAGAGTAAATAAGGAGAAATTGTTTCCACTGGCAGGAGAGTTGGTAACCAGAGGACACAGATTGGCAAAAGAGCCAGAGGCAAGATGAAAAGCAATTTTTTTTTTATGCAGCGAGTTATGATGATCTGGAATGCACTGCCTGAAAGGTTGATGGCAGCAGATTCAATAATAACTTTCAAAAGGGAGTTGGATAAATATTTGAAGGGGAAAAAACTGCAGGGCTATGGGAACAGAGCAGGAGAATGGGACTAATTGGATAGCTCTTTTAAAGAGCCGGCACAGGCACGGTGGGCAGAATGGCCTCCTTCTGTGCTGTATGATTCTATGATTCAGGTCAATCCAACAGATCGACAATATGTGGTGAGGGAAACTCAATGGCTTATGGATGAAAGGTTTCGCTTATTAAAAGCATCTTTGACTTTATCTTCATCCCAGTCACTCCAGTATTAAACAGAGGGTAGATCTATCTATAGCTTTGAACTTCTTAAAACAACTGATCTTACATGTCCTGCTAGATTAAAATAGGAATGGTTGGTCAGGTTTATTGGAGTGGTCTTCGTGGTCTGGGCCTTGTAATTAATAGCCAGTTCTGCTCCATCCAGAATGTACGTCACCCAGACTTTCAGCTCCCCAGGATACCCTTCTTCACCATCAGCACTAGTCATTGAAAACCTCACTCCATTTGGTAATACTTCAGGTGTCCAAAGTACCTACAATGAAAAAAAATAAATAAAAACACATTAAAAGTGCATTCACCTTAACAAAAAAAATTAAACAGCAATTGAAATTAGTAATCAATTTAGTTGACACAATAGTTGTGAAAAGTTGAAATGAATCTAATGTCGAGATTAGGTGTTTCAGCCCTCGAGCCTGCTCCGCCACTCAATTAGATCATGGCTAATCTGCACTTCAATCCCATTTACCTGCCTTAGCTCGATACCCTAACTCAAAAAGATCAATCGATCTCAGTCTTGAAAACTCCAATTGACCACCAGTATCCACAGCCTTTTGGAGGAAGAGTATTGCAGATTAATACATTGTATTTAGTTTCTTACAAATGTTTTTGCTATTTCAGGTAGCATTTCCTCCAACGTGAACTTTAAGACACCTGAAAACTGGGCCAGTCTACTGCACCAATCCGGAGGGTCACAGGTGTAGAACCTGCTGTACTCAATATACAAGCTTTATTAAAAAAGATCAGTTAATCTAATCCTACAAATGTTGATCCCACCCAACTATCACAACACAGTATTAACCTTCTGAGTATCCCAGATATTTCTCTAAACATTTCTCTAAAGGGGAGGGAGGAGATTTTTTTTTTGCTTTAAAAAGTTGAACTTCTCAATATTCCCTTTCCCTTCCAATTTCCCTAACTGGAAAACCACAACACAATTATTTTAAAAATTCCTGATCAGGGTACAAGGGGGGAGGTGAGGAAGAACTACAATTAGGGCACATATAGAAAGAAAAGAAAAAAAAACTAAAAAAGAAAAAAAAGAGAAAAGAATGAGGAGAAAAAAAATTGAGAAAAACTAAAAAAAAAGAAAAAAAGGAATTGAGAGAAAAAAAAAAGGAAAAAAAGACACAGACACACATTTATACAGCGCCTTTCACGACCTCAGAACATCCCAAGGTGCTTTACAGCCAATGAAGTACTTTCGAAGTGTAATCATTATTGTAATGTAGGAAACCCGACAGCCAATTTGCGCACAGCAAGGTCCCACAAACAGCAATGTGATAATGACCAGATAATCTGTCTTAGTGATATTGGTTGAGGGTTAAATATTGGCCAGGACACCATGGAGAATTCCACTGCTCTTCTTCAAAATAATGCCAAGGGATCTTTTACGTCCACCTAAAAGGGCAGAAGGGGCCTCGGTTTAACGTCTCATCTAAAAGATGAGCACTCCCTCAGTACTGCACTGGAATGCCAGCCTGGATTTTGTGCTCAAGTTTCTGGAGTGGGACTTGAACCCACAACCTTCTGACTCAGAGGCGAATGCTACCACTGAGCCATGGCTGACACATTCCAGATGTAGAATTGCTTAGCACAATCCATCTCCGCATTTGTTACAACACAGTCGAACAATTAAACAGCATTCAATGCGGTCAGTGAGTAATCACACTGAAGTCCAGTTATATTCCAGTTTAAATTACATTGTGATCCAAGTGCAAAATGGTATGGTCATATTTTGTTTAAACGTTCCTATCTTTTGACTCCAGCAATGGCTTGTTCTATGAAAAAGTGTCTTTATCAGGGTGTTGTACCTCTCTAAGCCATCTCCTGCAAGACAGTGCATGAATTGTATCTAGGCAACGCTCAATGCAAACTCAGCACACAATCAACAACAATTTTCAATTACATCGTGGCTTTAAGGTAATAAAACGTCCCAAGGCACTTCACAGGAGCGTAATGAGACAAAAAATTGACACCAAGCCAAAGAAGGACAGGTCAAAGAGGTAGCTTTTTAGGAGGGTCTTAAAAGGAGGACGGAGGGGTAGAGAGGTTAAGGGAGGAAATTCCATAGCTGAAGGCAAGGCCACCAACGGTGGGGAAGAGAAAGAGGAAGGAACAGCAATGTTTGGGAATAATTGCTGCCACAGTTTCTAAATCAAAAGCAACAGCCACAGGCAAACAGAGCAGCTCTCAATGATGGAGATTCTTGTCTGAACATAATTTGTTAACCAAAGTAAAAAAAAAGCTTCAAATGTTGGCTCTGTGTTCTGTTGCTCAGCAACCTGCCAATGGGAATTAATAATAACAACTTGCATTTATATAGCACTTTTAATGTAGTAAAAAACATTCCAAAAGTGCTTCACAGAGGCGTAATCAGACAAAAATGGATGCCGAACCAACCAGGTGACCCAAAGCTTGGTCAAAGAGGTGGTTTTTAAGGAGGGTCTTAAAAAAGGAGACAGAAGTAGAGAGCAGGAAAGGTTTAGGGTGGGAATTCCAGAGCTCAGGGCCTGGATGGCTGAAGGCACGGCCACCAATGGTAGGACAAAGGGCAGGAATGGTAGGAATGGGCAAGAGGCCAAAATTGGAGGAACGCAGAGTTCTCGGAGGGTTGTAGGACTGGGGGAAGTTACAGAGATAGGGAGGGGCGAGGCCATGGAGAGATTTGAAAACAAAGATGAGAATTTTAAAATCGAGGCGTTCCCGGATTGGGAGCTACTGGAGGTTAGGAAGCACAGGGTTGATGGGTGAATGGGACTTGGCGAGAGTTAGGATAGGGGCAGCAGGGTTTTGGATGAGCTCAAGTTTGTGGAGGGTGGAAGATGGGAGGACGGCCAGGAGACCATAGGAATAGTCGAGTCTAGAGATAACAAAGGCCTGGATGAGGGTTTCAGCAGCAGATGAGCTGAAGCAGGGTCAGAGACAGGCGATGTTACAGAGACGAAAGTAGGCAGTCTCGGTGATGGAACGGATATGTGGTCGGAAGCTCATCTCGGTCAAATAGGACGCCAAGGTTGCGAACGGTCTGGTTCAGCCTCAGACAGGAATGGAGTTTGTGGCGGGGACCGAAGACAATGACTTCTCAACAGATTTCCAACTGTCGGTCACCCGTTTTTAAGGCGAGAAACGAGCAGCCTCAGTTGAAAATCCCCCACCCCCTCCCTAAACGTTTAACAAAAGTTTCAAACTATATTCAGTCTCTGGATTAATTTAACCAACTTTCCGACAGCTGAGTAAACTTGCTGCACGAGAAACTAGGTCAAGAGAAGCACAGTGGTGTAAAATTAGAGCCTCAACTGCTTCACTTGCTCTTTTTGCCTCATTAGTTTGAGATTCCAGTTGTATTTGCAGGGCCCCTTAATGATACAATAATGAATTAAATTGCAAATTGTTCTCCTTTTTAATTTAGCTGAGATTAATCTCTGTGCGTTTTCTGTGTTCTCCTGCATCAGCCATTTTGGTTTGTTTCTAGATATTTATGCAGCACTCAGCTGTTGCGTTGATGTAGATATAGAAAGAAAGAATGACTTGCATTTATATAGCGCCTTTCACAACCTCAGGACGTCCCAAAGCGCTCTGCAACCAATGAAGTACTTTTGAAGTGTAGTCACTGTTGTAATGTAGGAAACACGGCAGCTAATTTTGCGCACAGGAAGGTCTCACACACAGCAGTGAAATAAATGACCAGATCATCTGTTTTAGTGATGTTGGTTGAGGGATATATATTGGCCAGGACACCAGGGAGAACGCCCCTGAAGAATGCAGCAGAGCTTGCCCTGGCGACACAGTTTCTGATGTTTTCTGATCATGCTCAAAGATCTGTTCCTAATGCCAAATAGTACCGTGTGACATCCAAAAGATCATCGAGCACACAATGAAACTAGATTGAGCACACCGGCCGTAGTAAATTCTCACCCCCCCACCTCCCTTACCAACCCAATCCCCAACACTATATGGGTAAGTATTGTGTAGGCGTTTGCAGAATACTGTTATCCACCTTCAGTAGCAGTGCAGCGGGTGTGTGGGAAGTGGGGGTTTTGTAGGTGCACATGCAGAGTAATATCAAGATTAACACAAAGTTTTTACGATTATATTAGCAGAAAAAGGGTAGTCAAGGGTAATGTGGGCCCTTTAAAAACAGATGCAGGTAATAATGCAAATGGCAAATGGCAATAATACAATTTACATTTGTGTCAATCTTCACAGTAGAGGAAGAGGATAACATATCTGACATTCCAGGGAAACTAATAATGAATCAAGAACTGGAACTCACTAAAGTTAACTTAAGCAAGAAAATAGTATTAGAAAAATAATGGCACTAAAAACTGACAAATCCCCAGGACCTGATGGTTCCCACCCCAGGGTTTTAAAGGAAGTAGGTGAGGAAATTGAAGATGCTTTAGCTATAATCTTCCAAAGCTCTTTTGATTCGAAAATTGGAAATGTAACTCCATTATTTAAGAAACATGAGAGAGAGAAACCAGGAAATGATAGACCTGTTAGTCTAACATCTGTTGTAGGGGAGTTATTGGAATCTATAATTAAGGACAGTGAGTGAACACTTAGATAAATTTGAGTTGAAGAGAGAGCCAACATGGATTTGTAAAGGGTAGGTCATGTCTATCGAACCCAATTGAATCTTTTGAGGAAGTAACTAAAAGTAGTAGACAGGGAAATATCTATGGATGTAGTTTATATGGACTTCCAGAAGGTATTTGATAAGGTTCCACATAGGAGACTGTTAGCTAAAATTAAAGCTCATGGAATTGAAGGCAAATTATTGACCTGGTCAGGAGATTGGTTAGGCGGTAGAAGACAGAGGGTAGGGATAAATGGTTATGTACTCGAATTGGCAGGAAGTGACTAGTGGTGTCCCACAAGGATCTGTGCTGGGGCCTCAACTATGCACTATGTTTATTAGCGACTAAGATAACGCAATAGAGAGCCACATATCCAAGATTGCCGATGACACAAAGATTGGTAGCAAAGTAAGTAGTGTAGACAGGGGTATAAAATTACAAAGAGACATTGATAGATTAAGTGAGTGGACAAAACTGTGGTAGATGAATTTCAATGCAGGTAGTGTGAGGTCATCCATTTTGGATCAAAAAGGTTAGATCTGAGTATTTTTTTTAAATGGTGAAAAGCTAGGAACAGTGGAGGTCCAAAGAGATTTAGGGGCCCATGTATACAGATCACTAAAATGTAGTAGTGAAGTACAAAAAAAAATCAAAAAGGCTAATGGAATGTTAGCCTTTATATCTACAGGGCTAGAATATAAAGGTGGGGAGGGGGGAAGTTTTGATACAGTTATACAAAGCCCTGGTTAGACCACATCTGGAGTACTGTGTACCGTTCTGGGCACCGCACCTTAGAAAGGATATATTGACCTTGGAAGGAGTGCAGCGCAGATTCACCAGAATGTGACCAGGGCTCCAAGGGTTAGATTATGTGAAGATGTTACATAAACTAGGCTTGTATTCCCTGGAACATAGATGGTTAAGGGGCAATTTGTTTGAGGTTTTTAGAATTTTGAAAGGAATTGAAAGGGTAGATAGAGAGAAACTTTTTCTGTTGGTAGGGGAGTCCAGGACAAGGGGACATAACTTTAAAACCAGAGCCAGGCCAATCAGGGGAGAAGTTAGGAAACACTTCTTCACGCAAAGGGTGGTAGAAGTGTTGAACTCTCCCACAAAAAGCAGTAGAAGCTGGCTTAATTCATAATTTTAAATCTGAGATCAACAGATTTTTGCTAGCCATGGGTATCAAGAGATATGGAGTTAGGATACAGATCAGCCATGAGGGCTGAAGGGGCTGAATGGCCTACTCCTGTTCCTATGTGTCGGCAGCAAGATAGAAGCATTGACACCTTTATTTTGGTGCTTTGTTTCTGGAAATCCTTTTATAGCATTTACTCTACATAAAGAGTAACAGGGTAGCAAAAAATATATGCGTCAGGTCATAATGCCTGTGGCTTTGAGTCACACCGATGGGTTAAATTTATAAACACGGTTGATGTACGTTGAGTTCAGATGTGAAGCAGAGAAATGCACATTTATGGAAAATTAGCTGAACCCTTCACTCATCTTGCCTTGTGCGAGCAGTTTCTTGAAAACCAATACGGAGATATGGAAACTGGATCAGAATGCACTTTTACATTGAAGGAGCACCATTGACAGAAGATGTGCTGTAATCCTGCTGCTATCTATGCCACTTTGCAATGTGGAAGACTCAATATCTGAAGACCCAAACGATCGTAACTCTCAGATGCTGCCGCCGGTTCTACATTTAAAGTTTAAGCCTTTGTGAAGTTAGATTCTGTCCTTTACAGCAATGGGAATTACAACATACAAACAGTTTGTTCAGTCCAATCAGTCTGTGGTTGGTGTTTACCCCTCCACATGAGTCCTAATCCCATGTGCTCACCCTGTTCGAACATCCCTTTCTCTCCCTTTCCTTCAACCGGTCACCTAACCTTTTCTTAAATATTGACACAATCTCAAAATTAGAGGTAGGCCAGTTAGGAGTGAAATCAAAAAGCACTTTTTCACACAATGGATAGGTGAAACCTGGAATTCTCTCCTCTAATGGGCACTGGATGCTGGGGGTCCATTGGAGCTTTCAAGAGTGAGAACGATAGATTTTTTTATTGGGTAAGGGATATGAAGCAAAGGCGGGTAAATGGAATTGAGGTACAGATCAGCCATGATCTAATTCTATGGCGAAGCAGGCTCGAGGGGCTGAATAGCCTCCTCCTGTTCCTATGTCTCTGCTTCAATCACTAACTCTGGGAATTGTGGATCTCCAGTGGGACTTGATCAGGAACAGCAGCACTAGCCAAAACAAACAGATGAGAGTTACACCTGGAGGTTGTAGTTTCTGAACAGCAAGCTCTGTGAAGCCAGCAGTTGAAAAAGAGGTTTCTTTTTTAAAGCAGGTGCTGTTCAATTTTAATTAGGTGAGGACAAGACAAGACTTCAACCATACTTCTGTGTCTCAGGTACTTCGAATTGGAAGGAGAGACTGCTACAAATTAATTATACATGTTGCTAATGTAGCAGTTGCTCAGGAGATGTGTGACAAAGATTGTATCTTTAGCCACGGACAACATTTCCCTTGAAACCTGAGATGATCTAGATAAAGCACCTTCCGCCCCATTGCATACAGATTTGCACACGTTGACAGATTGCATTTCAAAAATACTTGTGTTTGATCTGCATTGCAAAGAGCAGATAGCATGAAAAAACTTGCATTTGTATAGCACCTTTCACGGCCTCAGAACAGCCCAAAGCGCTTTACAGCCAATGAAGTACTTTTGAAGTGTAGTCACTGTTGTAATATAGGAAACGCAGCAGCCAATTTGCGCACAGCAAGGTCCCACAAACAGCAATGAGATAATGACCAGATAATCTGTTTTAGTGATGTTGATTGAGGGATAAATATTGGCCAGGACACCAGGGTGAACTCCCTTGCTCTTCTTCGAAATAATGCAGTGGGATCTTTTACAATGTTTAACACCTCATTTAAAAGACGGCACCTCAGACTGTGCAGCACTTCTTCAGTACTGCACTGGGCGCCTCAGCCTAAATTTAGTGCTCAAGTCTCTGGAGCGGGACTTGAACCCACAACCTTCTAGAGAGGGCTACCACTGAGCCAAGGCTGACAGGAAAACAATCCATCTAGGATCGATTACCTTTACCAGGGCACCTCTCTGTCCCCTGAGCCTCAGGAGCAATCTATCGGAGGGGCAGGGTAACACTTCCATCGCCTTATCGGGGCAGGTGGATCGCGTTATGGCTCCACAGACACATCATGGCAGGCTGTGGACTGGAAGCCTATGAAGCACTTTGGGATGGATTATTATGTTAAAGGTGTTATATAGATGCAAGTTGCAGGGCTAAGGGAAAGAGCAGGGGAGTGGGACTAATTGGATAGCACTGGCAAATGGGCTGAATGGCCTCCTTCTATGTGTGATTCTAATTAAATTTCCCCTCTTCTTTTATCCCCCCCACAATCATCTCCTCTCCTGGAGGTGTTGACTTGTTGCTGGGTTATAGTTCCATGCATGGCAAGCAAACACTGAGTGCTTCACAAGCCATTTGAATAGGGGAGAATCAAACAATCCAGATGTCTAAATGCAAGCACTTCTAGCAGGGCTCACGGATAGTGATTGGCAGTGTGAAGGCTATCTCTTCTCCCTAACTCAGTGGGGGACTGAGTTCAATTGTACCACTCCCCCAGCTGGGATCTCCTAACTCAGTGCTGTCCAATAGAAATCACTGACTAGCCACGGGTGTGGCTACGGTGACACCGTTTTAGCCAAATGCACTGAGATGGACGCAAATGATCCCACGGCACTACTTCAAAAAAGAGCAGGGGCGTTCTCCCGATGTCCTGGCCAATATTTATCCCTCAATCAACATCACTAAAAATTATCTGATCAATATCACATTGCTGTTTGTGGGACCTTGCTGTGCGTAAATTGGCTGCCGCGTTGCCTACATTACAACAGTGCACATTCCAAAAATACTTCATTGGCTGTAAAGAACTTTGGGGTACCCTGAGGTTGTGAAAGGCACTATATAAATGCAAGGTGTGTGCGCATGCATGTGTATGTTATTCCCTATTCCCTCACGTATGCATCAAGCCTCCCCTTTAATGCATCAATACTATTTGCTTCAACCACTCCATGTGGCAGCAAGTTCTCACGACTGTTTGCTTGTGTGTGTACATTTATTTATTAATTCACAGGTAAGGCAGGGTTTGTCTTGTGCCTCAAAACCATAAGATGGCTGACAGGTGCCAGCTTGTCTGGACTGCTGAAAATCCTGTTTGTTCTTCATCCTCAAACTGGTTTGAGGTGCTAATCAGGCCAGGAGGGCCAGCCTTGAGGCATAAACAACAACTAGCAGGTATTCAATTTACTTTCAAAAGGGAACTGTCAAGGAGACAGTTGAGAAGGTGGGCGGAGAGAACCGGCCGTATGGGAAATAAGGAGATTTCCTGAATTCCCCGTGAACGGTTCTATCGCGCTATACTATCACGCCCCCTCCCTTTTTCCGTGAGAATCTCTTTCAAGGGAGCCAGTTTGCCTTGTTTGTAGCCAAATCAAAAGAGAAAGAGAGCATATAACCAATGGGGTTAAGGGATCGCTGGAGATAGCAAGGAAACAAAAGAAGGGGGATGTGGATCAGAGGGTTTCCAGGAAACTGGAGCGACAGAGAAACCTGGGGAGCAAAGTTCTTTCCACAGCTTACTGCTGAAGAAAGACTGCATGAAAGGTGTGGGAGGAAGTGATTAAACAGCACAATGTATACTGTCACTGGTTAAAATCGCTGCCCTAAGCTCTGGAATTCCCTCCCTAAACCTCTCCGCCTCTTTCTCCTCCTTTAAGATGCTGCCTAAAACCTACATCTTTGACCAAGCTTTTGGACACCTGTCCTAATATCTCATGTGGCTTGGTGTCAAATTTTGTTTGAAAATCGCTCCTGTGAAATGCCTTGGGATCTTTTACTATGTTAAAGGCGCTATATAAATGCAAGTTGTTGTTGTTAGCAAATTGTAAACAATTTTACAACACCAAGTTATAGTCCAGCAATTTTATTTTAAATTCACAAGCTTTCGGAGATTTTCTCCTTCCTCAGGCAAATGTTTGCCTGAGGAAGGAGAAAATCTCCGAAAGCTTGTGAATTTAAAATAAAATTGCTGGACTATAACTTGGTGTTGTAAAATTGTTTACAATTGTCAACCCCAGTCCATCACCGGCATCTCCACATCATGACTACCGTTGTTAGCAAAGTTAGCGATTCAACTCGAGCCTGTAATTAACCCGACGTGTGGTGCGCTGGTGTCTGTGCCCTCCACAAAGACCAAGAGCACAATGGCAGTGCCAGTTACACTGGCGAACTACGGTCTGAGAGAGTCCTGATGTCATGAGTTCTCTGCAGGTGTAGAAATGAGGGGCTGAAGCTTCTGGACTGTACGGAAGTCGAAGACTGCTTTCAGCGAGCGCAGCTAGGCCACTGAAATTCAGTACTGCTCATGAAAAATACCCTTTTCGCTGGCTGGCACGTACCTTTCCCACAGTGGCTCAGTTGGTAGCAATCTTGCCTCGGAGTCAGATGGTCAAGTGTTCAAGCCTCATTCCAGAGACTTGAGCACATAATCCAGGCTGACACTCCAGTGCAGTACTGAGGGCGTGCTAAACTGTCGGAGGTGCCAACTTTCAGATGAGACATTAAATCGAGGTCTCGTCTGCCATCTCAGGTGGACATAAAAGTCCCATGGAATTTTCGCAGAAGAGCAGGGCAATATTCCCCGGCATCCTGGATGATATTTATCCCTCAACCAACATTGCTAAACAGATTATCTGGTCATGTTTGTGGGGTCTTGCTATGTGCAAATTATTTGCCCTGTTTCCTACAGTACAACAGTGACTACACTTCAAAAAAGTACTTTATTGGCTGTAAAACTCTTTCGGATGTTCGGAGGTCATGAAAGGCGCTATAACAACAACTTGCATTTATATAGCACCTTTAACGTAGTAAACTGTCCCAAGGCGCTTCACAGGAGCGATTATCAAACCAAATTTGACATCGGGCCACATTAGGAGATAAATATGAGTCCTTTTTTGTGGTCTTTGACTCTATTTTTCCCATTGTTTCTGTCTGACTTTTCTGTGTCTCCTCTCTATATATCATCTTGAGTGTCTATGTTCGGTTTGCCACCTCTTGGTTGAATGTATTCCTGGAGGTTTCATCACATGACCTCCCGCCTCCAACTACATAGCCCAGTCAATCCACCTTTTTTTAGGTTTGAGGAGAAAATTCCAGAGCTTAGGGGCCTAGACAGCTGAAGGTACAGCCTCCAGTGATGGGGCGAAGGGAGTGGGGGAAGCACAAGAAGCCAGAGTTACAGGAACTGGAGGAGGAGGAGAGATAGAGGGGGTTGAGGCTACGGAAGAATTTGAACAAGATGAGAATTTTAAATTGGACGCATTGGTGGACCGGGAGCCAATGTAGGTCAGCGAGCACAGGGGTGACGGTGAACGGGACTTGATACGGATTAGAACAGAGTTTTGAAATGAGCTGAAGTTTATGGAGATAGAGGGTGGAGGACGGGAGGCTGGCGAGGAGAGCATTGGAATAGTCGAGTCTGGAGGTGACAAACGACCAGATCATCTGTTTTAGTGATGCTGGTTGAGGGATAAATGTTGGTACGGTCACCAGGGAAACTTCCCTGCTCTTCTTCAAAAAATGTCACAGAATATTTTACGTCATCTGAGAGGGCAGATAGAACCTCGGTTTAACATCTCATCCGAAGGATGGTGTCTCCAACAGTGCAGCACTCCCTCAGAAGTGTCAGCCTGGATTATGTACGCAAGTCTCTGTTGGGGGGGCTTGACTCACAACCTTCTGATTCAGAAAGGAAAGTGCTACCACTGAGCCAAGGCTGACACCAATAGTCAATGATCAAGTCCAAATCCTTCTGTTTGCCAACTTAGCTCTAATGGACACCTATCAAGTGTGTTTACATGTTTCCCATACTAATGTCCTAAGGACATGGCACAGATCTCTGTACTAGAACCATGTGGTTTACTTGTTCGATTGTTCAGTCCATTTCAAAAGATTTAGCCTTTAGAGAGTAGTACTTACAAAATAAAGTACAAATGCCATTATTTTGATCTTATAGAATTTTATGATGTGGAGATACCGGTGATGGACTGGGGTGTACAAATGTAAGGACTCTTACAACACCAGGTTATAGTCCAACAGTTTTATGTGAAATTTTATTTGATTTTCAAATAAAACTGTTGGACTATAACCTGGTGTTGGATGATTCCATTGAATTTTATAGCACAGAAGACAGACATTCGGCCCATCGTGCCTGTGCCAGCTCTTTGAAAGAGTTATCCAGTTAGTACCATTCCTCCACTCTTTCCCTATTTTTTTTTTCATTTTTAAGTATATATCCAATTCTCTTTTGAAAATTACTATTGAATCTACTTCCAACACCCTTTCAGGCAGTGCATTCCAGATCATAACCAACTGTGTTAAAAAAATTCTCCTCATCTTCCCTCTGGTTCTTTGCCAATTATCTTAAATCTGTGTCCTCTGGTTACCGACTCTCCTATCAGTGGAAATAGTTTCTCCTTATTTGCTCTAGAAAAATCCCTCAATTTTTAACACTTCTATTAAATCTCCACTTAACCCTCTCTGCTCCAAGGAGAACAATCCCAGCTTCTCTAGTCTCTCCACATAACTGAACTGTTTTATTTAATTGGTCAGTATAGTAATAAATCTGCCTTACCTTGTCGAATCCTTTCAAGCCACCATGTATACTATTTGGCTCGTCGTTAATGGGCAGCTGATATTCCTTCCCATCTACACTGAATTTCCCTTTGGCAATTCGATTGGCAACACGGCCAATCACTGCCCCAAAGTAGGGGTGCTTGTTAACATAGCCTGTAACCATAATTGAAACAAGTTTTATCACAATGGCGTGTAGTATTGTGACTTCATAACAATTTGATGTTCTCTACAGCTTTCCTCTCCCTCCTCTTCCAAACTGCCCTTTGGAATGAGCAATGAAAAATGTTCACTTATTTTGACAGTTAATATCCCACAATAAATACAACTAGACGAGAAAAAAAAAAGGATTTAAAATAAGCAAAGAGGTGTAGGGAATGTTTGCCTCAGATCTGAAAAAAAAAACTTCCCGTCCGGGGCACGTTAATGAGGCCTGTCTATTGACAGAAGCCCGAATCCCGGATCCCGGCGCGCCTACCTTGCAAAGTGTCAAATCCCAGGACAATGTCGGCCGCATTCCCGCTCCGGTCTTTGGTCTCGAGACTCGTCACGATGCCGCCGAGGGACAGAACGCTCAGCGTCACCGGGTCGGAACGCAGCGTGAACCGGTGCACGAGCGTCCCGCCGGGCAGCGTCCCGAACACGTCGCCGCTGACTTCAGTCATAGTCTAAACCGGGGCTTCGAAGGAGACTGAGGGCGCTGTCGCCTCGGTTAGTCAGACGGTTTTTTTTTTGTCCGTTTCTTTTCGCACTCCTTACTGATCACATGATGCAACCCCTGACTTAATATTTATTACAGTCGAAAGTTAATTCGGATTTTGCAAATCCAGTTTTTCTTTCCCTCTCTTGCAACGGCACTTTCTTGTTAATTCGACCTAAAAATATAGCGCTATCAGCCGACCTACTCTCTGTTACTGAAACGAAACAAGAAAAAAAATGATCACTACCCAGTGACGTGGAGCAATTCTGGTTATCAATCAGCCTCTTCTTCCCCTGTAAGTCATGATGTGGAGATGCAGGTGATGGACTGGGGTGGACAAATGTAAGGAATCTTACAACACCAGGTTATAGTCCAAAAATTCTGGAGCAGAAATTGATAGCCAAGTTCCGCACCCATGAGGACGGCCTCAACCAGGATCTTGGGTTCATGTCACGCTACACGTAACCCCACCAGCGAAAAAAGAGTTCTCTGTTTTTAATACAACTGGTCATTCTCTCTCTCTTCCTTTCGGATGTTTCTCTCTCTCTCTCTCTGTCTTTGGGTTCGGACCGTTTGTATATTCAGTAGTCCTGTATGTACTGTCTCTCTGTCTGATTGCCTTAACAACGGGCAGTTGGAAAGATTATCTGTAATCACCAGGCATTGTTCTCTGACTATATGCGGTAACCTTCAAGGAATCCCACACTCACCTGATGAAGGAGAAAGCCTCCGAAAGCTTGTGATTTTCAAATAAAATCTTACAACCTGGTGTTGTAAGATTCCTTACATTTCCCTTGTAAGTCGGAGAGGTTCCTTGCAAAAAGCTACCATATTTTTAAATTCGTTCGTCGGATGTGGGTGTCGCTGGCAAGGCCGGCATTTATTGCCCATCCCCCTAGTTGCCCTTGAGAAGGTGGTGGTGGTGGGCCACCTTCTTGAACTGCTGCAGCTCTGTGGTGAAGGTGCTCCCACAGTGCTGTTGGGTAGGGCATTTTGGGATTTTGATCCAGCATTGATGAAGGACAGAGATATATGACTAGTTGGGTTGGGGTGTGACTTGTGGGGAAGGGAACTTGGAGGTGATGGTATTCCCATGCATCTGTTGCCCTTAGGGTGGTGGTTCACCACCACATCAGGAGGTTGTTAGGAATGAGATTCATAGTGACAGGGTGAATAGAAAGAAAGCATTTATAAAGTGCTTTTCATGACCTCAGGATGTCCCAAAGTGCTTTACAGCTAATTAAATACTTTTTTTGAAGTGTAGTCACTGTTGTAATGTGGGAAATAGGGATGAGGTAGGCCAATTGGCTTATTTTATTTCATCCACCCAGAAAGGTTCAATTATCTTCCCCTCCCCTGTTGCAGTATTCAGTTGTTTCTTAAATTGCTAACAGATTTTCACCTTCATTACCTGGTCGAGTCCAAAAGCGTCAGACAGATTCACTTAAATGTATGAATATGTGTTGATTTAAATTTGAAGTATGGCTGTGTTCTAATAACATTTTTAAAAATAATAACCTAGATTATTTTTTCCCCTCTGAAAAATTAGGTCAGAAGATGTTCCAGAGGTCATACTTTGCCTTTAGGAGATTGGGGAATGGGAAGGAGCCATACACTAGTTATGTACTAGTCAACCCCTCATGGCATTGCAAACAGGGAGTTAAGTGTAGTCTTTAGTTGAAGTGGTGTTAAAGTGTGGGGAATAATTGTACCAGGGCACTCAAACATAATTCAGTCCCATATTAAAGTCATATATTCTGTTTTTTATTTTTATGATGCATTTATTTTATATTATAGTTAAATAGCAAAAGTGTAAACATTTTGGGAACCAGAGAAGTAGAGTTGGTTGGATCATCAGAGTTTCTCTGCTGTGCAGGCTGAAGAGCTGGAAGATGCAAAACTGAGACTCTATAGCGCCACCACTGTTGGGAAGGTGTAACACTGAAGTTTACTTGGGCAGTTTCTATTATAAATGCGGATGTAGGAATTTATAGTGGGGAAAAGTTGACACAAAATATGATTCAATAACATGACTGGAAGTCAGGTTTTGTAGACAGTGCATGCTGATTTTTAATAATTACTATAGATGGATAGGCCATTGTCCTCTAATTTTGATATCACTTCTTTTCATCTTTTGATTCCTTTTGTTTTCTAGGTTCAGTGACATATCGTATGTATTCCTTCACTAGAGCATTTGCCACTTAGCTGGACTGAGCTCAGGAACGTCTTAATGTTGGGTATAGTTGATGTTTGCTATGACTCCTTAATTTAAGTCTCTTGTGTGCTGTGTCACATTTTTGTCTTTTTACTTTATGTTGGAAAGCACTAGACTTCAATTTTTGTTTATAATTCTGTCGTAAAAGCAATCACTGGGGATTCTAGTTTTCAATCTATCTGACAAGCCAACAAATAAAGAACAATGACCAGAAATGAGTGATGCCCGGATAGCGGTCCAATATTTTAAAGGTAGCTCATCTGCAAACTTTTAACTTCTACTGGTTACAAACAGTTGTTTCAAGGGTCAGGTTAATTTTGGAACAAATGTGATATGAAAGGCTGATATCATAACTGGAGCTCCTATTCCCCTTTATTTACTAACCCTTTTGCAGTAGTAGTATTACTCATTTCCCCATTCTCAGCAACCGTAATATCAACCTTACAGGGACCATTTTTCAGACTGTTGAGCATCAAAGGACTTCAGACAGTTACTTGGAGGCAAGTACCAGGAATGCAGCATGATTTGAGTAATTCTCATTGCGAGTGATAAGTTAAGCCACCCAATGAGCAAGAATAAGGTGCTTGGTCACCACCGATTCCGTCCCCTGTTTCGGGTGGACCAGACTGTTTGCAATCTCGGCGTCCTATTTGATCCCGAGCTGAGTTTCTGCCCTCATATCCTCTCCATCACCAAGACCGCGTACATCAACCTCTGTAACTTCACCCGCCTCCGCCCTGCCTCAGCTCATCTGCCTCTGAAACCCTCGTCCATGCCTTTGCCACCTCCAGACTGGACTATTGCAATACTCTCCTGGCTGGCCTCCCATCTTCCACCCTCTAAATTTGAGCTCATCCAAAACTCTGCTGCCATATCCTATTCTGCACCAAGTCCCATTCACCCATCACCTCTGTGCTCGCTGAAATACTTTGGCTCCTGGTCCCCCAAAGCCTCAAATTTAAAATTCTTATCCTGGTGTTTAATTCTCTCCATGGCTTGCCCCTCCTTATCTCAATAACCTCCTCTACAACCCTCCGAGATCTCTGCATTCCTCCAATTCTGCACTCATGTGCATCCCCGCTTTTAATCGCTCCACCATTGGCGGCCGTGGCTTCAGCTGTCTAGGCCCTAAGCTCTGGAATTCCCTCCCTAAACCTCTCCGCCTTTCTACCTCCCTCTCCTCCTTTAAGACGCTCCTTAAAACCTACCTCTTTCATCTGTCCTAATATCTCCTTATGTGGCTCGGTGTCAAATTTGGGTTGATAAAGCTCCTCTGAAGCGCCTGGGGGTGTTTTAGTACGTTAAAGGTGCTATAGTAAAGGTCCGACCAAGGAAAGGAATGAGGATAACAAATGATCAGGGAACAAATACAGTTATAGAACATAAGTGTAAAATGACTGTTAAAAATAAAGTAAGTGGAACAATTAATAAAAACAAATTAAATTGCCTGTAGAGCAATGTGCACAGCATCAGAAACAAGACGAGGGAACTGAAGGCAATAATTCGTAATGAGGAGCCTGGTGTAGTAGGGATAACTGAAACTAACCTCAATAAAGAACAGGACTGGCAGTTAAATACTGCAGGATATATCGTATTTAGAAAGGATAGGGAAGGAAGAAGGAGGGTGGGGTAGCTTTACTAATTAGAGACAACATAATGGCAGTAGAAAAAAGGGACATAAGTAATATTAAGATAGAAACAGAATCCATAAGGATTGAGACAACAGATAAGAAGGGATCGATCGTGTTAATAGGGGTATTCTACAGACCATCTAATAGTGGAAGGGAGAAATTTGTAGGCAAATCTATGAAATGAGTAAAAGACATTGAATAATAATCATGGGAGATTTCAACTACCCCCAAATAAACTGGCAAGAAGAGGTAGGGAAAGGGGAAAATGGAATGTAGTTTTTACATTGTGTACAGGACTCCATTCTTACCCAGTACATAAGAAGCCCAACCAGACAGGAATCACTGCTGGATCTAGTAATGGGAAATGAACCAGAGCAGATAAGAGAAGTAAGCATAGGGGAACATCTAGGCAATAGCGATCATAACATAATAAGTTTTAAAAATAATGATTGAGGAAGACATAAGTAAGACACCACCAAGGTAGTAGATTGGAGGAAAAAAGCTAATTTTGAGGGGATGAGAATGGAACTATGGCAAGTAAACTGGAAGAAAATTGACAGAAAGAACAACAGTGGGAAATATTTAAAATGGTGATCAATAGAGTTCAGGAGAAATATATTCCTCTTAAAAATAAAACAAGAACAAACCAGCCAAAAATGAAACACCACTGATGAATAAAGAGATAAGGATAAAATTGAAACCAAAAAAGGCATACTCTAAGTACATAGACAATAAATGAGAGGATGACAAAAGGAAATATGAAGAAGTTAGGAAAGAAGTCAAAAAAACAATTAGGAAAGCAAAGAGGAACCACAAAATTAAATTATCAAGGAATATAAAAAGAAATAGTAAAGTATTCTACAGACACACAAATAACAAAATAAAAATTGAGAGGGCCACTAAGGGATACACAAGATAAACTCACAGGTAATGACAGCGAAATGGCAGAAATATTGAATAGTTACTTTGCCTCTGTATTTACCAGGAGACTAACAAGGTGGGCATGATATTGGAAGAAGAGATCAAAAAATGATATAAAGACATTTAAGTTAGAAAGGGGAGATAACTTTGAGAGGATAAAACCCCAGGTCTGGATGGATTGCATCCGTGAATATTAAAAATAAGTTAAGGAAGAGATAGCAGAGGCACTATTACATATATATGTAAATTTATTAGAAAAGAGAATAGTGCCAGAGGACTAGCGGACAGCTAATGTGATTCCTGTATCTAAAAAGGGAGATAGAACAAGTCCAGGAAACTATAGACCAGTTAGCTTAACATTGGTGGTAGGAAAGATAATGGAATCTTTACTCAAAGATGTAATTGAAAAACATCTAGAAACCGAAAATATAGTGGAGTAGTCAGCATAGATTTCAAATGGGAAGGTCATGCTTGACCAACCTTATTGAATTCTTTGAGGAAGTAACAGAAAGAGTGGACAAGGGTAATTCAGTAGATGTAATATATTTGAATTTTCAAAAGGCCTTCAATAAGGTAGCCTTATTGTAGATTCATGACTAAGGTCAGAGCAAGTGGAGTCAGGGGTCAGGTAGCAGAATGGATAGCAAACTGGCTACAAAACAGAAAACAGAGAGTAGGGGTTAATGGTAGCTACTCAGACTGGCAAAAGGTGGGAAGTGGTGTTCCACAAGGATCGTTGCTGGGCCCACTGTTGTTCACCATTTACCATTTGGATTCAGGAATCGGAAGTACAATTTCAAAATTTACGGATGACACCAAATTGGGAGGGTGAAGGTAACACAAAGAAAGAATGCGACAAAATACAAGAAATCATTAATAAACTTGCAGAATGGGTGTGAAATTGGCAAATGAATTTCAATATAGGTAAGTGTGAGGTATTACATTTTGGTAGGAAGAATAAAAAGGCCACTTACTGCTTGGATAATAAGAGTCAAAATGGAGTAGAAGAGCAAAGGGATTTAAGGATACACATTCACAAATCACTAAAAAAAAGTAGCGATGCAGGTTAATAAGGCCATTTTTTTTTAAAAAAAAGCAAACCAAGCACTGGGTTCTTTTCTAGAGGGATAGAATTGAAAAGCAGGAAGTTATGTTAAACTTGTATCGAACCTTGATTAGACCACACTTGGAGTACTGTGCACAATTCTGGTCTCTATATTATAAAAAGGATGTAAAGGCACTGGAGAAAGTGCAAAAAAGATTCACAAGGTTAATACCAGAACTGAGAGGATTTACTTCTCAGGAAAAGCTGAACAGGCTGGGGCTCTTTACTCTAGAAAAGAGAAGGCTGAGGGGTGACGTAATAGAGGCCTGTAAGATAATGAAAGGGTTTGATAGGGTAGCTGTAGAGAAAATGTTTTCACTTGTGGGGGAATCCAAAACTAGAGGTCATAAATATAAGCTAGTCACTAATAAATCCAATAGGGAATTCAGGAAAAACTTCTTTACCCAAAGAGTGGTAAGAATGTGAAACACACTACCACAAAGAGTAATTGAGGCAAATAGCATAGATGCATTTAAGGGGAAGCTAGATAAGCACGAGGGAGAAAGGAATAGAAGGATATGCCGATAGGGTTAGATGAAGAGGGGTGGGAGGACGCTCCTGTGGAGCTTAAACACTGGTGTAGACCAGTTGGGCCAAATAGCCTGTTTCTGTGCTGTAGAGTTGATGTAACTCGATGTAAGTTGTTGTTCGTTAGACCCCATTTAGAGTACTGCATTCAGTTCTGGGCACCGCACCTTAGGAAGGATATATTGGCCTTGAAAGGGTGCAGTGCAGATTCACCAGAATGATACCTGGGCTAAAAGGATTAAATTATGAGGACAGATTGCATTGACTAGGCTTGTATTCCCTTGAGTATAGAAGATTAAGGGGTGATCTAATGAGGTATTTAAGATGATTAAAGGATTTGATAGGGTAGGTAGAGAGAAACTATTTCCACTGGTGGGGGAACCCAGAACAAGGAACATCGCCTTCAAATTAGAGCTAGGCCGTTCAGGGGTGATGTCAGGAAGCACTCCTTCACACAAAGGGTAGTGGAAATCTGGACACTCTCCCTCAACAAGCTAGGTCAATTGAAAATTTCAAAACTCAACTTGATAGATTTTTGTTAGGCAACGGTATTAAAGGTTACAGAACCAAGGTGGGTAGATGGAGTTAAGATACAGATCAGCCATGATCTCGTTGAATGGCGGAACAGGTCTGAGGGGCTGAATGGCCTACTTCTGTTCGTATGTTCCTAAAGTTTGCTTCACTCTTAATCAGATTGAGAGAGTAAGAACACCAGCATTTTAAAGCATATTGCATATTGCAGTACAGAAAAAGCCAAAAGTTGCATTCTAAGTTGCGAGATTGCTCGTGGGATATCATATAGTTCAATAGATGACTTTTTAAAATTCATTTTTGGGACGTGGATGTCGCTGGTGAGGCTGGCATTTATCGCCCATCCCTGGTTGCCCTGGAAAGGTTTGAGTGGCTTGCTAGGCCACTTCAGTGGGCAATTAAGAGTCAACCACGTTGGTGTGGGATTGGTCACATAAAGACCAGACCGGGTAAGAACAGTAGGTTTCCTTCCCTAAAGGATATGTGAACCAGTTGAGTTTTTACTACAATCTGACAGCTTCATGGTCACTTTTTACTACTACCAGCTTTTTATTTCCAGCTGAATTCAAATTCTCAAACTGCCATGGTGGTTTTGAACTCACATTCTCTGGATTATCAATCCAGGCCTCTGGATTACCAGTCCAGCAACATAACCATTACAATACCGTACTCTGTGTTGCGCTAACTATATTAATATATCCTGCATTTCATTAGCTAGTGATTCTGTCATTATAAAACATCGTATCCTCTGGGTTTACTGTGAGCAGTGGCACAGAAGATTCGTGAGTGGTTATTTAAGAAGAAACAGCTGCTGTTACTAGATTTCCTCCCTTCTAAAGGCACGATTCAGAGAGACTGATACAAATCTAGTACTACGTTATTAATTGCAGAGAAAAAAGACTTGCATTTATATAGCGCCTTTCACAACCTTAGGACGTCCCAAGGTGCTTTACAGCCAATGAAATACTTTTGAAGCGTCGTCACTGTTGTAATGTAGGAAAGGTGCCAGCCAATTTGTGCACAGTAAGGTCCTACAAACAGCAATGTAATAATGATCAAATATTCTATTTTTTAGGTGTTGGTTGAGAGATAAATATTGGCCAGGACACTAGGGAGGACTTTCCTGCTCTTCTTTAAGATAGTGCGATGGGATCTTTTACATCCACCTGAAAGGGTAAACGGCGCCTCGGTTTAACATCTCATCCGAAACACAGCACCTCTGACCGTGCAGGACTCCCTCAGTACTGCACTGTAGCATCAGCCAAGATTTTGTGCTCAAGTCTCTAGTATGAGGCTTGAACCCACGATCTTCTGTTTCAGACAGAAGTGCTAACACTGAGCCACAGCTGACACTAACTGCAAAGGTTGAACGCCCCCCCCCCCCTCCCCCCTCCCCCCTCCCCCATTTACAAGGTTTGCCACAGATTCTAGAAAGTAAAAACAAGGGGGTCGACGCATGTACATATTATGTAAGGTTAAGAAAAATAAATTACTCCAGAGAAACCTGTCAAACCAAGTTGCTTCTACATAGAACATTTCTCACCGAGTTGTGTTTCAGTTCTTGTTTCTTTAAACAAGTACTTTTATTCGAAAGTGAAATAGACTTCTAAATGAGGATTATGGCCATTGCCAAGCAAATCTAGAGAGGCCTACCCATCACCTGCAGAGAGTCAGGCTTCAACAACGACTTGTATTTATATAGCACCTTTCACATAGTAAAATGTCCCAAGGCACTTCACAGGAGCATTATCAAACAAAATTTGACACTGAGCCACATAAGGAGATATTAAGACAGCTAATGACGAAAAGCTTGGTCAAAGAGATAGGGTTTTAAGGAGCATCTTAAAGGAGGAGAGTGAGGTAGAGAGGTTTAGAGAGGGAATTCTGGAGCTTACGGCCGAGGCAGCTGAAGGCACAGCCGCCGCTGGTGGAGAGCTGAAAATCGGGGATGCGCAAATACCTAGATAGAGATACCCAGTCACCTTGGTGTATTGCCCCAGAAAATCATTCCTCAATAAATCCATGGAGTTATGTCAGGAGGCCTCTGTGTTCTGTGAGATACATGCAGAAGTTCCTGGACCTGCTACTCACTCCAGGATTCTCCGTATCGTAGAGGTGCCCTCTCTAATAGCTCCACAAAGGATGGCATTGGACTCTGGCACCATCCCTGCCATCTGATGCACATCTTTGGAGAGTCTGCAATGCCTGTGTGTGGTTCTGGTGCTCTGCGAGCATTTCTCTTTTCATGGAAGGACCCTTGAGATCATTGTCTGAATGCTCAACCGACAGAGTTTACATCTCCTAAGCCTCTGCTCAGGTACATCATGCTCCATCTCCAATACCTCATCCTCTGGCTTTTTTAAAATTCGTTCACGGGATGTGGGCGTCGCTGGCGAGGCCGGCATTTATTGCCCATCCCTAATTGCCCTCGAGAAGGTGGTGGTGAGCCGCCTTCTTGAACTGCTGCAGTCCGTGTGGTGACGATTCTCCCACAGTGCTGTTAGGAAGGGAGTTCCAGGATTTTGACCCAGCGACAATGAAGGAACGGTGATATATTTCCAAGTCAGGATGGTGTGTGACTTGGAGGGGAACGTGCAGGTGGTGTTGTTCCCATGTGCCTGCTGCTCTTGTCCTTCTAGGTGGTAGAGGTCGTGGGTTTGGGAGGTGCTGTCGAAGAAGCCTTGGCGAGTTGCTGCAGTGCATCCTGTGGATGGTACACACTGCAGCCACAGTGCGCCGGTGGTGAAGGGAGTGAATGTTTAGTGTGGTGGATGGGGTGCCAATCAAGCGGGCTGCTTTATCTTGGATGGTGTCGAGCTTCTTGAGTGTTGTTGGAGCTGCACTCATCCAAGCAAGTGGAGAGTATTCCATCACACTCCTGACTTGTGCCTTGTAGATGGTGGAAAGGCTTTGGGGAGTCAGGAGGTGAGTCACTCGCCGCAGAATACCCAGCCTCTGACCTGCTCTTGTTGTCACAGTATTTATATGGCTGGTCCAGTTAAGTTTCTGGTCAATGGTGACCCCCAGGATGTTGATGGTGGGGGATTCGGTGATGGTAATGCCGTTGAATGTCAGGGGGAGGTGGTTAGATTCTCTCTTGTTGGAGATGGTCATTGCCTGGCACTTATCTGGCGCAAATGTTACTTGCCACTTATGAGCCCAAGCCTGGATATTGTCCAGGTCTTGCTGCATGCGGGCTCGGACTGCTTCATTATTTGAGGGGTTGCGAATGGAACTGAACACTGTGCAGTCATCAGCGAACATCCCCATTTCTGACCTTATGATGGAGGGAAGGTCATTGATGAAGCAGCTGAAGATGGTTGGGCCTAGGACACTGCCCTGAGGAACTCCTGCAGCAATGCCCTGGGGCTGAGATGCTTGGCCTCCAACAACCACTACCATCTTCCTTTGTGCTAGGTATGACTCCAGCCACTGGAGAGTTTTCCCCCTGATTCCCATTGACTTCAATTTTACTAGGGCTCCTTGGTGCCACACTCGGTCAAATGCTGCCTTGATGTCAAGGGCAGTCACTCTCACCTCACCTCTGGAATTCAGCTCTTTTGTCCATGTTTGGACCACGGCTGTAATGAGGTCTGGAGCCGAGTGGTCCTGGCGTACCCAAACTGAGCATCAGTGAGCAGGTTATTGGTGATGATTGAGAGTAGACTGATGGGGCGGTAATTGGCCGGATTGGATTTGTCCTGCTTTTTGTGGACAGGACATACCTGGGCAATTTTCTACATTGTCGGGTAGATGCCAGTGTTGTAGCTGTACTGGAACAGCTTGGCTAGAGGCGCAGCTAGTTCTGGAGCACAAGTCTTCAGCACTACAGTTGGGATGTTGTCGGGGCCCATAGCCTTTGCTGTATCCAGTGCACTCAGCCGTTTCTTGATATCACGTGGAGTGAATCGAATTGGCCGAAGACTGGCTTCTGTGATGGTGGGGATATCGGGAGGAGGCCGAGATGGGTCATCCACTCGACACTTCTGGCTATTCGGTAGCATAGTGGTTATGTTACTGGACTAGTAATCCAGAGGCCTGGACTAAAATCCAAAGTCATGAGTTCAAATCCCGCCACGGCAGCTGGCGAATTTAAATTCAATTAATTAAATTCAATTAATTAAATAAAAATCTGGAATTAAAATACTAGTATCAGTAATGATGGCCATGAAACTACCGGATTGTCGTAAAAACCCATCTGGTTCACTAATGTCCTTTAGGGAAGGAAACCTGCCATCCTTACCCGGTCTGGCCTATATGTGACTCCAGACCCACAGCAATGTGGTTGATTCTTAATTGCCCTCTGAAATGGCCTAGCAAGCCACTCAGTTGTAAAATCTCGTTACGAAAAGTCATAAGAATAAAACCGGACGGACCACCCGGCATCGGACCACCAGGCACCGGACACGACAACGGCAAAACACCAAGCCCAGTCGACCCTGCAAGGTCCTCCTTACTAACATCTGGGGACTTGTGCCAAAATTGGGAGAGCTGTCCCACAGACTAGTCAAGCAACAGCCTGACATAGCCATACTCACAGAATCATACCTTTCAGCCAACGTCCCAGACTCTTCCATCCTCTGGCTTACTTGTGAGTTGTGAATCAGCCCATGTCAATTCCTTATCTTAACCCCTCCGCCAATGGGAACAGTTTCTCGCTATCTACTCTGTTTAGATCCTTCATGATTTTGAATACCTCCATCAAATCTCCTTGCAACCGTCTCTGTTCCAAGGAGAACAACCCCAGCTTTCCCAGTCTATCCACGTAACTAAAGTCCCTCATCCCTGGAATCATTCTAGTAAATCTCTCCTGCACCCTTTCTAAGGCCTTCACATCTTTCCTAAAGTGCGGTGCCCAGAACTGGACACAGTACTCCAGTTGTGGCCGAACCAGTGTTTTATAAAGGTTCATCATGACTTCCATACTTTTGTACTCGATGCCTCTATTTATAAAGCCCAAGATCCCGTATGCTTTTTTAACCGCTTTCTCAACCTGCCCTGCCACCTTCAATGATTTGTGCACATATACCTCAGATCTCTGCGTTCCTGTAACCCTTTTAGAATTTGTGCCCTCTAGTTTATATTGCCTCTCCTTGTTCTTCCTATCGAAATGTATCACTTTGCATTTTTCTGCGTTAAATTTCATCTGCCACGTGTCCGCCCATTTCACCAGCCTATCTATATCCTCTTGAAGTATCACTATCCTCTTCACTGTTTACTACCCTTCCAAGTTTTATGTCATCTGCAAATTTGGAAATTGTACCCTGTATACCCAAGTCCAAGTCATTAATATATATCAAGAAAAGCAATGGTCCCAGCACCGACCCCTGGGGAACACCACTGTACACCTTCCACCAGTCCGAAAAACAACCGTTCACCACTCTGTTTCCTGTCACTTAGCCAATTCTGTATCCATGTTGCTACTGCCCCCTTTAATCCATGGGCTGCAATCTTGATGATAAGCCTACCATGAGGCACTTTATCAAACACCTTTTGAATGTCCGTTTACACCACATCAACTGTATTGCCCTCATCTACCCTCTCTATTACCTCATCAAAAAACTCTATCAGGTTAGTTAAACACGACTTGTCTTTAACAAATCCATGCTGGCTTTCCCTAATCAATTCACATTCCTCCAAGTGACTGTTAATTCTGTCCTGGATTATCGTTTCTAAAAGTTTCCCCACCACTGAGGTTAAACTGACTGGTCATTTTTTTTATTCATTCATGGGATATGGGCGTCGCTGGCGAGGCCGGCATTTATTGCCCATCCCTAATTGCCCTTGAGAGGTGGTGGTGAGCCGCCTTCTTGAACCGCTGCAGTCTGTGTGGTGACGGTTCTCCCACAGTGCTGTTAGGAAGGGAGTTCCAGGATTTTGACCCAGCGACGATGAAGGAACGGCGATATATTTCCAAGTTGGGATGGTGTGTGACTTGGAGGGGAACGTGCAGGTGGTGGTCAGTTCCCATGTGCCTGCTGCTCTCGTCCTTCTAGGTGGTAGAGGTCGTGGGTTTGGGAGGTGCTGTCGAAGAAGCCTTGGCGAGTTGCTGCAGTGCACCCTGTGGATGGTACACACTGCAGCCACAGTGCGCCGGTGGTGAAGGGAGTGAATGTTTAGGGTGGTGGATGGGGTGCCAATCAAGCGGGCTGCTTTATCTTGGATGGTGTTGAGCTTCTTGAGTGTTGTTGGAGCTGCACTAATCCAAGCAAGTGGAGAGTATTCCATCACACTCCTGACTTGTGCCTTGTAGATGGTGGAAAGGCTTTGGGGAGTCAGGAGGTGAGTCACTCGTCGCAGAATACCCAGCCTCTGACCTGCTCTCGTAGCCACAGTATTTATATGGCTGGTCCAGTTAAGTTTCTGGTCAATGGTGACCCCCAGGATGTTGATGGTGGGGGATTCAGCAATGGTAATGCCGTTGAATGTCAAGGGGAGGTGGTTAGATTCTCTCTTGTTGGAGATGGTCATTGCCTGGCACTTATCTGGCGTGAATGTTACTTGCCACTTATGAGCCCAAGCCTGGATGTTGTCCAGGTCTATATTTGCTGGGTTTATCCTTACACTTTTTTGAACAAGGGTGTAACATTTGCAATTCTCCAGTCCTCTGGCACCACCCCTATATCTACGGATGTTTGGAAGATTATGGCCAGTACCTCCGCAATTTCCACCCTTACTTCCCTCAGCAACCTAGGATGCATCCCAAGTGACCAGGTGACTTATTTACTTTAAGTACAGCCAGCCTTTCAAGTACCTCTTGATCAATTTTTAGCCCATCCAGTATCTCAACTATATCTTACATTACTGAGACTCTGGCAGCATCTTCTTCCTTGGTAAAGACAGATGCAATGTACTCATTTAGTACCTCGGCCATCCCCTCTCCCTCCATGAGTAGATCTCCTTTATGGTCCCTAATTGACCCCACCCTCTTACTACTCGTTTACTGTTTACATGCCTGTAGAAGTCTATTGGATTTCCCTTTATGTTGGCCGCCAGTCTATTCTCATACTCTCTCTTTGCCCCTCTTATTTCCTTTTCCACTTACCCTCTGAACTTCCTATATTCAGCCTGGTTTTCACTTGTGTTATCAATCTGATATCTGTCATATGCCTTTTTTTTTTCCATTTCATCTTTTGTCATCCAGGGAAATCTGGCTTTAGTTGCCCTGCCTTTCTCCCTGGTGGGAATGTGCCTAGACTGTACCCGAACCATCTCCTCTTTAAAATTTAACTCTTTTAGTATGTTTTTCCCCATTTATTTCTGTATCTTATGCTAGGGATGAGATTAGTTATTAAGGTTTTGATCAACTTTCAAGAACTCAGGAAACTTCTTAGAATCATGATCCTCCTGGTTAAATTTGAGTTTACTAAAGATTGACAACCGCATGTTACATACTTGGCCTTTCACACCAATCTCTTCATCACTTCCGTTGGCCCAACGCTGTATTGACTCAGCTCTAACTGTAGGGGGCGTAAAGCGACGTGAAAGGGCGGGCTGAGTGCTAAATAACTGACGTTCCCGGCAACCAATCAGGATGCTCGATTGCCAGCAGCCTCTACAATCGGGGAACGCTGGTCCAATCCCCGTTCGCGGAGCCGCCACCCCCTTTGTCCCACCGCCCAATCCGGATCAGCCGTCGCTCGGGGAAACCAGCGACCAATCGGTGAAAGGCGTGCGCGTGTCGACTCGAGCCCGACTGTCGTATTTTCGGCGGTCGCGGACAAAAGGGCGAAGCGTAGGGCAGAGCTCGAGCACAGCAGCGAGAACCACGGCCCCGGTTGAGGTGATCTCTTCGCACGGCAGCCTCGAGGCCTGTCCATTCGGTGTGAGTCTCAGTATTGAATGGTGGTTGACAGAAAGAGGGGCATCCTTATTTTATGACGGGAGGTGTCAGTTGATTTTTTTTTTGGTTACATAACAGTCGCGGCCTCGCTCGATAGGCTCGTGTCCACCTCCCCAGCCCTATTTTTTAATATATATATATAAGGGGTTTCCGTTAAGAATGTCTTCGGTGGACTATTACGAATCGGCGGACTATCTGGACGAGTATTACGAGTCCTCCCACCACCCATCCAAACGGCTCAAGGTCGACGACAGCGACACCGATTTCGACAGCGAGGATGATGAAGGACGCGACGTCGGTGGTTCAGATGCCGGGGTAAGCGGGGGATGGGGAGAGGCGGTTGGGAAGGGGGGAGGGGCGGTTCGAAGAATCGGCGTTCGAACGTTATGTAAGGTTCTGTGGAACGGAGAGACGCGAACAAAGGAACAAACGTTTGTATTAACGTTCCATATTCCGAACTTTGTAATTTTCCAGTATCTTTTCACACACAAATCCACACCAAAGGCAGTCATGCTGAAATCTTACCTCAGTTTAGCTATATTTCATAAATAGTATGCGCATAAAGTGTTTATATATTTAACCTCAGTTCTTTCTTTCTCTCTTTCTGAATTGTTTCCTACTCCATACAATCCTTAATCAGCCTTTCGCACTGCACCAAATATGCCAGCGTGACAATTTTTTTGTGTGGTGTATTCGTGCCAACGTACAGCTGCTGACCTGTATTCAACACAGGCCGGATCATGCGAGAGGACGTTGGCTTTAAACTGCTGTGGCAAAGCATTTTTTTAACATATTATGTAAAAAGACGTCAGTCTGGCCCCATCGTGGGCTGTCTGCCAACTTCTGATTGCAATCACGATGAACTGATTCGGAGTGGCAGAGGCCTTTGTGCATATAGGTCCAAGGAGCCAGCGTACTCGTGGCCCTCAGCTTGCACTGCGGATAAAAAATATGTCGATTTACTAGTGAGGTACACGATGAAGGCAGCATTTCTTAACCCCAGGGATGGTGTCCGAAACTAAAGTAAGATGTTAAACAGGACAGGACTTAAAACTTTCAAGTACAAGTGATCAATCTAACTTGCTTTATAAAGAAATTGCATACTGAAATAAATATTCTATTACAAATCCTGTGTGGGTGTATTTTTACTGTGAAGATTTTGCGATCTGGGGAATCGTGTTACAGTTAAGACGTCATCCCAGAGCTCCTCTTTGAAAAGCCAATGGAAACTGGCTGTTGACTCCAGGTCTGAATAAAGCATAACTGTTTACCGAGTTAATACGCAGACATATTGGGTGTGTGATTAATTTAGGATGGATTTTGGGGGGGGGGTCACCTGATTTACGGAGATTGGACAGTAGGATCCAAATCGCGATATATGAAATTTAGAAAGCTGCAACGTTACGGCATTGTTCTGGCGCCAGGATTTAGAATAGGCTCGGAGTAATGGAAATCTGTTACGTTTTGTACTGCGGTATGTAGGCTAGCTAGTTCTTAGGAACATTTTTTTGCTCTGTTTACTTATAAATAAGTGACCGGAAGAGAAAAGTGATGAACATGGGGGGGGGGGGGGAGGGTTACTGATTTTTTTTTATTTGAGGATTTCTATCGAATGCTTTTCGCATTTCCTTTTGAATGTTTTAAAATGTGAATTGCAGAGCCTTGACAGCATGAGATTTTTAAATTAGCATGGAATTTAAGTCCTTGTATATTAATGCAAATTAACTGGAAGAAATGTCTTCCATACAGTAACTCCTCTCTACAAGATTCCATACTTTTTTCTCGAGCGTTAGCTTAAAACTTACGTACCCTTTATTAAAACACTTTAAACCATAAGCGTTCGCATTGTAGTGATTTTGGTGAAAGAAAATAATTACAATTTTATTTATGAAGCCCACACTTGCAGGAGCTTCTTAATACAAGCAAGGGAGTTTTTAAAAAAATCTTACATTTCCAGCTTTCTCCGTTTTTAAAAAAAATAAATAGCACCAGAGATTGCCCTGCTGTCATTTTTAGATTTTTTTTTAGTTTTCATTTGGAGTTCTAGGCAAATTCCTGTTTTGTCAGTATTAGTACTGACTAAGATACTTTAGTCAATTTTGGCCAGAAAAGAGAGAAATTTGTGATCGGGGAGGTTTATATAAATTATAGCTGTTAACTGCAAAACAAAAATGAATTTCTTTATATTAGCCGGTGTCTGATTTGAAAACAGTCCAGTACTATTCTGCAGAATATTTTTTTTTAAAAAAACAAATTTCACAAATCATTGATGGTAAATTATTTTTTTTAAACCATCTTTTTGTATATTCCATTAGAAGTATTTTCCAAAAAAAACCTCACAATGTGAACTGAAACAGTAACTGGAGATGTCAATTCCAATGGGAAATAGAATGCATAAAAAGGCTGCTTTTGTATGTGTAGTAAGCAGAAAACGTGAGCGTGTGTGTTGAACATTTTACATTCCTCAATTTCCCCCCCCCCCCCCCCCCCCGTTTGAGTTTTGGTCACGTTTGGATTTCTTGGAGGGCCGCGTGCTCTGAAAGACTGACTGTTCTGTGAAGGATTGGTCAGTTCTTCATGTTCCTGGGATAGAGTGCAGCAGTCAGTCGTTCACATGCTCAATCCCAGCTGTTGAATTATTATTCCTAGTGACAACATGCTCTATTCCTGGTAACCATGTCCCATTTCATAGCTTGGCTACATATTGATGGCCTTAAATTATGGTGATGTGATGATCTGATAATTAGGCACTGAATGTTTAAACTCCGACTTCTAAATTGCGCAGTCAGTTCTGGCTAAATACCTGATGCTGATTACCACTATCTAAATGGAGACTATTGTCCTGAGTATGATGAATAATCTTTTGGCCTTTTATTACTATTTCTCCTTGACACAATTTGGCCTGGTGGCAGCAAATGAATTCAAGAACAAGGTTTTTTTAAATTCACAAATGTGAGAATTAATATTCGAGGATGTGCCGTGGCTTTGCTCATGAATGGTTCAGGTCCTAAACTAAAGTTTCTGTTGCCATTGGTGCGCCTATCGCAGCAATACGGCAAATTTACTGAAGCAATATATCATCAGGCTAATGTGAGCTACACCCCTTACTGATACTGAAAATTTCTTTTCTCCCTCATCCAGCTTCCCCTTATATGAACCTATGCTATTCGCCTTAACTACTCCATGTGGTAGTAAGTTCCACATTCCAACCACTGTGGGTAAAGAAGTTTCTCCTGGATTTGTTAGTTACTACCTTATATTTATGGCCCCTAGTTTTGGACTCTCCCACAAGTGGAAACATCTCTATGTCTACCCTATCAAACCCCCTTCATAATTTTAAAGACCTCTTGGGTCACCCCTCAGCCTTTTTTTTTCTAGAACCTGTTCAGACTTTCCTGATAGTTATTTGATGTCATCTGTGTTTATTTTTATATGGGGGTTTCAGTTGAAATAACCCTGTTGATGCAACACTTGATCTTTGCACAATTTACATATTCTGTCCTACTATCATATATTTTATCATCCATCCAGAGTAGGGATGAAGGGAAGGTACTCACATTGGCAGGATGCGACTAGTGGAGTCCCGCAGGGATCTGTCTTGGGGGCCTTAATTATTCACAATATTTATTAACGACTTAGATGAAGGCATAGAACGCCTCATATCTAAGTTTGCCGATGACACAAAGATTGGTGGCATTGTAAGCAGTGTAGATGAAAACATAAAATTACAAAGGGATATTGATAGATTAGGTGAATGGGCAAAACTGTGGCAAATGGAATTCAATGTAGACAAATGTGAGGTCATCCACTTTGGATCAAAAAAGGATAGAACAGGGTACTTTCTAAATGGTAAAAAGTTAAAAACAGTGGATGTCCAAAGGGACTTAGGGGTTCAGGTACATAGATCATTGAAGTGCCATGAACAGGTGCAGAAAATAATCAAGAAGGCAAATGGAATGTTGGCCTTTATATCTAGAGGACTAGAGTACAAGGGGGCAGAAGTTATGCTGCAGCTATACAAAACCCTGGTTAGACCGCACCTGGAGTACTGTGAGTAGTTCTGGGCACCGCACCTTCGGAAGGACATATTGGCCTTGGAGGGAGTGCAGCGTAGGTTTACTAGAATGATACCCGGACTTCAAGGGTTAAGTTACGAGGAGAGATTACACAAATTGGGGTTGTATTCTCTGGAGTTTCGAAGGTTAAGGGGTGATCTGATTGAAGTTTATAAGATATTAAGGGGAACAGATAGGGTGGATAGAGAGAAACTATTTCCGCTGGTTGGGGATTTTAGGAGTAGGGGGCACAGTCTAAAAATTAGAGCCAGACCTTTCAGGAGCGAGATTAGAAAACATCTCTACACACAAAGGGTTGTAGAAGTTTGGAACTCTCTTCCGCAAACGGCAATTGATACTAGCTCAATTGCTAAATTTAAATCTGAGATAGATAGCTTTTTGGCAACCAAACGTATTAAGGGATATGGGCCAAAGGCAGGTAAATGGAGTTAGATCACAGATCAGCCATGATCTTATCAAATGGCGGAGTAGGCATGAGGGGCTGAATGGCCTACTCCTGTTCCTAGGTTCCTATCCTCCCAATGCTGTGTTGCAAGACTCTGGTTTCTATGGTCTAACAAACTGCCAGCAATTTGTTTCTGGATCTTCGGTTTAGAACTTGGCAGATGCTCTGGGCTGTTGATGTTCTTCAGCTTGAGTAGGAGTGCCATTGAAAGGTCAGAACAGGATAAGAAGTTCAGGGGTTTAAAAATGGGAGTTCTCTTTGAAGCCTGGTACTCTGAAATGGTTCACAGTTCAAACTCCTTTCCGTTTATAATTGCAAGAAATTGTGCAGCTAACTCAGTATTTGTGTGTTGTTGGCCAGTGACTAGTTTGAAGTAAAGTGGCAGTAATTGCCCACAAATTAACTGTTTCAAGCAATAATGCTTTGAATAATCAGAGTTATTAAGTTATACTTTTTTTTTACAGTCCCAGTTGAATGCAAGGACTAAGTTTTGTGCCCATCCTTGTGGATCGATAGCTGACTCACTGGTTTTTGTTTTCCTTTCACCCAACCAGTTACAGTCTCTGTACTTAGAACAAAGTTAGTTATTCTTGCATATCCGCTAAATTTCCCTCCCCCATGAACTGAGCTGAATTTTTATTTTGTAAATCATCATGGACGTGAAGTAATTTAATAGCCGGTTGTAGGGACATAACAACGGGGGAGGTCATGCAGCCCCTGGAGCCTACTCCGCCATTCAGCTGGATTGTGGCTGATGTGTACCTCAACTCCCATTTGCTCATCATTGCTCCATATCCCTCAATACCCATACCCAACAAAAATCTAACGGTCTCTCTGCCTTGTGCCTCAATTGGCCAAATACAGCTTTTAAGATTAGTTTAAAAATAATAATAATTGAGGGGAGGAAAGAATAGATGGGTGTGAATCTTTCAGTCTCTGCTACATGTTTTAAAAATTTGTTTTGGTATGCTGTATAGTTTTTATATCATGAAGCTATGCATCTCCAAAGGATTGTGTCTCAGTGCTGTTTTCCAAGGCCGTGGCTCAGTGGTAGCACTATCACCCCTCTGACTCAGAAGTTTGTGGATTCAAGTCCCACTCCAGAGACTTGAACGTCTAATCTAGGCTGACACTCCCAGTGCCAGTACAGAGGGAATGCTGCACTGTCGAAGGTGACGTCTTTTGGATGAGACGCTAAATCGAGGCCATGTCGTGCTCTCGGGTAGATGTAAAAGATCCCATGGCACTATTCAAAAAAGAGCAGGTGAGTTCTCCCTGGCCAATATTTATCGCTCAACCAACATCACTCAAAACAGATTATCTGGTCATTGTCACATTGCTGTTTGTAGGACTTTGTTGTGTGCCAATTGGCAGCCACGTTTCCTATATTACAACAGTGACTACACTGCAAAGGTACTTTGTTGGCTGTAAAGTGCTTTGAGACGTCCTGAGATTGTGAACGGTGCTTTATAAATGCAAGTTCTTTCCTCTGCAGTAGGAGTGGTATTTTAAAAATGTATATAATTCCCCACTGCTGCATAGTTCTGGAGCATGAACTCAGTTTGATTTGCTTTGTTACCACAAAGTAAAAACAGTGAACGGGGAGTGTGTGCTTGTCTGATACGGCTGCCTGTCCTGACTCCAAGCAGCTTCAGGTTTTGGCCATATATGGTGTGATTGTATTGTGGGATTCTGAAGATTTTCTGAGAATTTTACTTTGCCCTTGATGCGGGTACAAATCACATAGGACAGAAACTCTGGTAGATTACTGGAAGTTAATGGTCATTGTGTGGCCTGAAACTGCACTGTGCTCACCGTAGTTCATAGAATCATACAGCACAGAAGGAGGCCATTCAGCCCATCATGCCTGTGCCAGCTGTTTGAAAGAGCTACCAATTAGTCCTACTCCTGTGGACTTTTCCCATAGCCCTGCATATGTTTCCTTTTTCAAGTGTATATCCAATTCCCTTTTGAAAGTTACTATTGAATCTGCTTCCACCACCCTTTCAGGCAGTGCATTCCTGATCATAACTTGCTGTGTTTTATTTTTTAAAAAAAAATTCTCACCTCCCCTCTGGTTTTTTTGTCACTTATCTTTAAATCTGTTAAATGACAGTTATTGTTCCTTTGCTGTATAACTCCTGTCCCTGCAATTTGATCACATTAGGAATGAGCATCAAGACTATAGCCAATTCCCTTCCATGGACTTGTGTGATTCAGCAAAATTCGGGACTAGCACAAACCTGCAAGTTCCATTCAATTTTTGAGGTATCCGAGAATTTGCATTGTGTGTTGTTGCCAGGCATTTAGTGTGTTGGGCTTGACGTGATTCAGCGAAGGTATGCTCTGCACAACGTGCTTTAAATGTAGCTTGATTGCAGTGGGTGAAGAAGCTAAAACTGGGCAGCAGAGAGACATTTGAAGGAGAGGAAGATGGAGAATAGGGGGACACGGGCAGTGCTGCCTGGCTGAGGCAGAGAACGCGAGTGGGTGAATCTGACACCTCTGCTTGAGTCAACGCGCCCTCTGATTGCTTGGGAAACTCTGCTGCCATCTTTGCGACGGTGATGAGCAGAGTGTACAGCTCTGCTCTGGTCCAGGACTGTCGTGATGGATATCTGAATCGGCTTTGCCATTAAGGACGGAGAGTGTGATATTTAAAATACTATATGAACAGCACTGACTCAGCTTTGTGTTCCATTTGCCTTTTTATGAAGTGTTTTGCATCTGGCACTGTAATGGGTTACAGTATGAAGGTGCTTCAATGAGCTTCAGTAGATTACAGCATCACATTAGAGTTTCTCACAGTGGTTTGTAGGATTATTTCCAAGCAATAAATCTGGATCCCATTTGCACTTTACAAGAACTAGATGGAAGCTGGTTTAGCAGAATTTCTACTGAACTGTGTCCTGTGTGGAAATGTGAGCTGTCCAGTCACGAGACCTTAATGGGGGTGGTGGTGGGGGGTTGCAGCTACGACAGCTTGAAGTGTGTGCAGCTCAGCCATGTCCTCAGCATGTACAACTGTTTTTAAAAAAAAACAAACCTTTTATCTGGACTGTCTTGTTGGAAAAATGCAGTTTTCTGGATACACAGAATTTACAGCACAGAAACAGGACATTTGGCCCAAATGGTCTATGCCAATGTTTATGCTCCACATGAGCCTCCTCCCACCCTACTTCATCCAATCCTGTTCCTTTCTCCCTCGTGTTTATCCATCTTCCCCTTAAAGGCTATTCGCCTCAACTACTCCTTGTGGTAGCAAGTTTCACATTTTTACCATTCTTTGAGTAAAGAAGTTTCTCCTGAATTCCCTGTTGGATTTATTGTGACTATCTTATATTTATGGTCCCTAGTTTTCGTCTCCCCGTCAAGTGGAAACATCACCTCCACGTCTACCCGATCAAACCCCTTCGTAATTTTAAAGACCACTATTAAGTTGATTTTTAAAGTAGTTTTAAAATAAGAATACTAATCTGTCTGCTTGTGGTTTTCCTGTGACTTGTTGGAAAGTGGATGTGGAAGCACAAAATCTGATTAGGCTGTGAAGCTGCCATTAGTCAACTAGCCTGGAGAGCAACAATTTGGATGAGATACTGGAGGCCTGCCAGTGTTTGCGGAATCACACGCCAACCTGAGTCACTGCCTTCAAGAGATCAGGGGGCCTTTTATTTGCCACCTGGTTGGTGTTTTCTCTACCTTACCTGGCAAAAGCATGGAAGTTCTTTTGGGCCTTGGCCAGAGGGTCTGCATCCTACCATTCCTTGGCAGAGGCCACACGTTTATTAATGCCTTGTACCAGCAGATTATCATCATTTTCAAACTTTGTTACAGTATATGTGTTCTTGATTTTGTGCTCTGTTTTCTGGGTTATTTTGTCTTGGCTCTCGCCTCCTTATTGTACTTCATGAAACTCTTGACTGCACGACAGAATCTTTGAAAGAAGAGGTAGTTTCATGTCTGATTCTTCAAATACCTAGTTTGGTCTTTGCCATCCTGATGTGGGGAGGCACAGGGCAGAGGCCCACGTTTGGAGGGGGTGGTGGAGGAGGGAGGCAAGAGTTGTTGAGGGGGGACAGGGCTGGCTTGTATACTAAGCAGCAGCCTGTAGCTAATTGCTTTTACCTGAAAGCACGCTGTTGACTGCAGACATGTGGTCCTCCCTCCGTTGCTGGACCATGCAGGAGTTCTGGCAGCATCACAGACCCAGATTTCTCTGCTGTTGGATGATACGCCTTGTTCTGGCTGGCTAGATGCATGGAGCCAATCCTGAATGCCATCAACAGGAAGCTAGATAAGTACATGAGGGAAAAAGGAATAGAAGGATATGGTGATGAGGTGAGATGAAATAAGGTGGGAGGAGGCCCATGTGGAGCATGAACACCAGCGTAGACCTGTTGGGCTGAATGACCTATTCCTGTGCTGTAAAATGCCCGTATTCATCAAACTCCCTGCTAAAGGATTTTATATGCTAGTTTTGAAAATAGCGAAGTGAGGGATTGCACCAAGTGTCAATTGTTACTGTATAATGCCACCCCCCCCCGGTTAATATTAAGCCACTAACTTTCAAATAAGAATTTAGAAAGCCTTTTTCAAAGGCCTAAATTAAGCGACCAATTTCTGCCTTGATGACTGTGTGCTTTCAAAATATTTTTCTTTTGTCGTAACATCTGATGCAGTCGTTGAAGCCTAAGAAAGAAAGACTTGCATTTTTATAGCACCTTTCACGACCTCAGGATGGCCCAATGCGCTTTAGAGCCAATTGAGTACTTTTGAAGTGTAGTCACTGTTGTAATGTAGGAAACATGGCAGCCAATTTGCACACAGCAACGTCCCACAAACAGCAATATGATAATGGTCAGATAATCTGTTTTTAGTGATGTTGGTTGAGGATAAATATTGGCCAGGACACCTGGCGAACTCCCCTGCTCCTCTTCAAAATAGTGCCATAGCGCACCTGAGACAGCAGACGGGCCTCGGTTTAACATCTCATCTGAAAAATGGCACCTCCGACAGTGCCGCAATCTCTCAGTACTGCAAAGGAGTGTCAGCCTGGATTATGTGCTCAAGTCTCGAGTGATACTACCTGTTGAATTAATAAGATTTCCTCAACATTTGTGCTTCAGCTCATCCTGAGTCTGTAGCCAGATTCATTATAGTATACAGTTCTAACTTTGGACTGATGACTGTGGCATTGGTGCCATCCAGTGTCCTCTGGTTTTATCTTCTGCACTCTCCCATATGCAGGACTTATTTAGGGATTAATTTTCCTTATGCTACAATGGGATGAATGCAATTGTCTTGTTTTTGCTTGCTGTGCAGAGTCAGTAGCTCTTCCTTTATCGTAAAGGCCTGAATTGATCATTTGAAAACTGATCAAGAACTGGTGTCTGACAAAGATATTTGTGGGGCAGAACTCACAATCTGAGTTGGGGGTTTGGTCCCAAAGCTTTTGTGTGGGTCATGGGCGAATACACAGTCGCATCTATTTAACTGTTAAAACAGTGAATTTAATTTTTCCTGATAACATGCAATGCTTCCAGACACAAGTGTATATTTTCCCTTTTAACAAAAACAGTTAATGCTGGAAATGCACAGGTCAGTTTGCATCTGGAGAGAACAGGCGATTTGTATCAGGCTCTTACCCTTGTTCAGAACTGAAAAATAGGAGATGGGCAAGCATATTAGCAGCAAAAGTGGTTGGGGACAAGCAGGAAGTATATGCAGAACAATTGGGCAATAAGATGCCTGATTAAAGACGAGGGTTCAATTTCCTATTCTTAAATGTGAGCTGAACTAAACGTACTGTCTTTCATGAATGTTTTCTTTCCTTTCAATGTCCTTGTGCAAACTTTAATTCTTGTTACGGTGCTGGTATTTGTCCTGCTCCCAGCGCTCCAGTGCAACTCTGTAGCAGCTGGCTCCTGTTTTCTCATCTACCCACAATCTTAGCTTCTAGTATGTCTCCCAGACTGGCCCAGTACATTAGAGTTTTTCTGCAACTCTATTTATTCACCATTAAATCAACACACACGCTGTACTCTCCCTCTGCTGCGTTATCTTGTCGAGTAATGCAACTGTACAGAACTGAAAATACCTCTGCAAATCATTTTAGCTTAGATTAAATCATGTTCAAAGAACTTTTTTGTTTTAGTTTGGAAAAACAAAATCCTCTTATGAACCCAACTCTTGCAACATATAACTGCTAAGGTGTGTAACCACAGTGTGCATCCTGCATAGTGTGTAATTTCTTCAAACTGCATCTAACGCAGCAAAAACACTTTTTTAAAACTCTGGCATTTATTTGGCAGTTCTTGGTTGCTTTCTCCATAAGTAATTTGTAACTTTATCCCGTCTTAATTTACGCAGTAAAAGTGAACACTTGGGCTACTGAAGCACCTCTGGTGGCTGTTCCAAGTGTAGGATTGCAGAGACTCTGAAGATTTCAGTTGAGAAAAGTGTGGAACGGTTTGGAGGGGGTTGGTGGGGAGGAGGAAAGAGGTGCCTTTATAGAACCAAGTTTTGGGGTGGGGGGGTGACTTTTTTTACACAGTGAGTTATGACCTGAAATACTCTGCCTGTAAGGGTGGTGGAAGCAGATTCAATAGTAACTGTCAAAAGGGAATTTGATAAATACTTGAAACGGAAAAATTTGTTGGGCTAGGGGGAAAGAGCGGGTGAGTGGGACTAATTGGATAGCTCTTTCAAAGACCCAGCACAGGCACGATGGGCCAAATGGCCACCTGCTGTGCTGTATGATTCTAAATGAAAGATGGGCGAGCATTGTAATAAAATGGTTGGGGGGGGTGGGAGAGAGAGAGACACGGGAAGTTTTGCGGAATGACCTGTAACCCGACTAGAAGGAAAATTATGAATAACGGGCTATCTCTACATTGGACATTAGAAAGAAGCATTAAAGACATTGGAGAAACAAAATGTGTGAATAGTTAAGATGTGGGAAGCAATGTGCAGAGGAGACATTGAAAGTAGGTCACAGGTTTCAAATTTAAAGCAGCAAAATAATGGGTGTACTGGTAGACTTTGCTACGCTTGTATGTTTGGAGGAATAAAATCTACTCCACCCAACTTTTTTTTAGTTGTTCATGGGATGTGGGCGTCGCTGGCGAGGCCGGCATTTATTGCCAATCCCTAATTGCCCTTGAGAAGGTGGTGGTGAGCTGCCGCCTTGAACTGCTGCAGTCCGTGTGGTGACTGTTCTCCCACAGTGCTGTTAGGAAGGGAGTTCCAGGATTTTGACCCAGCGACGATGAAGGAACGGCGATATATTTCCAAGTCGGGATGGTGTGTGACTTGGAGGGGAACGTGCAGGTGGTGGTGTTCCCATATGCCGGGCACCTCAAGTAGCGTCCCAATTCCTTAGACACCACCAAACTGAGAGTTAAAAGGATAACTCTTTTTAAAACACTCCTTAAAACTTACTTCTGACCAAGGTTTTGGTGAGGGATCATATCTCCTTATGTGGCTTGATGTCAAATTTTGTCTGAATACGCAATTTTGAAGCGCCTTGAGACACTTAACTGCGTTAAAGCTCTATATAAATGCATGTTGTTGCATGTTTCCTTCCCTATCACTAGTCTTGACCAGTTGGTTCAAGGATGCAGCAGTGCACTTAGTACATAGAACAGCGTGACTGCTACTCATGCCTTGCCCAGGGCTTGCATGCTTGTGTTTACATCTGGTACTAAGACAGAGCTCCTGTACTCTGGCTAATCTACAGATCTGCCTGCATCCGGGCATTGGGTCTACTCATTCTTTTAGCTTGTCAAAAAAGAAAGCTGCCATCTTAACTCTTACGCCTCAAAGGATAACTCAGCTCTGCTTCAGTCTGTGTCAGAATGATTGGCTGCAGCATTAGAAAACTTAAAACTGTTGATTAGGCAGTAATCCAGGTATAAACAAAATGAATTATGTGATGTTTCAATTTTTTTTAAAAAAGCATACGGGAGCCATTAGTTAGTCATTGTCTTACAATATTAACATGGGAGAAACAAGGAAATCTAACTCCAGTTCTACAGGGCACACTACATGTCTAGTAATAAATATTGCTATGAAAAGTGAGTCTTTGAATTTTACTTAGAGACTTGTAATTTTTGACTTCTTTAATCTCAGTAAAGATTTTAAGTGTTCTTGTTTTTATGCTAGTCACCAGTCCATTCCGATCAGGTTTGTTAGTTGAGTTCTAGGTGCTAGGAGCAAGAGTTGTGTGTGATGGTTCTGGTCCGTCCAGCTTAGATTTAGTATTGTAATTTTTGTGCGTCAGTTTTGAAACCTTGCACACATCCGGACTTTGAACTGAAGTTGGTGTAAAATGGAAAGAGGCATGTGAGTGATGCAATGTAAATTGGGAAATCCTGCTGTTCTGAGAAGGATGGTGTCTCTCCAAATTTAATATCTAATTGTATTTAAATCCAAATCAAACTCACCACGTCTCTAGAATGTCTGTTGAGCAATGCTATCCTGTAGAGTAAATTTGAAACCACCTTCCTGTTCTCCGCTCCTCTTGTGAATTTATCTGATTGCCCTTTGATTAACCTGATCTGCTATTGTGCTGAATGAGATGAACAAAGCTGTACTAAGGTAGCTGTCTTTGTTCCTAAAAGCATTCTGAATCAAACATCTCTTGGCTATAGAACCTAACCTACAAGCGTGAGTGCATGTGTGTGTTCTGAAGCACTTGGTCTGTAAATCTCTGTCCCTCCATTTGTTTTAAAAATAAATATTGACAGACCAGTGAAGTCCTGAATTAAAATGAGGTTAAATTTAATATGGAAGTATGAAGTTTGCATACCAATAAGTCCTTGAGACAGTACAGAAAAGATACCGGAACATAACTGATCTCTCAAATTTCAAACTGCTGTGACCACTTGTGTTTCCAGTGCTTTGTACGTGCTATAATGCCTCACTGTGTTTTACAGAAGTGAGGGTGAAGGGAATTCAGAGTAGGAAGAGCTGAGCTAAGGCGGCAAGATGTAGGGCTGGAGAAGGTTATGGGGATATCGGGGCCACGATGGAATACGTAGATGAGCAGGATTTTGAATTTGTTGTGCTAGTATGGGTAAGTAGTGGAAGTTGCTGAGGGCAGAGGTACTAGAAATTGGGACAGGATATAGGGATGGAGTTTTGGATTAGTCATTTTTGGATGGCAGGTAAAGTGTCTGTCTGGAAATAGAGATAGAGAGGGGACATTGTTTAGCAAGTGAGAAAATAATCATCTTATGGATACGATCTGGGGCTTGAATCTCTACTTGGGTTAACTAGGACACTGAGGTTATGTACTTCAACAAATAGCCAGGAGTTTGGGGTGCAGATTTTTTTGAACAGGATGGTCTTGGTCTTGACGTTCTGGCTTATCCACAACTTGATGTCTGACGAGCAATCAAGACAACAATGGGGGTTGGGGGAGTTTATGGTGGTGACAGAGATAAACTTAACCCTCATGTCACAGAGTTAGTGTGAGGAGCAATTGGTGCTTGGAATGGACCCCCCCCCCCACCCTGTGGAACAGAGGAAATTTATTCTGCGATGGACAAGTAATAATGCTGCAAATGTTCTATTCAGCTATTTGATGGTGTCAAACCTTGATGTCCCAAAGTGCTTTACAGCCAATTAAGTACTTTTTGAAGTGTAGCCACTGTAGGGAATAAGGCAGTCAATTTGCACACAGCAAGATCCTATAAACAGCAATGAGATAATGGCCAGATCATCTTTTAAAAAGTGATGTTGGTTGAGGAATAAATATTGACCAGGACACCGAGAGAACTCCCCTGCTCTTTGAAATAGTGCTATTGGATCTTTTATGTCCACCTCAAGGCAGACGGGGCCTCTGTTTAACATCTCATCTGAAAGACGGAACCTCCGTCAAAGGAACAGGAGTAGGCCATTTAGCCTCTCGAGCCTGTTCTGCCGTTCAATGAGATCATGGCTGATCTGTGACCTAACTCCATATTCCTGCCGTAGCCCCATATCCCATTATACCTGTTGGTTAAGAAAAATCTATTCATCTTAGATTTAAAATGAACAATGGCATCAACTGCCGTTTGCGGAAGAGAGTTCCCAAATTTCTACCACCCTTTGCGTCTAGAAGTGTTTCCTAATTTCACTCCCGAAAGTCCTGGCTCTAATTTTTAGGTTATGTCCCCTAGTCCTAGACTCCCCAACCAACGGAGAAAGGGTAGGCGGAGAGAAACTCAGTTCCACTTAATATCCTAAACTTTGATCAAATCATCCCTTAATCTTCTAAATTCCAGGGAATACAATCCTAGTTTGTGTAATCTCTCCTCGTAATTTAACCCTTGGAGTCCAGGTATCAGTCTAATAAATCTACGCTACATTCCCTCCAAGACCAGTATATCCTTCCAATGGTGCAATGCCCACAACTGAACACAGTACTCCAGGTGTGGTCTAACCAGGGCTTTGTATAGCTGTAGCATAACTTCTATCCCCTTGTATTCTGGTCCTCTAGATCTAAAGGCCAGCATTCCATTAGCCATATTGATTATTTTCTGTACCTGCCCATGACATTTCAATGATCCAAGTACGTGGGCCCCTAAGTCTCTTTGCACCTCCACTGTTTTGAGCTTTTCACCATTTAGAAAGTTCTCTGATCTATCCTTTTTTAGGTCCAAAGTGGATGACCTCACACTTGCCTACACTGAAATTCATTTGCCAGAGTTATACCCATTTACGTAATCTTTTAAAATATCTCTGTAATTTTATGCTTCTATCTACACTGCTTACAGTGCTGCCTATCTTTGTGTCGTTGGCAAACTTGGCTATGTGGCTCCCTATCTCGTCATCTAAGTAGTTAATAAATAGTGAATAGTTGAGGCCCCAACACAGATCCCTGTGGGACATCACTAGTCACATCCTGCCAATTTGAGTACCTGCCCATTATCCCTACTCTGTCTCCTGCCGCTCAGCCAATTTCCTAACCAGGTCAATAATCTGCTCTCAATTCCATGAGCTTCAACTTTAGCTAACAGTCTCTTATGAGGGACTTTATCGAATGTCTTCTGGAAGTCCATATAAATAACATCCATAGACATTCCCCTATCCACTACTTTAGTCACCTCTTCAAAAAATTCAAACAGGTTCGTCAGGCATAACCTACCCTTTACAAATCCATGCTGGCTCTCTCTGATCAGCTGAAAATTTTTAAGGTGTTCGCTCACTCTATCCTTAATTATAGACTCTAGTAATTTCCCGACAAGATATTAGGCTAACTGGTCCATAATTCTCTGGTTTCCCTCCCTCTCTTAAATAGCGGTGTGACATGCAATTTTCCAATCTAAAGGAACAGTTCCTGAATCGAGTTTATAGTTAGGGCATCTGCAATATTCTCTCCTACTTCCTTTAAAACCCTAGGATGGGAACCATCTGGTCCTGGGTATTTGTCACTCTTTAGTGCCATTGTTTTCTTCATTACTGTTAATTTGCTTACATTAACTATGGTGAGTCCCTGTCCCTGATTCAAAAATTGGTTTCCTTGGGGTGTCCAGCATGCAATCCTCTTCCTGTACTGTAAATACTGAAGCAATGTAATTATTTAATATGTCTGCCATTTCCTTATTTTCAATTACAATATCACTATTATCAGTTTTTAAGGGGCCCACATTTCTCTTGACCACCCTCCTTTTCCTCGTATAATTGTAAACATTTTTTGTTGATTTTGATATCCCTTGCAAGTTTCTTTTCATACTCCCTTTTTGTAACTCTTACTATCTGTTTTGTCACCCTTTGCTGTTCTCTCTATCTCTCCCAGACACCAGGATCTGTGCTATTTTTTGCTTTTTGTTAATGCTTTTTCTTTTTTTTTATGTTGTCCCTTACCGCTTGTCACATGGCTTTTTTTTAGGCAAGTTGAGCTCTTTCTTCTTAGGGGTAGAAATTGGTTCTGTATCACGTGAAATTCTTTTTTGAACAACTCCCACTAACCTGTCGTTTTACTCATTAACAGATTTACCCAGTTTAATGTGGACAGTCTCTCTCTCATCCAGTTAAAGTCAGCCTAACCTAAATTTAGAATCTTAGCTGATGCGAGTTTCTCACACAACGTTGAACTCATCATATTATGATTGCTGTTAGATAAATGTTCATACACTGTTAGGCTGTTAACAAAATCTGGCTCATTACTCAATTTATTGTTAAATCTAATATGCAGTACTCCCTCATTACTGCACTGGAATGTCTGTCTAGATTTTGTGCTTAAGTCCCTGGACTGGGAGTTGAGCCAATGATGTTCTGATTCAAGAGTGAGTGTGCTACCCACTGAGTCACGGCTGACACCATGTGTGTCAGTTAACAACAGTTGGAGCACCTGCTGCTGGTTGCTGGAGACTATTATGTTTTGAAGTTATTTCTAACAGCCTAGTGTTCAAAACCAGGCACTAGAGAAATAACAGGACTGGTGAGACCTCATAGATTTTTGACTTGAAGCAATGTAGGATTAAAATGGAAGAATATATTTTCAAGATAATGTAATTGCAGCAACAAAAAAAATCATTCCTGAATTTAAAATTTTAGGATCGTGATAGGGATCGGGATCGTGATAGAGACAGAGATCATGATCGACCGAGAAGCCAATACAAGACTGCCCCATCACCCGTGGTTCATGTCCGTGCTCTTTGTGACTCCGTCATCGAGGCTGATCTGGTGAAGGCTGTTGACCGATTTGGACTCATAAGGTAAGTGAATCATTCTTACTTGGCTCGGAGTACTTGGTTAGAATTCCCGATGGCCTTTTGGATATCCCTTTTTGGTTTCTAAAGTGAACGATACTGCTGAGAAGAACGGGGGGAAATGGGGTGCACTTTTAATGTAAAGTGCTCCTCTCTGCGCTTGGTTTATTTTGACGACATGCTCTGCTTTCCTTTCATGGTTGCAGTCTGCTGGATGCTCTCTCTTTCTTGAAATGGGAAGAAAACTGCTGATCTTGTGAACATGTAATAACGGGAACTGGCCTCCTTCCTAGTCTGGAATGCTGATCCCAGAGCTCCCAATATATGGTTAGATTAAGGCTGGATTGAGATGAGTCCAGGCTATTGTTGGGCTATTTAATTGATGGCGAGAACTAGGAAGTGCACTGACCTTCCCCCACCCCGCCGCCCAGTGTTAGCCTAGCAGTATTGATCACATGATTCTCAATATGGCAATTGCTGCTAGTCAGCAAACTTATTTTGTGTGTGTGGTACATGTACACTATATTGACACTATAATCTTTTTCTACTCTCTCAGAAGCATTGTTCCCTCTGATATTCTCATGTGGTTAGGATAAAACAGTCAACCTTGAGGGTGATTTGATGTGACTCTTCGCTTTCTCCCCCTCCTGGCAGCATTGATTCTTTTGGGGTACAGTACCACTGCAGCCCAGCCCAGACCTGCCCAATCCTGGGGTGGAAGACACTGGATAATGATTGGGACTGGGAACTATGACCAATTTCCCACCCCAGAGTCACCTGAGACTGATTTTATGTAGTACTGAGATCTGCTAATTTAACAGAGACTGGCAATCAGATGGGAGACCTTCAGACAGTTTTCAATGAGCTCACAACCATTGGGGAGCACTGAGTTTTTTTTTTAAATACTTGGAGTAGGAGGGGATATATAAGCTGTATGATTTTTCCCCTGGCTCGTAGCCTCTTGTTTAAAATTCTGTTAATGAAATGTGCAGTTACTAGCATGACAACACTATGCTGTTATATAGACGACGCAACATAGACTCCATTATCCTTGTATCCTGCAGGTGGTAGAAGGCATGCTAGATGGACCTTGGTCTTTTTCCGTCCAGCCATTCCTATGTGTTGCACCCCAAGTAAAATCCTAACACTCCCATCAGACTATTTGGCCTGTCAAAAGTTCATCCCTTTAATACCCTAACTCTCCATTGTAACATTCAGCTTCATCTTGATATCCTCTGCCTGACAGATTATTCCAAGCATTTATCCTTCCTTGGAAAATTCTTCTTAGTAACTTGTTTTTAAAACAAGTTATTACTAATTTAAATTCAAGTTCCTCTGCTGTTCCAATCCCTTTTCATTGTATACTCGGGATGCGCATTCTTCTGAGCAGTAAGCAGTACTTTAATTGTTCATTTAACTGCCAGGTTGTATAGATCATCTCTTGTCTCTGACTACATTCAGTATCTCATCTGCCCTTTTTCTGTTCGTAATTTTTTTTTTTGGCTTGATGTCCAGGTCATTGTGTAGATTAGAATCAAGGTTCAACCCAAAATCAGACTCCGTTTTAAGAAAATTATTATAGAATGTAATATTAAACCTTTTACTACTTGTGATTACTGTTGCATTTTAATGGGCAATTGCTGCTGTGATATCCCTCAAACCTCAAAATATTCCAAAAATATCGGTTACGATTTTTTATGGTCGGTATGCAGTTTGCCTTGTGCGGGAGGAGGGAATTAAATCCACGAATACATTGATTTCTGTGATTTATAGATGTGGATATGCCAGAAGCAATGATTGCTTCAGAATAATTGTAAACAATTTTACAACACCAAGTTATAGTCCAGCAATTTTATTTTAAATTCACAAGCTTTCGGAGGCTTCCTCCTTCCTCAGGTGAACGTTTGTTGGAAATGAAATCCTCAATGAAATCGCATTTATAATTCACAGAACAATGCTTGGTGATTACAGACAGTTTTTTCAACTGCCCGTTGCCAAGGCAATCAGTGTGCAGACAGACAGGTGTTACCTGCAAGGTCTCCGAATATACAAATCACCAAAAAAAAACAACAAACAAAAAAAAACAGAGATAGAGAGGTAGAAACATAGAGAAGACAGCAACTGACCCGTTATATTAAAAACAGATAACATTTGTTCGCTGGTGGGGTAACGTGTAGCGTGACATGAACCCAAGATCCCGGTTGAGGCCGTCCTCATGGGTGCGGAACTTGGCTATCAATTTCTGCTCGACGATTTTGCGTTGTCGTGTGTCTCGAAGGCCGCCTTGGAGAACGCTTACCCGAAGGTCGGTGGCTGAATGTCCTTGACTGCTGAGGTGTTCCCCGACTGGGAGGGAACCCTCCTGTCTGGCGATTGTTGCGCGGTGTCCGTTCATCCGTTGTCGCAGCGTCTGCATGGTCTCGCCAATGTACCATGCTCTGGGGCATCCTTTCCTGCAACGTATGAGGTAGACAACGTTGGCCGAGTCACAGGAGTATGAACCATGCACCTGGTGGGTGGTGTCCTCTCGTGTGATGGTGGTATCTGTGTCGATGATCTGGCATGTCTTGCAGAGGTTACCGTGGCAGGGTTGTGTGGTGTCGTGGACGCTGTTCTCTTGAAAGCTAGGTAATTTGCTGCGAACGATGGTCTGTTTGAGGTTGGGTGGCTGTTTGAAGGCGAGTAGTGGAGGTGTGGGGATGGCCATAGCGAGGTGTTCGTCGTCATTGATGACATGTTGAAGGCTGCGGAGAACATGGCGTAGTTTCTCCGCTCCGGGGAAGTACTGGACGACAAAGGGTACTCTGTTGGTTGCGTCCCGTGTTAGTCTCCTGAGGAGGTCTATGCGATTTTTTTGCTGTGGCCCGTCGGAACTGTCGATCGATGAGTCGAGCGTCATATCCCGTTCTTACTAGGGCATCTTTCAGCGTCTGTAGGTGTCCATCGCGTTCCTCCTCGTCTGAGCAGACCCTGTGTATACGCAGGGCCTGTCCTGCTTCAGAATAGAGGCAGCTTAAGGTCCAATTGGATTGGGATTGAGGAAAAAGCTTGGGGCTCCTGTCTCCATTGGTCACACTGGATTAGGCTGCTGATTTACACTCTTCTCCTGGGAAATGGTTTGGGAGCTCGAAGAGGGGTCTCGTTCCTCGTAGGCCTACTAGGCTACAGCAGGATTTTTAATCCAAGGGGAAATTTAAGGGCGGTTTTTAATGGCTGATGGATTTTTCCTTACAGCTACGTGATGATGTTGCCCAACAAGCGGCAAGCTCTGGTGGAGTTCCAAGACTTGCAAAGCGCCCAGAAGTGTGTCGCTTACTCTAAACGGCGGATCGTCAATGTTGCCGGACACCCTGCTTTCTTCAACTTCTCCACCAGTCAGCGGATCACCCGCCCTGGGGGTCCTGAAGATCCGAAGCACATCAACAACGTTCTATTCTTATCAATTCAGAATCCTTTGTATCCAATCACAACGGTAGGTTTGCATTCTCTTGAAACGCATCGCAGCTGATTTCACTAAATTGCTTTTAATTTGTTACGATTTGTAGCAAGATTTCCAATGGTCTGACAATTGGTAACTCAACGACCCAACTTGAAGTGTCCCATATTGGGAGAGGTTTGTCTTCATGTTCAAAGTCTTCATTGCGTACATCGATAATCCTTGATCGTCATCAGCGATTTTTAAAAAAAAATTGACTGTATTCATACTCTTGTTAGAAAAGGATAGATCGTTAAACCTGCTGCATCTAGTCCTAGTAGCGGTCTTTTTGTGTGTAATTCTGCTATACCAATCTGTAATGTCTTCTCTTTCAGGATGTTCTGTACACTGTGTGCAATGCGTGTGGGCCAGTCCTGCGTATTGTAATATTCAAGAAGAATGGGATACAGGCTCTGGTTGAATATCCTTTTCTTTTTTGGAGTAGGAGAAATGCATTGTCCCAGCTTGTAACTTGGACAGACTTTCAGTTCCAGCTGACCATGGGGCACGGGTGTAATTTTTTATTTTGCCAGGGATTTGGTTTTGGATTCTTTAGCCTCTGGTGTGCCTGCTTCAGAGCACCATTGACCGTAGCCTGAAAACATGTCGCCAACCCCAGCCATGTGATCACACATGCATTGTTAGTGGGATCTAGTCAAGATTTGAGCCCATAATCCTGGCTGATGCTCCACTGCTGGTACTGAGGGAGTGCAGTACTGTCGGAAGTGCCGTCTTTCAGATGAGACATTAAATCGAGGCCCCCTTGGGTCGACTTAAAAGATCCTGTGGCATTATTCAAAGAAGAGCAGGGGAATTCTCTCCGGTGTCCAATATTTATCCCCAAACCAACATCACTAAGCCAGTTTATCTGGTCATAATCTCATTGCTGTTTGTGGGTTCTTGGGTGCAAATTGGCTGCTGGCTTTCCTACATTACAAAAGTGACCGCACTGTGTTGGCTGTAAAGCACTTTGGGACGTCGTGAAAGTTGCCATGTAAATAAAAGTCTTTTTTACTCTGGGAGGAAGAAAACCTCTGTGCACGGGGAAGAAGGAGTGAATGTATCCTTGCCAACAGGACAGAAATGGATTTGGCCATGACTGATTTATTAATTGTGGTCTGATTGTTAACTACACACTAACTTACTAAAGTTGCTGTTGGCTCCTTAACAATGTGCACATTTGATTCAGTCCAAAGTGCTCAAAAGGCGAAGGCTTCTCTCAACGGAGCAGACATTTACTCTGGTTGCTGCACACTAAAAATTGAATACGCAAAGGTAATCTGTTAAAAAGCGTTGTGCGTTTTCTAAATGCCGAACTGATCCTTTTTTTTCCACTTATTAAAACAAGGTGTTCTTTCAATTCACCAGCCTACTCGACTGAATGTGTTCAAGAATGATAGCGAGTCCTGGGACTACACTAATCCTGATTTGACTGCACGAGGTATGGTATACCCTCACTATTTGCGTAAGTTTTTAGATTTTATGTGTACATGAAGAATTCTGTGTACCATGTTAGACCCCCAGCAACAACCCCCAGTTTTGCCGTAACAGAGCCCAGGATCGGAATAGTGACCGATAATTTCTCTGTTGTAACTTAGCAACAGGAAATGCGCTAAAGTCCGGATCTGCCACTGTGTAGGATGGACCTCAAAAGTTGTAATAGTCTGCACTATGTACCATATTCTAATTTTTGTTGGTGTTTGTGCATAAAATGGTCTAACTGCTATCTATGTTAACAAGCAACAGCTAAGGATTCACATCTAGCTTTTTTAAAACTTGCACAATAAACCATTTGATGCCCTTGTGCATCAGAGGCTATGTGATGGGAACTGGAAAATTGATCTCTTAAGCAGGGGGCGGTGGCAGATGGACCTTAGTGTTCCTGAGCTATAGAAGGGGGAAATTTTAGACTGGGTTCCCTCTCCTGGTTGCTGATCGGTGACTCCCTAGTGGAAACTGCACACATTTAATAGTGTAAAATATATATCTTCTGAAAGCAGTGACTCACACAAGGGCTTTGGGACGCCCTGAGGTCGTGAAAGGTGCTATAGAATTGCAGGTCTCACTTAGTGAGGCACTTGTGGAACCAAAACCTTGTGTGAGTCACTGCCTTCAGAAGAGAGTAGAAATGTAGGGAAGGGGAGAGAAGTGAGACCTTCAGGTGCAACCCATGTGTGATCTGAGTGAAGCACAGTGTTGATGGTTCAATCTGAGCCACCCAGCTCTTGTATAAAATGAGGGGCCTCTTAATTTTTTCTGGAGGTTGTGGGGTTGGGGGAGGGGGGGAATTCACATTTGTAACTTCCTGGTGCTGCAGGAAGCACTAGGAGACGTTTACAATTCTGTAACTTTGTCAAAAAAAATTTCCTTTCCCAGTTTGATTTTCTTTGCTGCTTTGTTCTATTTTGCAACCTCCACCCTTTACTCCACCGGGCCAGATCATGAACTGGAGTCAAGAGATTGACACTTTTTTAGGGAGGGTCGAGGTATGAAATCTATTCACTGAGCGGCCCAAACATAGTAGCTATCTTGGCTTTTATTGAGGAGTAAAATTTGATGTAGTCATTCTACAGGAACTGAAGAAATGATGCAAAGTTATAGTTCCTGCTTGTTAACTTGTGGTTCTTGGTATTGATGCACAGTACTTCCTAATTATTGTAACCACTTGATACTTTCCTTGATGGTTTGTCTATTTGTACAGTAATTGCTGGTAGTCTAACATTTGTTTGGAAAAAAAATATTATTTGAAAAGGGTTTAGCCGCCTGTGTTGAACTATGCTGTCCTCTACTGGATGTTTTGAAGTTCACTCGCAACACTTGTTATAGCACTGTAGCTGCAGCTCACCTACATGAACTGTACATGCAAACAAGGCTACGGCACAGAAAATCGCAGCTTTCAAAGTCGCACGCAGTACTCAAGAACATTTCACTCAAAGGGGAAAAAAAAAGAGAGAACCAAGACTTCAGTTACAGAGATATTAAATCTTCAAAGCTACATTCACCTTCTGCAGATTAATATCTTCACTGCCGAAAGGATATTGATCTTTTCTCCCCCCTCCCTACCGGAGCAAGACATTTTCACAGGTACACCAGCGAAAGTGAGCACCACAAAGAGAGAGAGAGAGAGAGAAGAGGGGCAAGCCAGGCAGACTAACCACTTCATGCACCCGCGCCAACGAATGCCAGCATTTCGCAGTTACAAATGACAGCAACCCAGCCTTCAGAAACAGAACAGACTCTTAATAAATCTCAGCTCACCCAGACTGCATGCAAACACATCCTCAGGAAACTTGATCAGGAAGGACACTTTTTTTCCCCCATTCATCGTTGCACAGAGGATATGTTTGCAAGGTGCCATCGTAAGACTGAGATGAAATTCTATTTGAATGTGTTAAATGCTGTGAAATAAAAAAAAATATTTTTTTAAAAAGCAACTCTTGTAAATTTCAAACGAAGAAGAGAAGTCCACTTGTGACTGCTGTAAAAAAAAAACTGTGGAGACTTCTGCAATTGAGTTTGAAGCTGGAGTAACTTGAGCTTTTTGACAAATCCAGGAACCGTTGTAGGCCTGCTGGATGGAGGGCTGTGAGGACTATCAAGAAAATTGTTTCTTTTTAAAGTTAAATATAAAACGATATAACCACTACAATGTGAGTGGTGTATTTAATTGAATAATGATCATTGGTACTGTAAGTATTTTTTAAATGGCCAAATTCCCAAAGTACTTAATATGCATGCTTTTAAGACCTAAAATATCAGTAATGTAAGATGTTTCCAGAAGTTATCTTGTGTTTTCTGTTACTTTGGCTGAATTTATGAAGCTCTTGTCTGTTCTATTTGTGGCTCAGTTGGTATTACCCATGTCTCTGAGTCAGAAGGTTGTGGGTTCATGTCCCACTCTAGTGACTTGAGCACATAATCAAGGCTGACACGTCAGTGCAGTATTGTGGGAATGCTGCATATTGGAGGTGCCATCTTTCAGATGAGATGTTAAACCGAGGTCCCGTCAACCCTCTCCAGTAGATATAAAAGATCCACAGCACTATTTAAAGAAGAGCAGGGGAGTTCTCCCTGGTGTCCTGACCAATATTTATCCCTCAGCCAACACCTTTTTTAATAAAAAAAAATTTCTGGGTCGTTATCACATTGCTGTTTGTGATACCTTGCAAATTGTCTGCTGTATTTCACACGTTACAACAGTGACTACATTTCAAAAAGTACTTAATTGGCCGTAAGGTACTTTGGGGGGGATCCAGAGGTCATTAAAAGCACTATAAAATTGAGAGTCTTTTTATTGAGACAGCCGTAAAAATTGTTTGTCATGGAAATTCATTGCTTTAAAAATCCAAAAATTGTTAATTGATCTAATAAAATGAAAACTCATTGTTCTGAACTTTGGCAGATACTAAATTCAGAAAATAACACATTTGCGGATGTATTAAGGGAATAGCGAGGGTTTTGCCAGAAAGAGTTAGTGGCGCTCCCCAGTGGTTTTCAGTGCAAGGTATACCCTGTGGAATGGAACTGAGCTACCTAGACCAAGATATGAACTGATCTCCAGTGGGATAAACGTGAGAATCTGTTTTAGCAACCTCAGGATGGAGCTGTAAGGCGAGAGGAGTGGAGGGGGGAGGGAGGAAACGAGGAGAGGGATGTGATCGAGGTTCCTGTGCCAATTGTCTACCGCAGCTCTACAGATTTGGGAGCTGAAGAAAGAGTAAAGCAATACATGCCCATAAACTGCCAACAAATCCTGATGTGGGAAACAGTTAATTTACATAAATATAGCAGAGTACAAAGAGCTTCATTCTGCTTCTAGCCTGTATCAGTTCCACTCCATTGGGTATACCTCCCACTGAACCACTAGGGAAGCCTATGGTCCCCACTGCAAACTCCGACCCTTAGCCACCGACTCCATCCCTCTCCCTGGTCACTGTCTGAGGCTGAACCAGACTGTTCGCAACCTTCCATCCTATTTGACCTTGAGATGGGTTTCCGACCCCCTATCCGCTCCATCACAAAGACCGTCAACTTCCATCTCTGTAACATTGCCCGTCTCTGCCCCTGCCTCAGCTCATCTGCTGCTGAAACCCTCATCCATGCCTTTGTTACCTCTAGACTTTACTATTCCAATGCTTTCCAGGCGGGCCTCCCATATTCCACCCTCCATAAACTTGAGCTCATCCAAAACTCTGCCCGTATCCAAACTCACACCAAGTTCCATTCGCCCATCACCCCGGTGCTCGCTGACCTACATTGGCTCCCGTTCTGGGAGTGCCTTTTTTAAAAAAACTTTCGTCCTTGTTTTCAAATCGTTCCATGGCCTCGCCCCCTCCCTATCTCTGTAACTTCTGTAATCTCTGCACTCCTCCAAATCTTGCCTCTTGCGCATCCCCAATTTTAATCGCTCCATCATTGGTGGCTATGCCTTCAGATGCCTAGGCCCTAAGCTCTGGAATTCCCTCCCTAAACCTCTGTGCCCCTCTTTCCCTTTTTAAGACGCTCCTTAAAACAGAGTTCTTTGACCAAGCTTTTTGGTCACCTGTCCTAATATCTCCTTATGTAGCTCGGTGTCAGATTTTGTTTGAAAATCACTCTTCTGAAGCACCTTGGGACGTTTTACTACATTAAAGGCACTACATAAATGCAAGTTCTACTGTACCTGACCGAGTGCTTGAAGCTGACACTTGAGGCCCAATGGTACAATTTTGTTGCCCATCATTGATGTCTCTCATACGCAACTCAGTTCTGCACCCTCCCCCCCCCCCCCCCCCCCCCAACCCTGTCAGGGGGTCTGTCTGGGGGGCCCACACTCCACTTGCATTGGTATTAATTTTCCAAAATTCCCTAGATTCTGGAAGGGTCCAATCAGATTGGAAAATAGCAAATGTAACTCATCTTTTCAAGAAAGGAGGGACACAGTAATCCGGAAACTACAGGCCAGTTAGCTTAACATCAGTCATAGGGAAAATGCTAGAATCTATTATTAAGGAGGTTATAGCAGGGCACTTAGAAAATCTCAATGCAATCGGGCAGAGCCAGCATAGCTTTGTGAAAGGGAAATCGTGTTTGACTAATTTATTAGAGTTCTTTGAGAAAGTAACAAGCAACGTGGATAAAGGGGATCCTGTGGATGTGGTGTACTTGGATTTCCAGAAGGCATTTGACAAGGTGCCACATCAAAGGCTACTACACAATAAGAGCTCATGGTGTAGGGGGTAACATATTAGCATGGATAAAGGATTGGTTAGCTAACAGGAAAGAGTAGGCATAAATGGGTCATTTTCAGGTTGGCAAGATGTAACGAGTGGAGTGCCACAGGGATCAGTGCTTGGGCTTCAACTATTTACAATCTATATCGATGACTTGGATGAAGGGACCAAATGTATGGTTGCTAAATTTACTGATGACACAAAGGTAGGTAGGAAAGTAAGTTGTGAAGAGGACATAAGGAGTTTGCAAAGGGATATAGATAGGTTAAGTGAGTGGGCAAAAATTTGGCAGATGGAGTATAATGTGGGAAAATGTGAACATACCCACTTTGGTAGGAGGAACAGAAAAGCAGTATATTATTTAAATGGTGAGAGATTGCAGAACTCTGAGGTACTGAGGGATCTGGGTGTCCTAGTACATGAATCACAAAGTTTGTATACAAGTACAGCAAGTGATTAGGAAGGCAAATGGAATGTTGTCATTTATTGCAAGTAGAATATAAAAGTAGAGATGTTTTGCTACAGTTGTACAGGGCATTGGTGAGACCACATCCAGAATACTCTGTGCAGTTTTGGTCTCCTTATTTAAGAAATTGCTTCAGTTTAGAGAAGGTTCACTTGACTGATTCCTGGGATGAGGGGGTTATCTTATGAGGAAAGGTTGGACAAGTTGGGCCTGTATACACGAGTTTAGAAGAATGAGAGGTGATCTTATTGAAACATATAAGATCCTGAGGGGACTAGAAGAGGTAGATGCTGAGAGGATGTTTCTCCTTGTGGGAGAGACTAGAACTAGGGGCCACAGTTTGAAAATAAGGGGTCTCCCATTTAAGACGGCGATGAGGAGAATTTTTTTCTGAGGGCCGTGAATCTGTGGAACTCCCTTTCCCAGAGAGCGGTGGAGGCAGGGTCATTGAATATTTTTAAGGCTGAGTTAGATAGATTCCTTAAACAAGCTTATTGTCGGTATACAGGAAAGTAGTGTTGAGGTCACAATTAGATCTGCCATGATTTTATCAAATGGCAGAGCAGGCTTGAGGGGCTGAATGGCCTACTCTTAGTTCATATGCCACCATAAAGGAAGAGGATATGGTCTGCATTTTGATTAGCCAGCAAAAGCTCTGTGTTTGCTTCCCTCCTTCCCCTTGCTATTGAATGCAGTTGCAGTTCTGATGGTTACAAGATCAACAAACTGGTTTTCAAATTCTGTAAATCTGGAAAAATGCTGGAAAAGCCCAGCAAGTGAGGCAGCATCTGTGGAGAAAGAAAGAGTCTTTGACCTGAAACGTTTACCCTGTTTCTTTCTCCGCAGATGCTGCCTCACTTGCTGAGTCTTTCCAGCATTTTCTTTGTTTATTTCAGATTTTCAGCTTTTGGTTTAGTATGTAAATCTGGGACAGGGGCCTTGCATGTGCAACACCAGCTTCCCCACTCCACTGGCTTCCATATTTAAATGTCTGGGCAAAGAGGTGCTGGCCTCCCTGAAATGGAGGGGGAAAATATCAGTTCCCAGTCTTGACCATCTTGCTGCAGAATGCCTTCTCCAACTGGAAGATATGTGTCCTCCCCCAAATCACATGCGACCCTTTTTTTTGCAGTTGAGTGGCATATTGCACTTGCCTGTCTTGATGTGACCCTTGGCTGGCTGTTGAATCATAAGAACATAAATAGGAGCAGGAGTAGACCATACGTCCCCTCAAGCCTGCTCTGTCATTCAATAAGATCATGGCTGATCATCTACCTCAGCTCCACTTTCCCGCCCCATCACCATATCTCTTGAATCCCTTGAGTCCAAAAACTATCGATCTCTCTTGAATATACTTAATGAGCATCCACAGCCCTCTAAGATAGAGAATTCCAAAGATTCACAACACGTGAAAATTTTTTTCCTCATCTCTGTGCTAAATGGCCGACCCCTAATCCTGAGACTATGACCTCTAGTTCTAGACTCTCCAGCCTGGAGAAACAGCCTCTCAGCATCTACACAGATCAGGGGTCAATAATTAAGTTAGGGATGTAACTGCGTACTGTAATCCTATTTGACTCGATCTATTATCGACCTAACTTTTTGTTCTGGTAGTAAAAGGTAGTGGGAATTGTATTTTTTTAAAATATATTTTAAAAAAATAATTGATTAAAAATATAGTGTTTGGAGGGAAGAACTGCTTCCTCTTAATTTTGAAAGGCAGGATTTTTTGGGTCTTAAAAGTTGTAGAAATGTAACACCTGTTTTGGCTGAAGATTTCTCTCCATCTTTTGCATTATATTAAACAGTTTCTGGATTTGAGACAAAGCTTCAGTATTGGTTGACCAAGTCCATGCCTAAAAGATGGCTTTGGTTTCAAAGCCAGAGGTTCAACGTTCTGCTACAGTTCTGGATGTTTTAACTCTTAAATTTATTTGTATCTTGTGAGCAAAAAAGTCACTCCTAACGTGACCAATGACAGAAGACACATTTCTGGTTAGAATAAGGTTAATTGTAATGGTTTAAAGTCTGTGGGTTTGGTCAACCAAACATGTTCTCCTGATTTGACCATGTGTAAAGGTTTTTTAAATAACATGATGTATGTTCACCTTTAAAACCTTGTATTCACTGATTATAAAACTGTAATGCAGGGGCGAAGTATCTCGCTTTTGCTGAATCCTCCTGCAAGTTATTAAGAAGGCCTCTTTGAAACTGCTCTATCTTGCTGTTTGAAGCTTATGGTACAAAAGAACAGGTACTGTTTTTTCAAAATTGTATTTTATCACTTGTAAAGTTGACCAAATGTGCAAATGTTTTTTGACTTTCTGTACAATGTGATGCAAAATGTGTAGTTTTCTGTTGTATGTTGTGTTTTTTTTTAAAAACTGTACAAGAGGAACCTGGGTACTGAATTTAAACACGTGCATAATGACACAAGAAATTGCAAACCATTTAATTTCTCTTCCTCCTTGATTCCAGATGAACGAAGGCGACAAGGACAGCCTGCCCTTCTGGGAGACCATCCTTCAACATATGGGGGTAATGAGTGGTTCAAGTAGAATCTTTTAAGAATGGGATAGCTCTCTTCATCTCCTTCTCCCCTCACTTTTTTTTTTCTCTTTTTATTTTCTCCCCCTCCACCCCAGCATTGTGACCGTTCACCATGTCCGCTTTATTTCATAAGTTCAAGCTTTTTCCCGTCATGGCAGCCAATCTTCTATTATAAGGGGCAAAATTGCTAACCTTATTTTAAAAAATACATATTTTATATATTTTTTCATATTAAAGTCTACGGATTTTTGAATCCCTATTTGCCACTGAGGGATTTTTTTTTTTGCCTACTTATTTTTGTTGCTGTATCGGCTCTGCAATATTAACTGAAGATTTTTTTAAAAAATTCGTTCATGGGATGTCGCTGGCAAGGCCAGCATTTATTGCCCATCCCTAATTGCCCTTGAAGGCGGCTCACCACCACCTTCTTGAACCACTGCAGTCCGTGTGGTGAAGGTTGTCCCACAGTGCTGTTAGGAAGGGAGTTCCAGGATCTTGAAGGACGATATATTTCCAAGTTGGGATGGTGTGTGACGTGGAGGGGAACGTGCAGGTGGTGTTGTTCCCACGTGCCTGCTGCCCTTGTGCTTCGAGTGGTAGAGGTCGCCGGTTTGGGAGGTGCTATTGAAGAAGCCTTGGCGAGTTGCTGCAGTGCATCCTGTGGATGGTGCACACTGCAGCCACAGTGCGCTGGTGGTGAAGAGAGTGAATGTTTAGGGTGGTAGATGGGGTGCCAATCAAGCGGGCTGCTTTGTCCTGGATGGTGTCGAGCTTCTTGAGTGTTGTTGGAGCTGCGCTCATCCAGGCAAGTGGAGAGTATTCCATCACACTCTTGACTTGTGTCTTGTAGATGGTGGAAAGGCTTTGGGGAGTCAGGAGGTGAGTCACTTGCTGCAGAATACCCAGCCACAGTATTTATATGGCTGGTCCAGTTAAGTTTCTGGTCAATGGTGACCCCCAGGATGTTGATGGTGGGGGGGATTTGGTGATGGTAATGCCATTGAATGTCAAGGGGAGGCGGTTAGACTCTCTCTTGTTGGAGATGGTCATTGCCTAGGACTTGTCTGGCGTGAATGTTACTTGCCACTTATCAGCCCAAGCCTGGATGTTGTCCAGGTCTTGCTGCATGCGGGCACGGACTGCTGCATTATCTGAGGGGTTGCAAATGGAACTGAACACTGTGCAATCATCAGCGAACATCCCCATTTCTGATCTTATGATGGAGGGAAGGTCATTGATGAAGCAGCTGAAGATGGTTGGGCCTAGGACACTGCTGTGAGGAACTCCTGCAGCAATGTCCTGGGGCTGAGATGATTGGCCTCCAACAACCACTACCATCTTTCTTTGTGCTAGGTATGACTCCAGCCACTGGAGAGTTTTCCCCCTGATTTCCATTGACTTCAATTTTACTAGGGCTCCTTGGTGCCACACTCTGTCAAATGCTGCCTTGATGTCAAGGGCAGTCATTCTCACCTCTGGAATTCAGCTCTTTTTGTCCATGTTTGGACCAAGGCTGTAATGAGGTCTGGAGCAGAGTGGTCCTGGCGGAACCCAAACTGAGCATAAGTGAGCAGGTTATTGGTGAGTAAGTGCTGCTTGATAGCACTGTCAACGACACCTTCCATCACTTTGCTGATGATTGAGAGTAGACTGATGGGGCGGTAATTGGCCGGGTTGGATTTGTCCTGCTTTTTGTGGACAGGACATACCTGGGCAATTTTCCACATTGTCGGGTAGATGCCAGTGTTGTAGCTGTACTGGAACAGCTTGGCTAAAGGTGCAGCTAGTTCTGGAGCACAAGTTTTCAGCACTGCAGCCGGGATGTTGTCGGGGCCCATAGCCTTTGCTGTATCCAGTGCACTCAAGCCGTTTCTTGATATCATGTGGAGTGAATCGAATTGGCTGAAGACTGGCTTCTGTGATGGTGGGGATATCGGGAGGAGGCCGAGATGGATCATTCACTTGGAACTACTGGCTGAAGATGGTTGCAAAAGCTTCAGCCTTGTCTTTTGCACTCACGTGCTGGACTCCACCATCATTGAGGATGGCGATGTTTACAAAGCCTCCTACAGAAAGGGGAATTGGGTTATAATTGCAGAAGTACTTCTGTTGGCCATAGCGATCCTACCAGCACTAATCCAATTCAACAGCCCCTCCCACCCCCAAAAAAGTGATCATTTTAAATTTGTTATCCAGAATACACCTCTCAATACCATTAATCTGACAATGGCTGCAGCCATTTTTCGCGCGCGCTCTCCTATTAATTTATGAACTTTGTTTTTGATCTTTCTAACCTCCAAATGTGGCAACCTACATATATGCTACTCCTCCACACTGCACATCTACCTGCTCTAACTTATTCCTTCCCAGGACCTTAGTACTAAGGAATGCCTTATCGCCTTCAATATTTCTTTCCTTGCATAACTGTAATGGATATATATATTTTTAAATGATACAGCTAGCTGAATGATTTGTGTGACAAAACAAGCTATGTTTTCTTCTGAATTGTATATAAATTGCTACAGCAGCAACACCCAATCGTGCTGAATGGCTTTAGTTTCGTCAAGTGAATTGCCAGAGTGAACCAGTGCAAGCTGCTAGGCAGCCAAATTTCGAAAGTTAATGTGCTTGCAGATGTTTACCCACTTCCTGTGAGCTCTGCTAACATTTCGACTCGATTCATGATTGAGGTGTTGTGGTGATTAAATCATAGCTGCTGCACTTTTTTTAAAAACACCAGCACTGTCCTTTTTGTTTCCTCCCTTTTTATTTTTTATTTGATACTATATCTGTGCATGAGTGTTTTATGTATTGGACATGAAAGGTGATTGAAAAATATCTTTGACCAGGCTTTCAAGCAAACCCTTTGGCATTGGCACACAGAATGGATGCTCGCTCTTCCAACAGCAGGCCCATGCACCTCTACTCTGCTCCTGACTATGAGTTTGTGCCCCAAGGCAAGGTTATAATGATTTATGGACTTAATCCGCACAAAGTGAATTGTGAAAAAGTCTTCAACCTTCTCTGCCTCTATGGCAATATTGAAAAGGTAAGACTTGACCTTTTTCTGCTTTGGTCTTGGTTGCTAATGCCTACTTACACTTCTTGTCCAATTTGAAGCTGTTTTGAATTGACATTTTAAAAAGGAGTTCTGTGCTCTAGAATGTGAAAACAGTGATTGGGTTTTCAAAACATTCAAGTGATTAATTTGAAATTATGTAAATAGAATCATAGAAAGGTTGCAGCACAGAAGGAGGCCATTCGGCCCATCAAGTCCGCGCCGGCTCTACGCAAGAGCAATCCAGCTAGTCCCACTCCCCAGCTCTTTTGCCGTAGCCCTGTAAGTTTTTCCTTTCAAGTACTTATCCAGTTCCCTTTTGAAGGCTATGATTGAATCTGCCTCCACCACCCCCTCGGGCAGTGCATTCCAGATCTTAACCACTCACTGTGTAAAAAAGTTTTTTCCTTGTCACCTTTTGCCAATCACCCTAAATCTATGTCCTCTGGTTCTTGTCCCTTCCGCCAATGGGAACAGTTTCTCTCTATCTACTCTGTCTAGACCCTTCAGAATAAGAACCTAGGTTTATATTTAAGCCTACAAGAATGGTCTAGCAAAAGCTTCTGGTGCCTCAGTTAAACTATGTACTGCCCCATCTAACGATTGGCGAATAATTGGCTACCATTGTTATTTGAAAATTAATTCTCCCCCTCCCCCAACCAAGGTCAGGGAGGAGAAGGATGAAAGAAAGGTGCAGTGAGAAGAAATTTAATTAGTTGACATATTCAAAATGATTTCATTTTAATATGATGCTTGCCTTCAGAATACGGTTGCCATTTTTAAAAAAAAACATTCCATTATTCGCTGTATAAATGACTTGTGTTATCCTTAGGTCAAGTTCATGAAGAGCATGCCAGATGCTGCCATGGTCGAAATGAGTGATGAATTTTCTGTGGATCGAGCTATCACCCATCTGAACAGCGTAGAGATGTTTGGAAAAAGAATTAATTTGTGGTAGGCACTTATTAAATATTTTCACACAACTATAGAAAAGAGTTTGAGGTTTCAATTCTTATGATGTGGACAGTTGCAATATTCTAAACTCCTGTGCTACTTCAGTGTCTCTAAGCAGGCATCGATCGTGCCGAGTCAATCGTATGAGTTGGTGGATGGAACTGATAGTTACAAGGAGTTCACCAACTCGAGGAATAACCGCTTCACTAATCCCGGACAGGCGGCCAAAAACAGGATCCAGCCTCCTTCCAATGTACTTCATTTCTTCAATGCTCCACCTGGTGTAACCGAAGAAACCTTTCAAGAGGTAAGACGTCAGATGCGAATGAAATAGTAGGAGAGTTCCCCCAGTCCCAAATTAAGCTTGCCGAGTTGCTGCATTGCACCCTGTAGATAGCACACACTGCAGCCATGATGCACCAGTGGTGGAGGGAGTGGATATTGAGTTCAAGGGCACCAGCCAAGCAAGCTGCTCTGTCCTGGATGGTGTCCAGCTGCTTGTATTGTTGCAGCTGAACCTATCCAGGCAAGTGGTGAGTATTCTATCACAGTCCTGACTTGAGCCTTATAGAAAGGGGTCAGATGGTGGGCCATTCATTGGAGTTCGTTAATCTGACTTTTTTGCCCTGCTCTTGTAGCCATTGTGTTGATGTGGCTGGTCTGGTTAAGTTTCTGGTCAGTGGTGACACTTTCCCTCTTCTTTTTATTCCCCCTCTTTCCCCCCCCCCCCCCCCCCCCCAAAGAATGTTGATGGTGGGAGACTTGGCTAAGAGCCATCAGCAAGAGACTTATATACCACTGCAAACTGTAACCTCCATTTTGTAAGAGCAGCTTGGTGCATGCCCTTCTACACTCCCTACTGAACCAGGGTTGGTCTTCTGGCTAGGTGGTGATGAAAGAGGTTGGGATGTGCTTGCCTATAAGGTTACAGATTGCCGTTGTATACAAGTCTTGCTGGATCTCTCCTTACTTAGTTGCACTTGGCATGGCAATAGTGCCACACAACACGATAGAGGGAGTCCTCACTGTGAAGACTAGACTTTGTCTTCACATGGGACTGTACAGTGGTCACTGGTACCAGTGCTATCGTGGACATTTGTATCTGTGGCAGATAAGTCAGTAAGGACAAGTTGAAGTGGAATACTTCCTCCATGTTGGTTCCCTCACCATCCAAAGCAGGTCCAATCAGGCAGCTCTGTTAGTGATGGTACTACCGAGCTACTCTCTGTCATTTGAGGTCCCCCACCCAGAGTAAGTTTTTGTGCCTTTTTGGTCAGCGCATCCTCCAAGCAGTGGTCAACATAAAGGAGTACTGATATTTGTCACTTGAAGTGGGCCAATAGATGATATCGGGAGTTTTCTTTTTTGATCTAAAGCCATGAGACACCATGGGGTCTGGAGTCAATGTTGAGAACTTCAGAGTCATGCCCACTCTTCTGTATACCACTGTGCCCCTGTCTCTCTCGTGGGCCTTTCAAGCCAGTGGGTCAGGTCTTTGGGGATGGTGATGGAGGCGTCTTGGATGTTGGTTGATGGATATGATTCTGTGAGGATGACTGTCAGGCTGTTGTTTGACCAATCTGTGGAGCTAGCCTCCTAACTTGAGCACCAGTCCCCAGATGTTAGGATTCTGCAGGGTCGACTGGGCTGGGATAGCCTGAGTATTGTCCTGACCCACAGATTAACAGATTTATTGAATTAAATTCCACAACTTGCCAGTGGTGGGATTTGAACTCTCAACGTCTGAGTTGCTAGTCTAGAACAGTACCGCGCTCTAATTCTGCACAGTATTAATGGGAAGTTGAACAGACTCATTGTTTACTGGGTTGGATGCAAGCAATGGAGTTCTGGATACATTGGGGTTTGACTAGGATGGAGCTTGGAAGAAGAGCATGAAGTCTAGCCTGGAGGACAGTTCTGGCACAAATTGGGACAGAACCCAGATTCGTTCCCACTCTTCATTTTTGGAACCTCCATTGTTGGAAGGTATTTTCCTTCCTTTTGGGGAAAGGGGGATGGAAAGGTGTCCATTCTAAAAAACCTAATTGTGAAGAGTAAAGTTCCTAATTCTGCATCCATTAGGAATTGCTACACTGGTAGTTTAAACGCATTGAGATGATGGCTTCACTGTTTTAACATCTTTCACTCTCTTGCAACAGATGTTTTAATTTAAATCGATCTTGTCTCTCACCTTAGGTTTGTGAGGATTGTGAGCTGAAGCCTTTTAGAACTTTCAAGACATTTAGTGGAAAATGTAAGTAATGCAGTTGTGAAAGTGGAAAATTGAAAACTGTCTTCAATTATAAATCATTAGTGTGAAATGCTGTATTTTTATCCTCTGCTAGTTTTTAAAAACTTAATTCACTTGTGCCAAATAGTAACTTTTCTAATGCTTTGAGAATTAGTCATGACTGAGATCAACTTTGAGCGCTGTCACTCTTGACTGAGACATTTTATGTAATTAGTTTCCATTCAGGGCAATTGGACTCTAGTTTCAGCTGTATACAAGTGCCTTCAATTTGACAGCGTATAAACAGTTATCAATGTAGCAAAATACTTTACAAAAAGAGATGGACACTGAGCAAGAGTTTAGGAGGTGGGGGGCTGGGGAAGGTGATAGTTGATGAAGAGAAATAGGTTTTTGAGGGTGTGCAAGTTGATGGGCTTTGGGAAGGGAGCTCCAGAGTGCTGGGAGTAAAAGTCAAAGGAGATGGGAGAGGAACACACAAGGTCAGAACTGGAAGAGTGGAGGGGTGCGAGCAGGGGTGTATGGCTGGAGGAGGTTTCAGAGATGGAGCAAGGCTTCATAGACTAGGACTTCAAAATTGGTGTACGCGCAGCTGAGGACTGGGGTCCTGGCTAAGTGGAACTTAGTGCAGGGTGTGATACAGGCAGTGGATGTCTGGATAAATTGGAGTTTTGTCTGGGATGACGCTTGGAAGGCCAGTAAGGAGGGCATGAAGCCAAGTCTGGTGGACAGTTTGTCGTGTGAGTGAAGTAGGAGCAGAAATGGGCACAATTGTGGCAGTGGGATTGGGGGGGGTTTAAGTTGGGATCGGGCAGAATATTGGTCACAAACGATCACCAGTCAGTTTGTCGACTAGTTGCTGAAGAATTGCACCAAGAGGCCTTAGTAGTACTGTGCGTAGAGAGGATGTTTTCGGAGTCCCAGGAGAGGGTTAATTAGCCTTCATTTTGCACTTTTTTTAGCTCTGGCTACCATGACTGGAAAAGAGAGACTGGGAACCAGGGTTTGGAAGTAAACAGCAGCAGTTGGCAGTAACCCCGCCAGCAGAACGTCCTCCTTCCTCCTGCAAACCGCCAAAGGATTTTGTGCACTTTTTTAGTTCAACATAAGAATCTGAGAAAGGGGGTGGTGAGATCAGGTTGGAGAGCTTTAAAGTCTGGAGTTTGAGCAGTTTTCAGCCTTGCCGTTGTTGAGCTGAAGAAAGGTCAGCTTGAGGACAGACAAGACCTGAAGGATAGGTGTACAACCATTTTCACACTTCATAGCAAAGCTTGACTGCTTATGAACAAGTCACTACTGCCCACTACTGACCGGATAGTGTTGACACCTGACTAAACTTTCCAGTACTGCTTCTATTGGATGCTTAGTAAGCTATGATAGCCATTTTGCAAGTAGACTTTCGACGATCTGTCTACTTTCTAGCCGACAGGAGTTTATCCGGCCTGTTGGAGTGGGAGACGAAAAACGATGCTGTTGAAGCACTGACTGTACTGAATCACTACCAGATGAAAAACACAAGTAAGTGTTCACGTGACACATGGAATGGTCAAAGCTTAAAATTTTAGCTTGTATGGTAATTGGTAAGGATTGACCCCTTTCCTTTGGAGCCTGAGCTTGAATCTGATACAGGGGTTCGATGAGCAGTGAGTTTAAACAGCCTCAGTCTAGTTGCATAAGGTCCCAGCAGTAAATTAATTGGTACTAAATTGACACACTCGCTCAGGCCACAAGGTGGGAAATTGGGAAAAATGTCGCACTGCTGCAGTAAGGAGTGCTTTCCTCAAGTCGATGTTGAGACCAGAGTAGAGGGAAGCTTTACTCTGCATCAAATGGTGATGTACCAAACCTGGGAGCAGGGGGAGTGGGACTAATTGGATAGTTCTTTCAAAGAGCCGGCACAGGCACGATGGGCCGAATGGCCGCCTCCTGTGTTGTATGATTCCATAAAGATCGATCTTATGAATACCATACAAGCTAAAAGTGTTAGATAAGGTGGAGCAGGTGCTGGTAACATAAGCTTTGTTTGAAAATTCGGTTGCCGTTGTTATTGCCAGCCAGCAGCATCTGTTTCGTAACCAAAGTATTTTTAAACCCATGTCTTGAGACCTAGGTTTGATCTCGAGGCCATTTAGAATCATAGAATGGTTACAATGCGGGAAAAGGCCATTCGGCCCTTCGAGTCCATGCTGGCTCTGCAAGAGCAATCCAGCTAGTCCCACTCCCCTGCCCTATCCCCGTAGCCCTGCATATTTTTTCCTTTCAAGTACTTAGCCAGTTCCCTTTTGAAAGCCATGATTGAATCTGCTTCCACCACCCACTCTGGCAGTGTATTCCAGATCCTAACCACTTGCTGTGAAAGTTTTTCCTCATATCACCTTTGGTTTCTTTGCCAGTCACCTTAAATCTGTGTCCTGTGGTTCTTGACCCTTCTGCCAATGGGAACAGTTTCTCTCTATCCTGTCTAGATCCTTCATGATTTTTAATTACCTCTATCAAATCTCCTCTCAACCTTCTGTTCCAAGGAGAACAACCCCAGCTTCTCCAGTCTATCCACGTAACTAAAGTCCCTCATCCCTGGAATCATTCTAGTAAATTTCTTCTGCACCCTCTCTAAGGCCTTCATCTTTCCTAAAGTACAGTGCCCAGAACTGAACACAATACTCCAGTTGTGGTCAAACCAGTGTTTAATAAAGGTTCATCATAACCTCCTTGCTTTTGTACTGTATGCCTCTATTTATAAAGCTCAGGATTCCATATGCTTTCTTAACTGCTTTCTCAACCTGTCCTGCCACCTTCAACGATTTGTGCACAGATACCCCAGATCTGTGTTCCTGTACCCCTTTTAGAATTGTGCCCTCTAGTTTATATTGCCTCTCCTCGTTCTTCCTACCGAAATGTATCACTTCACATTTTTCTGTGTTAAATTTCATCTGCCACGTGTCCACCCGTTTCACCAGCCTGTCTATATCCTCTTGAAGTCTATCACTATCCTACTCACTGTTTACTACACTTCCAAGTTTTGTGTCAGCTGCATATTTGGTAATTATGCCCTGTACACCCAAGTCCAAAACAATATATATCAAAAAAAGCAGTGGTCCTAGTGCCGACCCCTGGGGAACACCACTGTACACCTCCGTCCAGTCCGAAAAACAACAGTTCACCACTACTCTCTGCTTCCTGTTACTTAGCCAATTTTGATTCCATGCTGCTACTGCCCCCTTTATTCCATGGGCTTCAAACTTGATGACAAGTCTATTATGCAGCACTTTATCAACCATCGTTTATCAACTTTATCAACCATGCGTTTGCAACCATCTTCAGCCAGAAGTGCCGAGTAGATGATCCATCCCTACCTCCTCCCATTTTCCCCACCATTACAGAAACCAGTCTTCAGCCAATTTGATTCACTCCACGTGATATCAAGAAACAGCTGAGTGCATTGGATACAACAAAGGCTATGGGCTCCGACAACATCCCGGCTGTAGTGCTGAAGACTTGTGCTCCAGAACTAGCCGCGCCTCTAGCCAAGCTGTTCCAGTACAGCTACAACACTGGCATCTACCTGACAATGTGGAAAATTGCCCAGGTATGACCTGTCCACAAAAAGCAGGACAAATCCAATCCAGCCAATTACCGCCCCATCAGTCTACTCTCACTCATCAGCAAAGTGATGGAAGGTGTTGTCGACAGTGCGATCAAGCGGCACTTACTCACCAATAACCTGCTCGCCGATGCTCAGTTTGGGTTCCGCCAGGACCACTCGGCTCCAGACCTCATTACCGCCTTGGTCCAAACATGGACAAAAGAGCTGAATTCCAGAGGTGAGGTGAGAGTGACTGCCCTTGACATCAAGGCAGCATTTGACTGAGTGTGGCACCAAGGAGCCCTAGTAAAATTGAAGTTAATGGGAATCAGGGGGAAAATTCTCCAGTGGCTGGAGTCATACCTAGCACAAAGGAAGATGGTAATGGTTGTTGGAGGCCAATCATCTCAGCCCCAGGACATTGCTGCAGGAGTTCCTCAGGGCAGTGTCCTAGGCCCAGCCGTCTTCAGCTGCTTAATCAATGACCTTCCCTCTATCATAAGGTCAGAAATGGGGATGTTCGCTGATGATTGCACAGTGTTCAGTTCCAATCGCAACCCTTCAAATAATGAAGCAGTCTGTGCCCGTATGCAGCAAGAACTGGACAACAGCCAGGCTTTGGCTGATGTCTGGCGCAAATGTTACTTGCCACTTAAGTGCCAGGCAATGACCATCTCCCCTTGACATTCAACGGCATCAACATCCTGGGTGTCACCATTGACCAGAAACTTAACTGGACCAGCCATATAAATACTATGGCTACAAGAGCAGGTCAGAGGCCGGGTATTCTGTGGCGAGTGACTCACCTCCTGACTCCCCAAAGCCTTTCCACCATCTACAAGGCACAAGTTAGGAGTGTGATGGAATACTCTCCACTTGCCTGGATGAGTGCAGCTCCAACAACACTCGAAGCTCGACACCATCCAAGACAAAGCAGGCCGCTTGATTGGCACCCCATCCACCACCCTAAACATTCACTCTCTTCACCACCGGCGCACAGTTGCTGCAGTGTGTACCATCCACAGGATGCACTGCAGCAACTCGCCAAGGCTTCTTCAACAGCACCTCCCAATCACGTGACCTCTACCACCTAGGACAAGAGCAGCATGTACATGGAAACAACACCACCTGCACGTTCCCCTCCGAGTCACACATCTTCCCGACTTGGAAATACATCGCCGTTCCTTCATTGTCGCTGGGTCAAAATCCTGGAACTCCCTTCCTAACAGCACTGTGGGAGAACCTTCACCACACGGACTGCAGCAGTTCAAGAAGGCAGCTCACCACCACCTTCTCAAGGGCAATTAGGGATGGGCAATAAACGCCCGCGACGCCCACATCCCATGAACGAATAAAAAAAAGCGTTTTGAAAGTCCACATACACCCCAAATCAACCGCATTGCCCTCATCGACCCTCTCTGTTACCTCATCAAAAAACTCAAGTTAAACACGATTTGCCTTTAACAAATCTATGCTGGCTTTCCCTAATCAACCCACACTTGTCCAAGTGACTGCTAATTCTGTCCCGGATTATCGTTTAAAACTTTCCCCACCACCGAGGTTAAACTGACTGGCCTATAATTGCTGGTTTTATCCTTACACCCTTTTTGAACACTGAATGACGATGGTATCTACCCAATTCTGTCCTGTGGAACACTGCAGATGCAGTTAGGTTAATCGAAGGTGACTGGAATCGTACCCAAAGAGTGTGTAGTCTACAGGACACAGGTTGCCTGATGGATGGCATCATCACCTGCAAATGTGAATCTCCAAGTTTAGCTGTGCAGTCCTCAAGCCATGGTTGTTGGAGCATTTGGTTAACCCCTGGAACCCTACCATATGTCTTTCCCCCCCCCCCCCCCCCACCCCACCAAGGCTTGTTTGTGTAAGCAACAACCAAGTTCAGTTAGTGAGGAATCTATCCTATCTAGTTACTTCCAACAATAAGAGGTTTATGATGTACGGTGTACACATCCTCCAGGGTGTGCAAAAGAGCAGCCCACATCGACTGTTTCCCCAATCCTCAGGTGAGGGAAGAAGCACTTAAACCATGCTTATTGTGTCCCGATGGAACAACTGGGATCTGAAACTAATGGTCATGGCATGGGGAGTTGGAATGTTTTCTCATCTGTGGTTTAGTTCTTCAGATCATTAATGCGCAGTTGCTCAGTGCAACTCAGATTTTTCTTCTTGAATTCTGAGGTGACCTGCAAGAATGGTCGGCTGAAAGTGCTAAACTACAAAGTTCTTGCGTTAGTCCACATTCAGATATTTGACATCAAGGCAAGGCGGTGAAGGCTTCTACAGACCATGTCAACTCTTGCTTTGTAAAGTCTTAATTCCTCACTGTTTGAATATTGTAAAATTTGTATATTTAAATTTTTTTTTTAAATGTTTAATGCAGTTGATAAAGTTTATATGCTTTCGGAAGCCAAGATTTGAATAAAACTCTAAACCATGTTGTTTTCAGATGGCCCATACCCTTACACCTTGAAGCTCTGCTTTTCCACCATGTCCCATGCATGAAGACCCAACTAAAGTTTGAAGATGATTTTGAATTAACACTTGTAGGTCAACTTATACGGAACGTTTCCAAATTGCAAAAGAAAAATGTAGATCTCTGGTGTCCATCTTGGAAGATATTTTCTTTGTTCAGTTTAAATTGTAACTTTTTTCAGAATTGTATCAATGTAAAAGTAGACATTTAACTAAGTGTTCCTTTGTTAGGTAAAATAATTTTTTTTGCAGTCAGTGTGTCAGTACTTAAAGAGCTTAATGTTTATGCAAGTGACCTTGTAAATTAGAACTATGCAAGTGATGAAAAGCATCTACTTGTGGCATATTTTTACAAATTCAAAGGCACTTTTATCCAGTGAGATGAAACTAGGATTCTTCTTTAGGAAATGTAGTTTGAAAAAGTTTTAGTTTTACTATAAACTACATACAGTTGTGATCTGGAGAGTTCTTTCTGTGTACTGCTAAACTGAAGTGCCAAAATAGTGATTTTTGAACACTATACCTGAACTTGGTATTTGTATGGCTTGTTGCCACGTTAATTCTTGCTGTGGTTCAGTAGTTCATTAAACAATTACTACAAGTATCTGATTGATTGTGAATTATTTCTCTAATTAATAAAGATTGTAAAACTAAACTAAAATTGGTGGTGGTCAACTTCTCAAAACTAGGAAAGACTAACTGGTTCTCTTCTGTTAGTTTGTTTGTTCCATCTCTTTTCTTGTCTCTTTGTATCTGACACGTGTGGGAAACCTGTCGCCGTGTTTGATCTTCAAGCTGCTGGGAAATCTAAACGTATCATTTTGTTGGCAAGATGTGGAATTCACACCCCCTTCCTCATAGAGACACACTTGATTTGCCTGAATCTAGGCATAGGTTGCCTGCACCAAGGCTTGGGAACGCTCAAGTGGGGATGAAGTTACAGCAGGAGCTGAAACTATACAGAGCACTGTTTTGGTAGGAGGAATGAGGCCACATATTGCTTGGATAATAGTCTAAATGGGGTAGAGGAGCAAAGAGATCTCGGGGTACAATCACTAAAAGTAATGATGCATGTTAATAAGGCCATTTTTTAAAAAGGCAAACCAAGCACTGGGGTTCATTTCTAAACTGATAAAATTGAAAAGCAGAAGTTGTTAAACTTACATCAAACCTTGGTTGGACCACACTTGGAGTACTGTGCACAGTTTTGGTCTCCATATTATAAAAAAGATAGTGAGGCATTGGAGAAGGTGCAATAAAAGATTCACAAGGATGATACCAGAACTGAGAGGATATACTAATCAGGAAAGGCTGAACAGGCTGGGCTCTTTTCTCTAGAAAAGAGAAGGCTGAGGGGTGACCTGATAGAGGTCTTTTAAGATAATGAAAGGGTTTGATAGGGTAGACTAGAGGTCATAAATATAAAATAGTCATTAAGAAATCATATATGGAATTCAGAAGAAACTTCTTTCCACATTCTTACCACTCTATGGGGAATGTGCTATCGCAATGAATAGTTGAGGCAAATAGCATAGATGCATTTAAGTGGAAGCTAGATGAGCATACGCAGGCGAAAGGAATAGTGGATATGCTGATGGGGGAGATGAAGTAGGAAGAGATTAGGCTCGTGTGGAACATTAACGCCAGCACACAGCAGTTGGGCCAAATGGCCTGTATAAATCTTGCCACTGCTTGACCTCTGACCTGCTAGGATCACCCTATCTGTTGCAACATTGTCTTGCAGTGTTATTTGGAGTAAAGTCAGAAGAATCCCAGTGCACAGTCTGCCCCTTATGGGTGCTAATAGTGAGCCAGTCTGGTTCACTTATTATTGAAAGGGGCTTAGAGAATTATTGACCTACTGGCTCAGGTGTCTAATTTGTAATCGGCCATAGAGATTTGGCTTAGCTCTGTGCTTCCATCACCTGAGCCACCTTCCTTTTCTTCTCCTGGCTGCACCAAAAAAGTAGTCAATTAATTGGTCATTAGACAACTGACCGGCACAAAATTTGAATCCATGCTATGCTCCCAACTGGAACGTGGAATGCATAGCTGAGGCTTTACATTGAATATCATGGAATGGTGGTTCCACATGTTAGGCGTGCAGTGTTTCCACAGCAGTTGCTGGTCCTTCTGCAACTTAATCATGGATATATGAACATATTTTCTCATACCTGACTTCTAGGTGATGCCTTCCTGCAGTTGTTGTCTGTTTTCTTATCCGCTGTACAGCAGACGTTTTCTTTCCGTGCTCGGAGGTCTTATCTAGAACTGTTTGGATCATGACACCAACCTTAATGACCTATAAGTTCCAAGTCCATTGCTGCACACCAGCAACTGCTGAATCCAGATCCTCGGGAGTGAGTTAGGTACTGATCTCTCGCTACGTTGTGGCTACCAAGACTCTGATGCTGCCCTTACATTTGACGCTATAAAACGGGATGGAGTTTGTCCAATTTCAACGCAGTCATTGGTTACCAAATCCCTGATTGTTATTTAAGGGGGCTGCTCCTCAAGTTCTGGCTGCACTTCAGTCCCACGCTCCTGATCTTTGGCTGCCCAGTGAGGAGGGGGCGGGCAGGTCGGTGGACGTCCTCCTGGGCCTGCTCCTGAGCCTGTCCAAGGGTGGCTATACACAGGTCCAGGTGGACATGGCCCGTGGGGACGGTTGCTTGGATTGTCTGCCTCTTCCGCGGAATTCTCCGCGCCTGGGTGGCCCTGGAGATGGAGCACGCGGTGTCTACCGGAACACTTGAGGCTTTCCGTGACCGGTGGGCACCGCAGTGGCTGGAGTGCATCCTGGACCAGAATAATAAAATTTTGATTTGACACTTGTTTTGATTTTTTTTTTACTTCTGCACCTAAACACACCCTAAATCGTCCCTTCTTATAAAAGGGGGGCCTAAAAACACAAGAAAAAAAAATCCGATTGTATCTGCAGTTGAATGTGATAGCGTGAGGTGCGTTCTCAATCCAGTTCCTACTGGGTCCACAGGACAAAACTAACGACGCTACTTGACACCATTGTGACTGTCTCACTCAGGAGGCCACCTGTTGACTGATGTGGAAGATTGAAAAAACATTGGTTCGGTAGTGGACACTCAGGTTGGCACTGAGGCACCTTGTTGAGGCTGAGTAGATGAATCTTGACTCTGCATCTGTTTCTGAATAGGAGTGCTTGATATGGACACTACAATCAGCAGTACAGTCATGTTTGATATGTTCAAATTGTAGATCCCACATACTGTATATCTGATCTGGTACCCAAGCTATTATTGCCTCTTTTAAGATTGTTCTTATGTTGGCACAAAACTGGTCAAAAGACATACTGACTGCAATTAAAATGTTTTCTCCAAGAATAACTGCTTTAGATTATTTCTGATCCTACTAAAAATGTTAATTGCTTAAGTTACTGTGACTGCTCTATTTCATGTGAACATAATTATTGATCTACAGTACAATGGAGTACTGCAAGATTCAGCTGTTCCTTGCCCAATGTGACAGATTTACTTCTTGGGCATGAATAAGGTATATCAGACTGGTTCTTAATTAGATGAGAAGACATTTATTTATTGTGTACGACAGACTTACTGGGAACAGTTTAGGCCCGTCATTCTGGATTTTGAAGGGGAGAGAGGTGAAATTATTAGTTAACTACTTTCCAATTGTACGGCTTGCTTTTAGGCCTTAATAAAAAAAAATTCCAAACCTAAAATGATCGCAAATATAGGCAAGAGGTGTGGTCAACAACCGAGGCAACTGTACGGATATTTTCAATCCTAGCAACGGCAGTTGGTGTGAGAGTGCTACCACTGAGCCGAGGCTGACACCCTAGATTGCTTAACTATGCCCAGACCTTTTTTTCAACCCATCCCCTTATTTCAGCTCCAAAAGACATACAACTCTGGTTCCCACAGCATCTGGGTCATAATGAACTCAAAGGCTGTAATATAAAATAATGTTCTTTAGGATAATCTGACTCCCACCCTACTTCATCTAGCCATATCTGCATATCCTTCTACTCCTTTCTCCCTCGTGTACTTATCTAGCTTCCCCTTATATGCACCTATGCTATTCACCTTAACTACATAGCAAGTTCCACATTCTAACCACTGCGGATAAAGACATTTCTCCTGGATTATTAGTGACTATCTTATATTTATTGCTCCTAGTTATGGTCTCCCCTGCAAGTGGAAACATCATCTCTATATCTATCAGAACCTTTCATAATATTGAAGACCTCTATCAGGTCACCCCCTCCTCAGTCTTCTCTTTTCTAGAGAAAAGTGCCCCAGCCTATTCAATCTTTCCTGATAGATATAACCTCTCATTTCTCGTAACATCCTAATAAATCTTTTTTTGCACCTTCTCCAGTGCCTCTATATCCTTTTTATAGTGTGGAGACCAGACATAGTACCAGTTCGTAGTACTCCAAGTGTGGTCTAACCAAGGTTCAGTACAAGTTTAGCACAACTTGTCTGTTTTTCAATTCTATCCTTCTAGAAATGATCCCCAGTGCTTGGTTTGCTTTTTTAAAATGGTCTTATTAAACTACGTCACTACTTTTAGTGATTTGTATATCTGTATCCCTAAATCCTCTGTTCCTTTACCCCGTTTAGACTCTTATTTTCGAAGAAGTATGTGGCCTCCTTATTATTCCTACCAAAATGTACCACCTCATGCTTATCTATATTAAAATTCATTTGCCAATTACACACCTATTCTGCAAGCTTATTAATTAATGTCTTCCTGTATTTTGTTACAGTCCTCCTTAGTACTAACTATACCCCTCCAATTTGGTGTCATCCAATTCCCGAGTCCAAATCATTTATGTATATGGTGAACAACAGTGGTCCCAGCACCGATCCTTGTGGAACATCACTTCCCACCTTTTGCCAGTTTGAGTAACTACCTTTAACCCCTACTCTCTGTTTTCTGTTTTGTAGCCAGCTTGCTATCCATTCTGCTACTTGTCCCCTGACTCCACATGCTCTGACCTTAATCATAAGTCTACAATGCAGTACCTTATCGAAGGCCTTTTGAAAATCCAAATATATTACATCAACTGCATTACCGTTGTCTACACTTTCTGTTACTTCTTCAAAGAATTCAATAAAGTTGGTCAAGCATGACCTTCCCTTTTCAAATCCGTGCTGACTATTCTTTATTATAATTTCGGTTTCTAGATGTTTCTCTCTTACATCTTTGAGTGTGGATTCTATTATCTTTCCTAACACTAATGATAAGCTAATTGGCCTGTAGTTTCCTGGACTTGTTCTATCTCCCTTTTTAAATATAGGAATCACATTAGCTGTCCGACAATCCTCTGGCACTCTTCCCTTTTCTAATGATTTTTTTTATATATGTAATAGTGCCACTGTTATCGCTTCCCTATCTTCTTTTATCTGCTTGGATACAATCCATCCGGACCTGGGGTTTTATCCTCTCTAGGTTTGATTAGTTTTTCAATTATCTCTCCCCTTTCTATCTTAAATGTCTACTTTTTTTTTATCTCTTCTAATATCATGCCCACCATATTAGTCTCCCTCGTAAATACTGAAGCAAAGTAATTATTTAATATTTCTGCCATTTTGCTGTCATTGCCTGTGAGTTTATTGTATGCATCCCTTCGAGACCCTCTCCCCATCCTGATTTTTCTTTTGTTATTTATGTGTCTGTAGACTACAATTTTTAAAAATATTTCTTGATAATTTAATTTCATGTTTTCTTTTTGCCTTCCTAATTTCTTTTTTGACTTCTTTCCTAACCTTTTCGTATTCATAGGAACAGTAGTAGGCCATTCAGCCCTTGAGCCTGCTCCACCATTCAATAAGATCATGGCTGATCTTCGACCTCAACTCCACTTTCTTGCCCTATCCCCATATCCCTTGATTCCCTTAGAGTCCAAAAATCTATCGATCTCAGTCTTGAATATACTCAACGATTGAGCATCCACAGTCCTCTGGGGTAGAGAATTCCAAAGATTCACAACGCTCTGCGTAAAGAAATTTCTCCTCATCTCAGTCCTAAATGGCCGACCCGTTATCCTGAGACTATGCCCCCTAGTTCCAGACTCTCCAGCCAGGAGAAACAACCTCACAGCATCTATCCTGTCAAGCCCTCAATTCTATTCCCTTTTGTCTCCCTTTCCTTTGTTGTCTATGCCTTGTGTATGCCTTTTTCTTTAGTTTCAATTCTGCCCTTATTTCTTTATTTATCCATGATGTGTCATTACTGGCTAGATAGTTCTTGCTTTTTAGTGGGATATATTTCTCCTGGACTCTATTGATCACCGTTTTACATGTTTCCCACTGCTGTTCTATTTCTTTCTTTGTCAGTAAATTTTTTCCAGTTTATTTTTCCTTGTTCCAGTCTCATCTTCTCAAAAATAGCTTTTTTCCAACTTATTACTTTGGTCCTTGACTTACTTATGACATTCTCAATCTTTTTCTTACATCTTATTATATTGTGATCGCTATTGCTTAGAAGTTCCCCAATGCTTACTTCTCTTATCTGTTCTGGTTCATTTCCCATTACTAGATCCAGCAGAACTTCCTCTCTTATTACACACTAAGTGAGAAATGAGTCCTGCACACATTATAAAAACTCCATTCCCTGTACCTCTTTACCTACCTCATCATGCCTGTTTATTTGGGGGTAGTTAAAATTTCTCATGGTTATTATTCTATGCCCTTTACTCATTTCACATATTTGCTTACATATTTCTTCCTCTCCCTCCTTTCCCCTATTAGCTGGTCCATAGTATACCCATTAGTATTTCCACTATTAGATGGTCCATAACATACCCCATTAGTATTTCCACTATTAGGTGGTCTGCAGTATACCACTACATTTTGGCAGGAAGAATGAGGAGATGCAATATAAACTAAATGGTACAATTCTAAAGGAGGTGCAGGAACAGAGAGATCTGGGGGTATATGTACACAAATCGTTAAAGGTGGCAGAACAGGTTGAGAAAGCAGTTAAAAAAGCCTACGGGATCTTGGGATTTATAAATAGAGGCATAGAGTACAAAAGCAAGGAAGTTATGTTGAACCTTTATAAAACACTGGTTTAGCCACAGCTGGAGTATTGTGTCCAATTCTGGGCACTGCACTTTACAAAGGATCTGAAGGCCTTAGAGAGGGTGCAGAAAAGATTTACTAGAATGGTTCCAGGGATGACAGTAGGGACTCCAGGAATCTGTAACTAGTGGGGTGCTCAGTGCTGGGGCCTCAACTATTTACAATATATATCAATGACTTGGATGAAGGAACAGAGTGTCTTGTGGCCAAATTTGCTGATGCTACAAAGATAGGTGGAAAAGCAAGTTGCGATGAGGACACAAAGTGTCTGCAAAGGGATATTGACAGATTAAGCGAATGGGCAAAAATTTGGCAGATGGAATATTATGTGGGAAAATGTGAAGTCATCCACTTTGGGAGGAAAAATAAAAAAGCAAAATATTATTTGAATGGAGAAATACTACAAAATGCTGCGGTACACAGGGATCTGGGTGTCCTCGTACATGAAACACAAAAAGTCAACATACAGGTGCAGCAGATAATCCGGAAGGCAAATGGAATATTGGCCTTTATTTCTAGGGGGATGGAGCATAAAAGCAGGGAAGTCATGCTACAACTGTACAGGGTGGTGGTGAGACTATACCTGGAGTACTGCGTACAGTTCTGGTGCCCTTATTTAAGGAAGGACATACTTGCATTGGAGGCAGTTCAGAGAAGGTTCACTCGGAAGAGTTGTCTTATGAGGAAAGATTGAACAGGTTGGGTCCATACTCATAGGAGTTTAGAAGAATGAGAGGAGATCTTATTGAAACATACAAGATTCTGAGGGGACTCGATAGGGTAGATGCTGAGAGGATGTTATCCCTCATGGGGGAATCTAAAATTAGGGGACATAGTCTCAGAATAAGGGGTCACCCGTTTAAGACAGAAATGAGGAAGAATTTCTTCTCCCAGAGGGTTGTGAATCTTTGGAATTCTTTACCCCAGAAAGCTGTGGAGGCTGAGTCATTGAATACATTCAAGGCTAAGTTAGGCACATTTTTGATCAGCAAGGGAGTCAAAGGATATGGGGAAAAGGCAGGAAAGTGGAGTTGAGGTAAAAATCAGATCAGCCATGATCTCATTGAATGGCGGAGCAGGCTCGATAGAGCAGAGAAGGTTAAGAGGAGATTTGATAGAAGTGTTCAAAATCATGAAGAGTTTAGATAAAGTAAATAAAGAGATACTGTTCCCATTGACAGAAGGGTCAAGAACCAGAGGACACAGATTTAAGGTGATTGGCAAAAGAACCAAAGGCAACATGAGGAAATACTTTTTTATGCAGCGAGTAGTTATGATCTGAAATGCCCTGGCTGAAAGGGTGGTGGAAGCAGATTCAATCATGGCTTTCAAAAAGGAATTGGATAAATAACTTGCAGGGCTACGGGGAAAGAACCGGCGCATGGGACTAACTGGATTGCTCTTACAAAGAGCTGGCATGGGCTCGATGGGCCAAATGGCCTCCTTCTGTTGTGTAACCATTCTATGATTCTATGATTTCAAAGACGAGCGGGGAATTCTCCCCGATGTTGTGACCAATATTTATCCCTCAACCAACACCTAAAAAAAGATTATTTGGTCATCACATTGCTGTTTGTGGGTGCTTGCTATGTGCAAATTGTCTGCCACATTTCCTACATCACAACAGAGAATACACTTCAAAAAGTACTTAATTGGCTGGAAAGCGCTTTGGGCCATCCTGAGGTCCTGAAGGCACTATAAAAATGCAAGTTCTTTTTCTTTCATGTCTAAACGTTGACGAACTATGAGATTGCAGAAAGCACCACCATTGTCATATAGAGTCATAGAGTTATACAGCACGGATAGAGGCCCTTCGGCCCATCGTGTCCGCGCCGGCCATCAAGCCCTGTCTACTCTAATCCCATATTCCAGCATTTGGTCCGTAGCCTTGTATGCTATGGCATTTCAAGTGCTCATCCAAATGCTTCTTGAATGTTGTGAGGGTTCCTGCCTCCACAACCCTTTCAGGCAGTGAGTTCCAGACTCCAACCACCCTCTGGGTGAAAAAGTTCTTTCTCAAATCCCCTCTAAACCTCCCGCCTTTTACCTTGAATCTATGCCCCCTTGTTATAGAACCCTCAACGAAGGGAAAAAGCTCCTTAGTATCCATCCTATCTGTGCCCCTCATAATTTTGTACACCTCAATCATGTCCCCCCTCAGCCTCCTCTGCTCCAAGGAAAACAAACCCAATCTTCCCAGTCTCTCTTCATAGCTGAAGCGCTCCAGCCCTGGTAACATCCTGGTGAATCTCCTCTGCACCCTCTCCAAAGTGATCACATCCTTCCTGTAGTGTGGCGACCAGAACTGCACACAGTACTCCAGCTGTGGCCTAACCAGTGTTTTATACAGCTCCATCATAACCTCCTTGCTCTTATATTCTATGCCTCGGCTAATAAAGGCAAGTATCCCATATGCCTTCTTTACCACCTTATCTACCATTGACCTGAGCCTGGCCTCTCCCACTAATTCACACACCTGTAGATTCCAGTGATCAGCGGGCAATCCAGCTAATTTTACCCTGCGTGCACCGAGGATAACTGGGATTGACTAACTCAGCACTGACTTTTGATTCAGCTTAGGACCTGGCAATGCTTTTAACCAACTTGGTTATCAGGCAGCCCATTTCTCTGACAAGTCTAATATAAAATTATATAAATGAGACTTTTTTTTCCAGTTTCACCGATTTGTAGCTGGATCACCCTTGTGCTCGCTAACTTACTTTGGCTCCCGGTTCGGCAATGCCTCGAGTTTAAAATTCTCATCCTTGTTTTCAAATCCTTCCATGGCCTCACCCCTCCCTATCTCTGTAAACTCCTCCAGCCCTACAACCCTCCGAGATTTCTGCACTCCTCCAATTCCGGCCTCTTGCGCTTCCCCGATTTTCATCACTCCACCAACAGCCGACATGCCTTCAGTTCTGGAATTCCCTCCATAAACCTCTTCGTCTCTCTACCTCACTCTCCGCTAAGACGTTCCTTAAAACCCACCTCTTTGACCAAACTTTTGGTCACCTGTCCTAATATCTCTTTATGTGGCTTGGTGTCAAATTTTGTCTGATAACGTGCCTGTGAAGTGCCTTCGGCCATTTTACGACGTTAAAGGTGCTATGTAAATGCAAGTTGTTGTTGGATCACTAAATGGACTTTGTCTTGGGGTGGGGGGGGCAAGGAATTATTAAGAAGAAGCCCTACTTTGTGAAGCTGTGCTTCCAGTACTTCGTTGCCCAAGTGACCATTGTTGATTAGTGAGTGTTGACAGGCTGTTCGACCATGGGGGCGTCACAGCCAAGTTCTGTTCTTACCTTGTCCGGAAGAGTGGGAATCCTAGCTGATTTTTCCTTTCCACTGTAGGAGCAAAAAGGTGCAAAGTGATTTTATACTTTAATTTGGGGAAATGGCTTTTTATCTCCACAAGGTTTAATTTTATATTTAACTTAATGTGCTCATTTTCTTAAAGAAACTTCAGGCACAAACCATAGCTTTATAAAGAAAACAATAATTTATTATAAACTAGAAAAATTGACTTTAGAATTTAAACAACATCTTGGGTTTATGTTCGATTTAGAATTGCTTTAACAACAATAAAACAGCACCTTCTGAATTCCCAAAATGCATAACCTTTTTGGGAATCACGTCTATCTTAGACTAACCCCATAACGAAAGTTATATACTCATGGTTGGCTCAAGCTTGTTGGGAAGATTCTAGGTATTTTGATGGATACCCTTGTAGCGTAGCATGGCTTTCTCTTGAAGCCAGGTCATTTGCTTCATGGGCAATCTGTAGCCTGCTTCAAGGCATGAAAGCTGTGAGGTAGCGAGCAATCATGAAGATTCCAGGTGAGGTGGCACCGCCGGGAAGCAAAAGGCAAGGTTGGAGCAACTGCAGTGGAGCTGTATCTCTTCCTCTCTAACTTCTGCCCAGCTTTAAAAGACATTTTTAACATAGAACCACACCTCTGGGGCGGTGGCTTGTCAACAATAGGTTCCTACGATTGATTGACACTTCACTTGTTTTCTCTCCATGTCCACAACATAACCAAGTTAAGTAGGCAGGTGTTCAAATGATCTCCGGCCGGCCTGGAATCGTTCTTGTTGTCATGGTGATTTATCCTCTGCTGTGTGGTCTTTTACAATGTGCCAACTCTCCTCTTCACAGTCCTTCCACCTTTTAAGAGTCATTTTCCTTCAGACATGCTGAAGCCGATTTAGTATCAGGCTTTCGTTTATCAGTGGAATTTTTACTACACCACCTAGCCTATGGGCACAGAGGCCCAGTGGTACCACTGCTCTGGCCGAGATCAGCTAAAGGCACGGAACCTGGATTGAATCTTGGGTACCTGCTGTTATCTGCGCGGCTTAGTTACCCACCGGATACGCTTGCTGAGCCATTAGAGAAGCGCAGTTCAATGGTTGGTCAGTGTTGCTGATTAGCAGCAATGAGCAGGGTAGAGATTTTTTAAGACATTGGTGGTTGCACTTGCGAGTTTCAGATGGAATTTTTACCCCATGAGTATTCTGCACATGAATAAAAGAAAAGACTTGTATTTATATAGCGCCTTACACGTCCCCATAACATCCCAAAGTGTTTTACAGCCAATGAAGTACACCTGAAGTGAAGTTACTGTTGTAATGTAGGAACATGGCCTTATTGCTGATGACAAAATATATGAAGTAACCACTTTGCTGAGCAACTGAACTTTGTTGTCACAGATACACAAGGAAGTTCCTATACCACAGCAGGAAATTAGACTAGAGATTATACACACTGCATTACTCCATGTGGGGCCTCTTTCTTTTAATAAGTTTGATAAAGGGATGTGGTTGCCATGGTACCGGTTTGTATACAGAAAAGGGTGCAATGACACAATTGACTGTAGAATGAAGTCATTGACCTGCTTGCCAATTATTTGTGGCTTCACAATTTATCATCCTCGTAGTTTTTACTAAAAATAAAGATAAGAAAAAGCACGCCGCAAAAGTTCGGGGTGGGTCAGATGCTCATGGAGCATGAAGGGGCCTGTGCTGCTGTGTACCAAATAAAGGTCACTCGTGGAGAGCAGCAGGCTAGGCCTTGAGTAATGGAGAGCAGGCCAGGCCTGAGTAATGGAGGTGTGAGGAGAGATGCATGTCCTACAGTTTGGCCCAATTACCTTTGGGAGTTGGGGAAAGTTGGCTGTGGCTCAGTGGTTGTACTCTTGCCTCTGAATCAGAAGACTGTGGGTTCAGAGTCCCACTCCAGAGACTTGACTGTATCATTCCGGGCTGATGCTCCAGTGCAGTACTGAGGGAGTGTTGGAGGTACTGTCTTTCAGATGAGATGTTAAACCTCTCAGGTGGATGTCAAAGATGCCATGGCATTATTTTGAAGAACAGGGGAGTTCTCCCCAGTGTCCTGGCCAACATTTATCCCTCAAACAACATCACTAAAAACAGATGATCTGGTCATTTATCACTTGCTGTTTTTGGGATCTTGCTGTACGCATGCTGTATTTCCTACATTACAACAGTGACTACACTTCAAAAGTACCTGTAAAGCGCTTTGGGATGTCCTGATGTCATGAAAGGTGCTATGTAAATGCAAGTTCCTTCCTTCCTTACACTACGGGAGGTTTATTGGGCCCGCCTTGAGTATCAGTGTAGTTTGGTACACGCACTCCATCTAGCAATCACAGAAAGTGGCCTTTACAGTAATGAAGTTAACTACCAATCTTTTATTTTTACCACGTAAAATATTATTGTGATTTATTTACCTTCTTTCTGCCAATGCTTTACTTCTTTGTCCAGGAACTCTAACCTTCTGACAGTTTTAAATTGGAAAGTCTGTCTTCTTGGATAGCCCTGCGTCCTGCACTTTCATCTTCTGGAGAGTCTGTCACACATGTCAGCTGCCCTCAGTTGGTAGCTTTCTTGCCACTGAATTGCTACATAAGAACAGAATCTGCAATCCAAAAGTAATGCATTGAATGAAGTGCTCTGAGAGATTTATGACATGATAAGGTGCTAAATAAATTATTCATAATTTATAAATAATTATTTACTTTTGTCCTCTGGGTGGCTTATTTCCCCACTATGAGTATGAAAAAATTGCTTTCTTGACACCAAGTAATTCATAAAAATAGCTGGCTAGAAAGCAAATTCCATTTATGTCCTATTTGCTAGTGTCCCTTTAAGTCAACAACAACAACTTGCATTTATATGGCACCTTTAATGTAGTAAAATGTCCCAAGGCACTTCACAGGAGCGTTATCAAACAAAATTTGACACTGAGCCACATAAGGAGATATTAGGACAGGTGACCAAAAGCTTAGTCAAAGAAGTAGGTTTTAAGGAGCGGCTTAAAGCAAGAGAGAGAGGCAGCGAGGTTTAGAGATGGAATTCCAGAGCTTAGGGCCCAGACAACTGAAGGCACAGCCGCCAATTTTGGAGCGAAGGAAATTGGGAGAAGCACAAGAGGCAAGAATTGGAGGAACGCAGTGTTCTCGGAGGATTGTAGAGCTGGAGGAGGTTACAGAGAAAGGGAGGGGGGAGGCCATGGAGAGATTTGAACACAAGGATGAAAATTTTAAATTCGAGGCATTGCTTGACCAGGAGCCAAAATAGGTTAGCGAGCACAGGGGTGATGAGAGAATGGGACTTGGTGCGGGATAGGATATGGGATAGGCAGCAGAGTTTTGGATAAGCTAAAGTTTGAAAGATGGGAGGCTGGTTAGGAGAGCATTGGAGTAGTCGAGTCTGGAGGTAACAAAGGCATCGATAAGGGTTTCAGCAGCAGATAGGAACATAGGAACAGGAGTAGGCCATTCAGCCCCTCATGCCTACTCCGCCATTTGATAAGATCATGGCTGATCTGTGATCTAACTCCATTTACCTGCCTTTGGCCCATATCCCTTAATACGTTTGGTTGCCAAAAAGCTATCTATCTCAGATTTAAATTTAGCAATTGAGCTAGTATCAATTGCCGTTTGCGGAAGAGAGTTCCAAACTTCTACAACCCTTTGTGTGTAGAGATGTTTTCTAATCTCGCTCCTGAAAGGTCTGGCTCTAATTTTTAGACTGTGCCCCCTACTCCTAAAATCCCCAACCAGCGGAAATAGTTTCTCTCTATCCACCCTATCTGTTCCCCTTAATATCTTATAAACTTCAATCAGATCACCCCTTAACCTTCGAAACTCCAGAGAATACAACCCCAATTTGTGTAATCTCTCCTCGTAACTTAACCCTTGAAGTCCGGGTATCATTCTAGTAAACCTACGCTGCACTCCCTCCAAGGCCAATATGTCCTTCCGAAGGTACGGTGCCCAGAACTGCTCACAGTACTCCAGGTGCGGTCTAACCAGGGTTTTGTATAGCTGCAGCATAACTTCTGCCCCCTTGTACTCTAGTCCTCTAGATATAAAGGCCAACATTCCATTTGCCTTCTTGATTATTTTCTGCACCTGTTCATGACACTTCAGTGATCTATGTACCTGAACCCCTAAGTCCCTTTGGACATCCACAGTTTTTAACTTTTTACCATTTAGAAAGTACCCTGTTCTATCCTTTTTTGATCCAAAGTGGATGACCTCACATTTGTCTACATTGAATTCCATTTGCCACAGTTTTGCCCATTCACCTAATCTATCAATATCCCTTTGTAATTTTATGTTTTCATCTACACTGCTTACACTGCCACCAATCTTTGTGTCATCGGCAAACTTAGATATGAGACTTTCTACGTCTTCATCTAAGTTGTTAATAAATATTGTGAATAATTGAGGCCCCAAGACAGATCCCTGCGGGACTCCACTAGTCACATCCTGCCAATGTGAGTACCTTCCCATTATCCCTACTCTCTGTCGCCTTTTGCTCAGCCAACTTCCTAACCAAGTCCGTACTTTTCCCTCGATTCCATGGGCTTCTATCTTAGCTCACAGTCTCTTATGTGGGACCTTATCAAATGCCTTCTGGAAGTCCATATAAATAACATCCATTGATATTCCCCTGACCACTACTTTAGTCACCTCTTCAAAAAATTCAATCAGGTTTGTCAGGCACGACCTACCGTTCACAAATCCATGCTGGCTCTCTCTGATTAACTGAAAATTCTCAAGTCACCCTATCCTTAATTATAGACTCCAGCATTTTCCCCACAACAGATGTTAGGCTAACTGGTCTATAATTCCCCGGTTTCCCTCTCTCTCCTTTCTTAAAAAGCGGAGTGACATGTGCAATTTTCCAATCTAGAGGGACAGATGGGCTGAGGCAGGGGCCGAGACAGGCGATCTTACGGAGGTAGAAGTAGGCGGTCTTGGTGATAAGAGACGATATGGAGTTGGAACCTCAGCTCAGGGTCAAATAGGATACCGAGGTTGCGAACAGTCTGGTTCAGCCTCAGACGGTGGCCAGTGAGGAGGATGGAACCGATGGCTAGGGAACGGAATTCATGGCTTCATTCTTCCCAATCTTTAGTTGGAGGAAATTTCTGCTCATCCGGTACTGGATGTTGGACAAGCAGTGTGACAAATCAGATGCAGTGGAGGGGTTGAGGGAGGTGGTGGTGAGGTAGAGCTAGGTGTGGCCAGCGTACATGTGGAATCTGACGTTGTGTTTTCGCATGATGTCACTGAGGGGCAGCATGTAGATGAGAAATAGGAGTGGGCCAAGGATAGATCCTTGGGAGACTCCAGAGATAACGGTCCGGGAGCAGGAAGAGAAACCATTGCAGGAGATTCTCTGGCTACGACTGGATAGTTAAGAATGGGACCAGGCGAGGGCAGTGCCACTCAGCTGGACAACATAGGGCAGGTGTTGGAGGAAGATGGTGTGGTCAACCGTGTCAATGGCTGCAGACAGGTCGAGAAGGATGACGAGGGATAGTTTACCATGGTCACAGTCACAGAGGATGTCATTTATGTCATTTCTATAATATATCATTGTCAGTAGTGTTTAAATATATTTAAATCTCAAAAAAATCCTTTAATATTAATATATCCCAATACTTGTACGATACAAAAGTTTCCTGTGTAGAGGAATATATATATATTTCTGAATATATCTCAGTGTGACAGTGTGGGAGATACTAAATCCTATAGCTAGTGTGCCTCACTGTGAAATTGTTTAGCCAGAATTGTTAAAAATGTAGAAAATAGCAGCTTGGTTTATTTTAATCAGGTTCTCTCTCTCTATTGGAGCTTGGATTGGTGTTTGAATCTCTGTGCATCAATGCATTATGGGTGGAGCTTAATTCAATGTGGAAAATGTTTGCAGCAATTAATGTCAAAAGTTGGACTATTACCAAAACCGATTAGCCTGCTAGAAACTGAGTGATAAAAAACAGAGAGGGGCCGATTCCAGCCCACATTATTTGTATTCATGCATAATAATTTATCATAATGTTTTTAACTAGTCATATTTTATCATTTTAATTGCTGAATGGCATTTATTTATTTCAAAGATCTCTGTTGGGTTTTCAGATCCACTGTCATATCCTTGCATTTTTCCTTTTTTTTGCTTTAAATTTCATACTTTTTCCCATGTTGTCATTTTTTGTTTTTGCTTAAACTTAACCAACCCTTCATCAGACTGTCTATTAATAAACGTGGACATCCATCACTATGGTAGGACGGTGAGTATTCAGTACTGCATTTTTCTCTTTCCCTCAAGTTATTATTGGTCTCCATCCGTACACTCCCTTTTTTTGGTCATATGTATAAATCACAACGCTGTGACCACTGGCCTGTTAGTTCAGTCACCGATCTGGTTGGTTAAAGGCACATTCAACTGTGAAACAACATGACCCAGGAGTTGGAGTTAAACCTTCACCTCATTCCACTGAAACCACAGCCAGTCTGAGAAGGGAAAACAAGAAAGAGCTCGTGTTACCTGGTAACTTTGGGTTTAAATAAACCTCCTCTTGGCTTGGGTTTCAGTGACGCCACTGAAAATAAAGAGTTTTTTAAAAGTTTGATTTTATTTTTTTTAAATTTTGAAGTGAGAAAATAATTGGATAAGAGGAATAAGAGATGGAGTTGAGAATAGTTGAAAGCTAAGTAGTGCAGTGTGGACCAGCAGTGAAGAGATCCTCTTTGTTATTGAAAGACAAACGCTGGGGGAAAATGCGAATATGAACAAGAGGTGTCCCACATTGGTCATCTCCCATATCCCAGAGGCTCCTTCTGATGACAAACAGAATCCTGGATCGGGATGTCGACCAGTGAACCTGTGGGACGGGCTGTCTGTCGCTCACCTCGACCTTAGGAGAGCCTCTCTGACTGACTCCAGAAGCAACCTGGTGACATTGGTCCGGGGAGCCCCGCGGAAGGAAGAGGAGGATTCAGAGAATGACACTGATGACCCACAGATGAAACCGACCAAGATCACCGGGGCTATCCCCTACATGAGCAAGCCAATGGCTGTCATCTGCCTGGTACTGAACATCATAGTCCCTGGTACAGGTATATCTGTTTAAACAGAAATCAAAAAGTATTGCTTTATTGAAGGTTTGTTTTTCAACTGTGCGCCTTTATCTTAAATAATAAACTGCTTATTAAAGGGGCATTGCGTTCATGAAAAATGTGTTTTTGGCAAATTTTTTAAAAAGCCTTTCTTCGCCAACTTTCCCCGCTCATCCCCTCCTGAAAGTGTGGATTCCTCGATGAGGTCTAGATCCACAGGTCCTGGATGTTCTTGGCAACTCGCCCAGATGCCCATTCGGGTGTGAACCCGGGCAAGTGAGCGGTGGCAAGCTATTCGACCACATAGTGCATCACAGTCAAGCCCACGTCTGATTACCACCACTCACCCATTTTCAGCATGGGTCACCTTACCATTCCACCTGAGATCAACTAGGTCTGCACAGGTCGAGGATTAAGACTGAGTTAACCAGCTGACCCATTGGGCAAACCCCAGCAAACTTATTTGCCAGAGGGAAAAGAGCTTTGTGTCATTTTCAACAGGTAAAATCAGAGGCAAATGATGTAATAATGAGGTATTGCCACAGTTTACCGTACATTGTGTCATGTGTTTGTAAAGAATTTTTCTTTTAAAAAGTTGGTCAAACATGAAAAGAATAGTCCTTGATTAAAAAAGGAAAAAGAAAGACTTGCATTTATATTGCACCTTTCACGATCTCAGGACGTCCCAAAGCAATTTACAGCTGATGAAGTACTTTTGAAGTGTAGTCACTGTTGTAATGTAGGAAACATGGCAGCCAATTTGCGCACAGCAAGGTCCCATAAACAGCAATGAGATAATGACCAGACAATCTGTTTAAGTGATGTTGGTTGAGCGATAGATATTAACCAGGGCGAACTACCCAGCTCTTCTTCGAATAGAACCATGGGATCTTTTACGTCCACCTGATAGGGCCTCGGTTTAACATCTCACCTGAAAGACGGCACCTCCGTCGGTGCTGCACTCCCTCAGTATTGCACTGAGAGTGTCAGCCTGGATTACGTGTTCAAGTCTCTGGAGTAGGACAAACCCACAACCTTCAGACTCAGAGGCAAGAGTGCTACCACTGAGTCACAGCCAAAACTTTCGGAGATGTCAAGTGGTGTTTGATTGGATCCTTTCTGGGGATTGGGGTGGGAAAGTGAAATGAAGCCAGCTGCAGGATAGCATCTTTTTAAAATAACATTTTTAATGTTGGAGTTGCTATTTTTCTGCCCCATTATGATCTGAAAGTGAGTTCTCCTGGGAACAGAGGTGCAGGAAGGCGACAAGTAGGCTGAAATCATGCAGGGGGAGCCACACAAATGTTTTAATTGTTGCTGGTGAAATGACGTCTCTTGTTTATGGAGTCCAAGGTCCAGTGTGTGCCACATGAGTGGTTTAATAATGTTGATGCTGAGGTGAACTTGGAAGACTGTACCACATGATAGGCATCCAAATGTCAAGACAGATTTCATGTTTAGTTCCAACTATGAAAGAAGGAAAGAACTTGCATTTATATAGCACCTTTCATGACCTCAAGACATCCCAAAGTGTTTTACAGGCAACAAAGTACTTTTGATGAGTAGTCACTTTTGCAATGTAGGAAATGCGGCAGCCAATTTGTGCATACTAAGGTCCCTCAAACAGCAATGCGATAATGACCAGATAATCTGTTTTAGTGATGTTGGTTGAGGGATAAATATTGGCCACTACACCAGGGAGAACTCCCCTGCTCTTCTTCAAAATAGTGCCATGGGATCTTTAACATCCACCTGAGAGGACAATTGGGGTGCCGGTTTAACATCTCATCCTAACGATGGCACCTCCAACAGTGCAGCACTCCCTCAGTACTGCACTGGAGGGTCAAACCTAGATTTTGCGCTCAAGTCTCTGGAGTGGGGCTTGAATCCACAATCTTCTGATTTCAGTGGCAACAGTGCTGTCACTTAGGCTGACATCGTGATTGGTTAGTTCTCCAGCACCATTTTCAACATGTAAACTCATTGGGCCCTAGAGTGGCGAATACAATACCCATGAGGACTGTTAGAAAAACAGGCTTAGGCTAAAATTGTTATGAAGGAGAACACTATTGGCTAAAGCAATACAGAAATAATAGCACAGCAGGAAGTAATAAGGAAACTCATAGGCAAACTAATTATAGCACGGCACATCTGCAAAGGCAATCTTTCAGCATGGCGATTTCTTTTTGTTAGAAATTGATTTCCAAAAGCTGTACATTGAAGTGGCGTAAAGTATAAGTAGTTCGCGGCACACCAATAATGCAATCGCCCAATATTTCACCAGAGGGCACTGTTGTCACTATTGAAGGATTCATTCAAGCTGTGCACAGGTCAAATGAAATGGAATACGGTCATTTAATAAATTATTATTCATGACCCTTTCTGTTTTGAGAAAACTTAAAAAAAACCTTTTATTTTAATAAATTTTTAACTGTTTTTTGGTAATATTTTACATTTGTTTGGCCAACGATGGTGTGGACTTGGACTGGGATCATCCTGCGTAACACATGTAAGGCAGCCGCTGAGCTGCTCCATTATCCTCAGTTTCTGCTCAGGCATTGTGATTTTTTTTCTCCCAAGGAGATTCCTTTCCTATTCCCCAGTCAGCCTCCGCAATTTTGGACTTCCCTGTTCTTTTTCCTCTTTAGGGGCAGTGTCAACCGTAGCTCAGTGGTAGCACTCTTGCCTCCAACTCAGAAGGCTGTGGGTTCAAGTCTCATTCCAGATACTTAAGCATAAAATCTAGGCTGATATTCCCAGTGTAGTATCTGAGGAAGTGTTGGAGGTGCTGTCTTTTGGATGAGACATTAAACCAAGGCCCTGTCTACCCTCTCAAGTGGACATAAAAGATACCAAGGCACTATTTCAAAGAAGAGCAGGGGAGTTCTCCCATTGTCCTGCCCAATATTTATCCCTCAACCAACATCACTAAATCAGATTATCTGGTCATTATCTCATTGCTGCTTGTGGGTCTTTGCTGTGTGCAAATTGGCTGCCACCTTTTCTACAACAGTGACTACACTTCAAAAGCACTTCATTGGCTGTAAAGCACTTTGGGACTCCTCAGGTTGTGAAAGTTGCTATATAAATGCAAGTTCTTTCTTTCTTCCCATTAGACAACGAATTCTTAGCCAGAAGTAGTAGCCTATGCGATTTTATTCTACTGCCATGTCCATACCATCTCTTTTGCAGTATTATTGTTGCCCAGTGTACTGCAGTGTTTGACATGGACTAAATGTCTTGTTTATTCAATCAGTACTTGTGTTTTGCGTAGGTGGGGACTAATGTTAGATTCCGTGAATTTGTGCCAATGAGGCACATTTGAACTTGATACTAACAAGAGCGAAACTAATTGTTAAATTTTTACAATGTCCTTACTATGGAAAGGACAGAGCTGTGGAAATCCCATAGTGCTCTGCCATGAAGTGTTAAGGCCTGAGTTTGTGCCTCCATGACCACTGCCCCATTCAAGAGAAGGAAATTGAAGAGATAGTCACAAGAACATAGGAATTGCGAGATGAAAAAAGGCCAAGGTCCATCTAATTCGCCTTCCATCATCCTGGCAATCGCATGATACAACGATAATGGAGTGTTGACTAATCATAGCAATCAATCTCTATCATTTAGTCTACAACACATCCAGATATGACACGAGTGGTGGAGGGCTTTGGGAACCACAGGTCCAAAGTCACTTGTTCCTCCCAAGCCTGCTTAACATATGTCATGTTATTTTCTGAAAGAAATCTATCTAATTTGCATTTGAATGTATCAATACTAACTGCTTCCACTATCTCCCTAGGGAGCCTGTCCCATAGATTGACCACTTGTTCACTGAAATATTGTTTCCACAGATTAGTTTTGAATTTACTCCCCTTCAAGTGCAGGCTGTGTCCTCTGGTTCTATTGTTCTGAACAAGTCATACCCGATTTGCTCCTGACCAACTCTGAGCACCTGGTTTCTGAGTAACAGAAAGAATGGAGAAAGGAGAATGGGGAAAGAATGAGAGCAGCTCACCTAGGAGCAGGTCGCCTGCTTACCCCGTATTGTAGTGATGTTTTGTGGTGTGAAGGGACCAAACGGAAGTAATTGTACAATATCTGTCTCTCTAGCTATCTAATTTTTTATCTATCACACTTCAAATCTCTGTGTCACATTTCAAAATAAGTGTAAAGGAACAAAGGAGCCAGAATGTCTGTAGTCTCTTAATTGACACCTCTATATGAACTTGGTGTTTAATTCAACCACAATTAGACATTGTAGCCTTAAAGGGATACACACCTGCATTTTAGTAGTAGAATGATACATTGTGTTTTAAATAGTATAATATTCCTGTGACTTACCAAAAATAGCGCTATGGAAAATTGACTATTAACATATTAAAAAGGGTACATCAGATGTCACACTCCAGATGTCACACTCCACTGTATTTTGTTGCACGTGTGAAACAATATTAAAAAAAGGAAAAAATAACGCCAGTTCTGGCCAGAAGCCAAACTAACATCACACTCTAGATGTCACACTTTGATACAGATGCAAAACAATCTTAAAATGCTGGGTTATTTTGAGCTACAACCTGAAACTAACAAGCACATTGCAATCTGCAAAGTTTCCAAGCCAAACAACAACTAAACTTTGATTGATTTAAGCCTGTGTTTTACTTAATGGCAATTACACTTTGTGCCCTGAAAGGCATATAGCTCCATCTTAGAACCACAGAAACATACAGCACAGAAAGAGGCCATTCAACCCATCATGCCTGTGCTGGCTCTTTGAAAGAACTATCCAATTAGACCCACTCACATGGTCTTTCCCCATAGCCCTGCAATTTTTTTCTTTTCAAGTATATATCCAATTCCCTTTTGAAAGTTACTATTAAATCTGCTTCCACTACCCTTTCAGGTAGCGCAATCCAGATCATAACAACTCGCTGCATAAATTTTTTTTGCCTTAGCTTCCCTCTGGTTCTTTTCCCAATTATCTTAGTTGTCTTACCCTGGCATGCCAGGATAAACACAGCCCCATCATTGCAGCTAAACATCCAAAATCATACTACAATTTGCAGATTATCAGTGAGCAACACCATGGGTAGATCAGTCAGCAATTGAAAAATAAAATGAAATATTTTCTGCACTTGCTTAGCCCTGCAAATTTTTCCTTTTCAAGTAACTGAATTACGAGTAATTTGGGGTTTTCAGTATGGTGATTGCTACTTAGCAATGTGCAACAGGCCTGCTCTTAACAAGTGCTAACAATCTTGCATTCCAGAATTGGACCACAAGATGATTAGCCTGAACTAATACCAGGCCTTATTCTCCACAGATTACAATATCTCTATCTTTTGCATACACAGTGCGTGCAGCCTCTTATCAGCCATGGATGAAGGACAGACTAACACTAATCAATCTGATCTTCATTGGCATTTGTTCCTGAATTCCATTCAGAAGCCATGATGAAAAGATTAAATGGTGCAGTCATTTTCCTTTTTTGTTTTTGATGGTTAGGTGTTACCAAAGATTTCAATCTTATTCTCTGTCTAAAAAGGGATTTTACTGCATGATGTAAATTTTTAGACCCAGCAACCAGCTCAAAAGGGTGAGGTTTGGTTAATGGCAGCGATTCCCACAAATTGGCTCCAAGTCCATTTGCGACCCTTCCCCCATTCTTCATCGGTAGAGCTTGTTGAAGTTGCTGATTCATGCACAAATAAAAAGAAATAGCGGTAAATGCTGGCAATCTGAAATAAAAAGGTGGCAATGCTACTATGTGCAAAGTATTTCCCAGCAAGTGAAAGGGCTTATTAAACCAGAACTGTTCAATTGAACGATTGGCCATATGTTTTTTTTTAGCAGAATAAAACATTGTACATTATATGATGAGACACTTATGTCATAAAACAGTTGACTTACTGTGAGCAATAGATATATATATATTTATTTTATATTTAGAATGTCTGAATGAACTTCCTGTATTTGCCATTATAAATTCCTATGTCCACAATTATAAGGGGAACTGACTATGTAAACTTGTCACACACAATCATACTCTCCTGCCAGGGGAGGTGCTGCTGTGCCTCACTGCCAAAGAGGTGTAATTACCATGTGACAAATTTACACAAGCAGATTCCATTACAAATGCGGACATAGGGATTTATAATGGAAATATATGAAAAAATAAGGAGAGTTTAACTTTACAATGGGACTGAATTACATCTGTTCGTCCTGGTTCAATTATCTCCACTAGTCAACTTTCCAAGGTGTTGCATGTGATAAGTCAGAGAATATGATCTGTCTCTTATCTGTCTCTGTTGTTTTCCTTTTTGTTGTTGTTTTTCTCTCTGTAACTCCTCTCACTTCTGTCTTTCTCTCTTTCTTGTCTCTTCTTCTCTGTCTTTTTCTTGTCGTCTTTCCTTTCAGGTGAAGGTGGTGGGTACCATAGTATAGTGAGATGGGGAAAAGAGCCACCAACACCCGTGGGCTACATTTAGGGTGGGGCTTGTGGGAAAAGCGTGACCCTCAGCAGCTCCCTTCCCGTCCGCCCCCAAACACTCATGTTTCCTCCAACCGCTCACTCTCTTGCATTCCCCATCTCCTTCCCACCACCTACTGCCCATTATACAACCCCCTCAATCCATCACTATCCCTACCTCCTCCCTTTTGAACTACCTACTCAACCCATTTCTCCCTTGCTCTGCAGTCACTCCACTTACCCTTAACCCTCCATCCACTCTTAACTTCACCCCCATTCCCATTTACTCCCCCGAAGAGTTGGTGACAAGAGACCAAAGACAAAAAACCTAAATTCTGTGAAAAATATAACAACATTCTTTTGATGCTTAGCGATCACACTTGCCCCTGACAAAGTAAAAAAAAAGCTGATACTAAACGAGAGAGATAAAAACAGGAAATGCTGCAAATATAGAGCAGGTCCAACCTCATTTGTAAAGAGAAAAGTCAGGTTAACATTTCAGGTAGAGAAACCTCTATCAGAAATGTAATTATGACAGACCTGCTATGAATTTCCAGCAAAATTTGGGTTTATTTCAGATTTCCAGTATTTGCTGTTTCTTTTTTGCTTTTTGTTTTCACTGAAAGAGGTCACAGCAGGTGTTGTGACTGTTCTGCAGTCCCAAAGCCCCCTTGTAATTGAGACGGTAATACTTAGATTGGTGTATGTGTGTGGTGTCTAAATGAATTGGTGCAGTTTTCATTTCCTACATTTGCTTAGTGTTTGAAGAAAGATTGGGTGGGAGGAAGGGGCAGGATGGTGGGGGGCGGGGAGCGGGTGGAAGAGCTTAGCAATATGCTCTGAGCTCTGCACCTGTTCCTGCTGCTGTGCGTTTCTGTAACTGGCAGATCAGTGCTGTCCACTGGGATAGAAAGGATGCTAAGGTACTTGAGCTGCCAGTGGAAGAATCTGCAATTCACAAGAAAGATTGACTCTCCAAGCACGAGAAATAAGCATATGATCACACGAAAATGACGGGCAGGAAAAGACCAGCTGGTCCATCAAGCCTGCCCCACACTCATGATGCCTGGAGCATCGCAACTAGACAGTTCCTACCACCCAGCCATGCAATCTCCTGGGAGAGGCAAAAAAATAGGAAAAAACACAGGGAAAAAAAAACCTCTGGAAAATTCCCCTCCGACCCTGTCAGGTGATCAAAACCAGTCCAGGAGATCACATTGATCATGCATTCAATAACTGTTAATCCACTTACCGTCCAAATGATGTGATCTCTGCCCCAGTCAAGAACCAGTCCAGCTCCCTCTTGAAGGCGTGCAGAGTCAGCACCAGCTGGCAAGGCATTCCAGAAGTTCATTATTCTCTGGGAAAAGAAGAATCGCCTAACAGCTAACCTATTCCCACTTTTGCGAAGTTTACATGCATGTCGCCTGGTTCTCCCTAATCTGCCAAACTGGAATAATCTTATCATTGGCACACAATCTAGCCTTTTCATTATTTTATATGCCTAAGAAAAGATAGCAGTGAAAAAAACACAACCCTGAAAGGAAAAGAATGGTGTGAGAGTATGATGTGAAACAGTATAACGGAGATTAGCAGTGGGTAATAGATACATGTGCCACTGACATGCATAGCAGGAATGGAATTCCCTGCAGTGCCCATTTGGTATAATGTAACACGTGCAGATTAGCAGTTTAAATGACTTTACAGAGTATGGGTGCCTTGTCCTCTATATGCTCCTGTGTATGGTACTACCACACACACACACTTTACTTTCAGTTAGGGGAAGAGATAGAAAAGCAGCAACTTAGAAAAGTAAAACAATATAACTGCACCTTTAATGTAGCAGAACGTCCCGGGGTCGCTTCACAGGAGGGGAGGGAATGGACATCATGCAGTAAAAATTATTTTGTGGAGTTGCATTATGATAGATCTGTGAGGGTTCCTGTTAGGCTAAACAAATCACTGCTCAGGACTGTGGGTAGTGAGTACCTTTGGTATTTGACCAGGAAGATTCCCAGACCATCAGTGTTGAGTCAGTTGATCTCAGTCATCTTCCCTAACTCTTTCTTAAGTGGTAGCACTCTTGCCTCTGAGTCAGAAAGTTGTGGATTCAAGTCCTACTCCAGAGACTTGAGCACATAATCTAGGCTGAGACTCCCAGTGCAGTACTGAGGGAATGCTGCACAGTCGGAGGTGCCGTCTATCGGAAGAGAAGTTAAACTGTGGCCCCATCTGTCCTCTGAGGTGGACATAAAAGATCCCATGACACCATTTCGAAGAAGAGCAGGGGAGTTCTCTCTGGTGTCCTGGCCAATATTTATCCCTCAACCAACATCACTAAAAACAGATGATCAGGTCATTATCATATTGCTGTTTGTGGGACCTTGCTGTGCGCAAGTTGGCTGCCGCATTTCCTACATTATTAGTGACTACACTTCAAAAGTACTTTATTGGCAGTAAAGCGTTTGGGATGTCCTGAGGTCATGAAAGGTACTATATAAATGCAAGTTCTTTCTTTTCCTTCTTTATAGCATCAGGAGCAGGGCCAATGGTTGATTTTTCATCCCAGGAGCACTGAGACCATCAGGTTAATGTGAATGGGAGAAAATTGGCAGAAAAATGGGGAAACCAAAATGTACCAAGTTCCTTCACAGGTAGGGTTTGGACCCAAGCAAGAGTAAGGAGGAAGTAGGGGACAGGGCTGTAGGTACGGTCAAATAGGCGGGTTTTAAAGAGATTTCTTAAGGTGGGAGAACTGTAGCAAGGCAGAGGAGTTTAGGGAGAGAATTCCAGAGTATGGTGGCCACGTGGCAGAAGGCTCTGCCCCCATTGATAAAAGCAAAGGGAGGGGGTCATGCATATCAGACCAGGGTTGGAAGAAGAGAGAGTGCGAGCAGAGACACAGGGCTGGAGGTGGTTGCAGAGGTAGGGTGGAATCATAGAGGGATTTATCAAGCAGGACCAGGGTTTTGAAGTTGATGTGCTGAGGGTTGGGGAGTCAATGGCAGGCAGCGAGGGCAGGAATGATGGGTGAGTGGGACAGTGTGGGGTAAAATGTTGGCAGCAGAGCTCTGGACGATATTGGAGATGTTGGATAGGGAGGAGCTCGGGAGGTTAGCAAAAAGGGTGTTTGAGAAATCAAGCCTGGAGGTGGCAAAGCTGTAAATGAGGGTTTCAGCGTAAGTTGGGGTAAGATAGGAATGGAGGGACTTCTGAGGTGGACTTGGAGATGGACTGGGAATAGGGTTTGAAGGTCAGTTCAGGGTTGAACAGGACAATTCTGCATCTAATAAACAGCATGGTCATCACTTTCTCCCTGACCCTGCATCTCACTCTCTTCCTTCCCCCTCTAAATATCTCCAGAAACATGGCTTCTCAATGAGTTTCTGAGTGAGTTATGATCAGTTTCAAGAGTGAAGATATTTATTGTCGCCTACTCCTAGAAGGGAAGCTAGATAAGTACATGAGGGAAAAAGGAACAGAAGGATATGTTGATAGGGCGAGATGAAGTAAATAGAATGGGAGGGGGCTCATGTGGAGCATAAGCACTGGCATAGACAGGTTGGGATGAAAGGCCTATTTCTGTGCTGTAAATTATATGTAAAACTATGTAGTGATGCAAAATCCTCTACTTACAATACAGTAATTACATTACAACAGTGACTACACTTCAAAAGTACTTCATTGGCTGTAAAGCACTTTGGGAAGTCCTGAGGTCGTGAAAGGCACTATATAAATGCAAGTCTTTCTTTCTTTTAGATGGTTTTAGCTGTAGTCATTTATGTAAAGTGTAACATTCTAAAATAAGAAAACCTAATATATGTGAAATTTTTTAAAGTACGGTGGAATAGACTACATTTTACAGGTATGAACTTGCCTGTTGGCTGGGGAATACTGGTGTATTGTATGACAAATAAAGTGAAAGCGTGATTCAATAGTCTCTCTCTGCATATCTAAAATACTGCTAAATGTTGACCTTCCAAGTGGTGTCATTTTTCAGGTACCATTCTGTCGGGGTTTACACTTCTGTGCTGTTCTGAACCAGCGACTCCCACTGGCCGCAAGAGCAGTGATGAGATGTTGGCCCTTGTCTGCCTGAATGTTTGGGTGGGAATCTCGCAGCTTTTCACTGTCCCCTTCCTCCTGGTGGGCTGGCTATGGAGCATAACCTGGGGTGTGATGATGATCAACTTATCCTGTAAGTACTTTCCCTGTAAGTAATTCACCCTTACAAGTGATGTATTTTATTAAGCTTCTCTCTTCTCCTGAAGGTGCTGATTCCTGCTGGGCTATGATCCATAAGCACTGGCCACCTTAGGTGCTTTATGTGTGAGCCTATACGGGCTATTTTAATACCAGGGCGTCATTCCAAGGCGCAGTAATTGGTGTGCCAACACACTGTGCCGGTGGACATCCTAGAAAATTATTTTTTCTTCTTAATTTTCTCCCCGGTAGCACTCTCGCCTCTGAGTCAGAAGATTGTGGGTTCAGGACATAAAAGAACCCACGGCACTATTTCGAAGAACAGCAGGAAAGTTTTCCTCCTTTTCCTGGCCAATATTAATTCCTCAGTGAACACCTAAAAACAGAATGAGGTAGAAATTGCTCGGAGCGGCGAACCAACACTGTTCGTGGCTCCATAGATTTATACTAACCTACTAAATTACCGCGGTCTTTTCTTCGGGCACTTCCTCGAATAAGAAGTGGAGAAGAGCCCAACAACAGTTCAAGCGAAGCTAGGTCCCTGGGAGAAGTGAGAGGAGCACGCTCTCCCCTCGACCAATTTTTGACAAGCTGCGTAACTCTCTGCAGGCTTCTAAGGTGAAAACCAGGAAGTGAAAGGTACAACATTAAAATCTTTGTAAAAACAATTACAGACAGCAAAAAAAGAGAGGGTAAGAAATAATTGAATTAAATAAAAGAGACAGAAGGGAAAAGTAAAAAAAATGTAAAAAAAAAAATTTAATGACCACGAACTACTAAAATAAGGAGTAATGAGACTCCACATTTTTAAAAGTTAGTTTTTAGTTGTTTGGCAATCATTAAGACTTACTGCGCTATTAAAACTTAGTTTAGACCTGGTATTTTTAAGCGTACCTGTTTTATGGTGTAATTACTTACTTTCCAGCTGGGCAGATAAGCAAGTTTGTGCTTTTTCAATGATTTTCCTGATTGCAGCATGTGATAGCCCTTTAATTCGAAGGCGTCATATTGCCAGCAAACCAGCAGCACCAAGTTCTGGATTTCCACATTTCACTGCACATGTGCGAATGCTGGAACTTGTTCCTCCATTTCGCCACTAACATCGGGGGTGAGCGCTGTTGAGCTCACCGTTGTTTCACAAGCAATTTCTGCCTCATTATCTTGTCATTGTCAAATTGCTGTTTGTGGGATCTTGTTGTGTGCAAATTGTCTGCTGCGTTTCCTACATTACAACAGTGACTACAATTCAAAAGTACTTCATTGGCTGTAAAGCGCTTTGGGATATCCTGAGGTTGTGAAAGGAACTATATAAATGCAAGTTCTTCCTTTCTTTTTCAATATGTCATGTGTGACCATTGTTTAAGTATGAGCGTATAAATTGGTTAGGCTATTCAACTGCTGGGGTTGTCCTCATAACTGAGCCCCGAAGTGCCTCCAGGCAGCAACCACAGGCATGTACTTTCCAGCAGGGGCACTGGCTAATTAGTTCCCAAACCTGTCTCAGGGGCACTGAGGCCAACTGTAGCACACTCCAACTGTTGTCCTGGCTGGGAATCAGTTAACGCAGCACAGAACAGGATTGAACATGAAACCTTCTTGTTCTATGTGGCTGAGCACCACACCAGGTGTCGCTGGGACCAGAGAACTCTCAGAGACAGCACCTTTAGGAGAGGCACGGAAGAAGACTGGGGAGGGGGTGGAAACAACGCACAACAGGCTCTCTTCAGTAAAATGGATTGATGTGTCGCAAGGCCAAGTCTAGTGAGATGAAGCTCATAACCAGAGCGTGACTGTAGCTTCATATCATGTAGAATTGCAGTTGTAAATAGGGTACGACATGGCTTGGGTTCACTATGGGAGATATAGTAATTATGTAGGAATTGTGTCCAGGGGCCACAAATTTCTTGTTTCCTGAAACCGTTGTCTCACAAGTAAAGCACGTATTTTTTGATCTCATATTTTGTGTGGAAACTCTTAATCATAGAATCATACAGCACAGAATGAGGTCATTCAGCCCATTGTGCCTGTGCCAGTTTGGAAATTATCCAATTAGTCCCACTCCCTTGTTCTTTCCCCTTGCAAATGTTTCCTTTTCAAATATATATCCAATTCCCATTTGAAAGTTACCAAGTGCATTCCAGATCATCATAACTCACTGCATAAAAAAAAACTCCTCACCTCCCCGCTGGTTCATTTGCCAATTATCTTGAATCTGTGTCCTCTGGCTACCGACCCTTCTACCAGTGGAAACAGTTTCTCCCTATCTACTCTATGAAAACCCTTCAGAATTTTGAACAACTCTATTAAATCTCCCCTTAACTTTCTCTGCTTTAAGGAGAACAATCCCAGCTTCTCTAGACTCTTCACATAACTGAAGTCCCTCATCCCTGGTACCATTCTAGTAAATCTCCTCTGCATCCTCTCCAAGGCCTTGATACCCTTGAGGGTTGAAACTTTCTCTGCAAGCTACTTCCTGTGCACTGGTTAACATGTTTGTGTCAAAATCTTCAGTGGACTCTTTCAGCCTCCCAAATATGCTATTTTCAGGACACTTGCAATCGATTGTGTTTGTCTGGTATATAAAATCCGGTCTCATGTAAATGAAATGGAATGGAAATTGAGTGTTAGCCACTGGAACAATATCATGTTCTACTACAGGTGACAGGGATGGGTCTGTGCAAGGTCAGTAAACAGCTAAGGACACACACTACGGATTGTAAAAAACGAGAACACGCTGTGAACCTGGTTTTAATTTCTACCGTGTCACACTAGCCTGGAAATCCCGCAAAGTCTGTTGGGGGTTGGGGGTTGGGAGGAGAGTGGGCAGAAGTGCGAGAGGCGGGATTTCTGCCTACAGCTTTGCCTGGTAGTCGATCCTGTCCCAAGTCTCAGGGATGGGTGTCAATTGGGCGCTGAAGAGCTTGGAAGTTGAAGCAGCTCCCTGCTGCTCTGATAGGGGCACCTTTGGCCCAATTCAGGGCTAAGAAAAGTGGGCAATCATTATTTTTTTGCTACTTCCCTCAGGGAACAGAAGGGCATCTCATCAGAGAGGCATTTTATCTCTATGGCTCAAAATGCGAGCTACGAATGAGGAGAATAACTGGACGGAATATCCAGGGTAACCCAAGAACAGCCCAAGATATGCCTCTAGAGTGGATGTAATGGGGGCAGACCTAAGTAGCACCCTGCCCCACGCCAAGTTAATGGGCAATATACAAAGGGCAGGAACCCAGAGCATCTAATTTAGGCAGCTCTGCTGCCCTGTGCGACAGTACTGCTCCCCCTCCTCCTGCAAACAGGAATTTCTATCCTGTTCTAGAATCCTGTCAGTAGAAAATAAACTGACTTGCTTTGTCCAACAGTTTTCTTTTGAATTCTCTCTCCTTTCCTCTCCTGAAACTGCTGATTCTCTTGGCTACAGATCAACAGGCGTCTGCAGCCTTGCACTAAATTGCCCAAGTGGCCAACCTTCATGTCCAAGTCTGGATAGCGCGTGTTAGCAGGCTATTCTAGCACGGGGTGGGGGGGGGGGGGGGGGCATTGCAGCTGAGCCCAATCCTGCCCTTGGCTGACATCCACACATCAGTGGATGAGGAGAATTGTTTTTATGCAGCGAGTAGTTATGATCTGGAATGCACTGCCTGAAAGGGTGGTGGAAGCAGATTCAGTAGTAACTTTCAACAGTGAATTGGATATATACGTGAAAAGGACAAATTTGCAGGGCTATGGAGAAAGAGCAGGAGACTGGGACTAATTGGATAGCTCTTTCAAATTGCTGGCACAGGTACGATGGGCCAAATGACTTCCTTCTGTGTCAGAACAGGCTCGAGGGGCTAAATGGCTGACTCCTGTTCCTATGTATGATTCTATAATTCCACCTGCATTAGTGTGATGCTGAGCCAAACAGACCATGGAGATACAAGCTCAGTCCCTGGTCTGTGTTGAGTTAACTGATCTCAGTCCAGAAGGCTAGGGCCACCACAATTAGCCTCACTGTGCTCTGGGCTAGGCAGGTAAATAATGGGATAGAATGTCCAATCCTGATCACTATCTGGTGACTCTATGTTGGAAAAGGCGTGTGTGTTGATGCTAGGTCAAGGCAGGTCAGGTTCGGCTCTGATGTCTCCTGTGATTAAGAGCCTGCCAACATTCTGCCTAAGCTATGGACACAAAGAATGACCATTTGGGCTATATACCAGAAGGCAGCTGGTGCAGAATGTAACCGGTCTGGCCTCCGTCTAATTTAAATATTCAACTTGTGGCGCTCAATGCTAAGAGATGGATAAGAACAGAAAATGCAAACACAGTCTGATCTCAACAGATGCTGATTCTGCATCGGAGCAACTAAAATCATAAAATCGTGCCCAACATCCTTCACTTCAAGGAACTATCCTAATGCTCTGGTTTCTCTTCTCTAAAGGGTGTGGAATGTTACAATTTAATAGTTTCCTGCATAATCTATGCGGAAGACCTGTCCTAATTCAGCAATCTCTTCTCTGACTCAAAACGTTTATGCAATGTCAATGACCTTACATGCAACTAATCTACTTTCCTAAGATTCGGTTCCTTATTTGGTTCTCATCTCCTGCAGAATGCACCAGATACTGTTTGTGCATGTGTGAATGAGTGTGTGTGTGTGTGTATGTGTGTGAATGTTTGTGCGCGTGTGCCTGTTTTCCGGAGACTGATAGCTATGTTTTCTTGATTTTTTTCCCTTTTTCCACCTACTGCAACCTTTCCTGTCTTTTCACTAGCTAAGTTTATCCCCCCTCTCCCCCCCACCACTTCAGTCATTCCATGTCAGCTCTTACAGCTACAAAATTAGCTCCTTGTTTCAAGAAGTGAGGGGGTGGGGCCTGGGCACAAACAAAAGGATTTCCGTTTTCTCCAGCATGCTGCTAATCCTTTTCCCGTAAGCACAAACTAGTGAAAGTCAAAGCCACATTAAGATCTTTAATAGAATAGGACAATGACTTGAAGTTGTTTGAATATCTATTCAGTATAATTGTTCCATCGACGTGCCACACTCAATCTGGACATTTTCTATCAACTGTTTACTATGAAGATGAGTGTGAAATCTCTGTAAGTATCAGAACTCATCTAGCAGCTGTGAGTCCCTCCATGGTTGAACAGTCAGTGTTGGCAGGCTATTCTATTGCAGAGGGCAACACAGCTCAGTCCAATCCTGTCCTCACCCAACATCCGCACCCATACACTTTCCATCAGATGTTACTGGACAGCTATCGGAAATAGGAAAGCCTGGGTGACTTAAAAGAAAATATGCCCAGTATTAACTCTTCCGTCACAAAGGTGCATGGAAGGTGAACAATTGCCATCGGTGGTTGTGTCACAGCAAGAATGATCGAATTTTCCCCCCCCACGTTTTCCTTTCCTCTAATGAAAGCAGTGACTTGTGCACTGGCAACCGTCCAGTATCTTACATACATGACCATTCAGATTCTAGATGAGTGAGCAAGCTGTTCGTCCATGAGGGGACAACATCCTAAACATTCACTCCCTTCACCATCGGCGCACCGTGGCTGCAGTGTGTACCATCTACAGGATGCACTGCAGCAACTCGCCAAGGCTTCTTCGGCAGCACCTCCCAAACCCGCGACCTCTACCACCTAGTAGGACAAGGGCAGCAGGCACATGGGAACAACACCACCTGCACGTTCCCCTCCAAGTCACACACCATCCTGACTTGGAAATATATCGCCATTCCTTCATCGTCGCTGGGTCAAAATCCTGGAACTCCCTACCTAACAGCATTGCGGGAGAACCTTCACCACACGGACTGCAGCGGATCACCACCACCTTTTCAAGGGCAATTAGGGCTGGGCAATAAATGCTGGCCTTGCCAGCGACGCCCACATCCCATGAACGAATAAGAAAAAAGAACCTGACTAAACCTAAACCTGTCCTCACCCGAGATCCGCATATGTTCAGTTTTCAACAGGAACCACTGAATAGTCATCAGGAAAAGCTGGCTGATTTTTTTCCCCCTTCCTTAGCTTAGGGATGCTGAGACCAATTATAATGCCCCCCATTGTTCTCCCACGGACATCAGGTACCTCAGCACAGATCAGCAATCACACCCGGTACCTTCCTTGGCTGTATGGCTCATAACTACACTACAGAAAGCATCTAACTGCTTTTATATTGTTTTAATTCGGATTCCTGGAGACCAGCATAGGAACAGGAGTAGGCCATTCAGCCCCTCAAGCTTGTTCCGCCAGTCAATGAGATCATGGCTGATCTGGACCTCAACTCCATTTACCCGCTTTGGTTCCGTAACCCTTAACAACCTTGCCTAACAAAAATCTATCAATCTCAGTTTTGAAATTTTCAACTGACCTCCACCCTCAACAGCTTTTTGAGGGAAGAGGGTTCCAGATTTCTACTACTCTTTGTGTGAAGAAGTGCTTCCTGTCATCACCCCTGAATGGCCTAGCTCTAATTTTAAGATTATGCCCCCTTGTTCTGGACTCTCCCAACAGAGGAAATAGTTTCTCTCTATCTACCCTATCAATTCCTTGAGTCATCTTAAACACCTTAATTAGATCACCCCTTAATCTTCTAAGCATCTGTGACTCAACTCCTGGCATTTACAATGCTCAATCCAGTTCCATTATCCTGGTGTCAGATGCGTAGACCTATGAAAAAACTAAACGTACAACTCTGCTGCCGGGTTAAGCAAACCAGATATAGCAGTGTAAATGTCAGGAGTCGGATCTAGAATCTAAATTAAAACAAGGCCAACATAAAAGCAGCTTTATTTGGTCCTATCAGCCAGTTTGGCAGAGATTGCCCAATCTCACTACAGGTAGGACCCCTTACAATCAGCTGTGAGTGGAGTCTTTCATCACATCAGCCTAAACTGGATTCAAACCCAGACCTCATGAAGTGAATGTGCAAGGTGTCATTGTTTGCTAACCCACTATGACACCTCATCACTCTCCACTTTTAGTTTTGTCTCAGACATTAGGTGTCATATGCAGACAGGATGAACCTTCTAAAGATTAGAATACACATGATGCAAAAGATGACTTTGCACATGTGCAACACATGCATACAGGAGGCACAGACTTGGGAGAAATTTAAACAGGGTTTTCCTCCACCAAGCAGGTCTCAGTCTTGAACTTCTTTCAGAAAATAACATTTTGGGATGCAGTATATGAGTAATTTGAGACATGACATATGGTAAGTGTTTGGGAGGACTTTGGACCTTTGGTTCCCAAAGCTCTCCACTACTGGGAGTTTTCCTTGTAAACTAATTGACAGAGATTAATTGCTATGATTAGTCAACAACTCCATTATTGTTGTATAATGTGACTACCGGGATGCAAATTAGATGGAATTTGGTCTTTTTCATCAAGCAATTCCTATGTTGCTTTGAATGCTGGTTAGAAAACTAGTTAAAACAGGAAATAAAAGGGAGCCATAAATAAAAACTTTTCAAGCTGTAAAGATGTTACAATCGTCATTTAAGAATCCCACTTGGAGGTCCCTATTATACATAATCTATATATAAATTATTTGGATCATTTTGAAGGACAAATAGGGAGAAGATTCCAGAGGATTTGGATCTTTTAGAAAACTGGGCCAGTGGATAGCAAGTGCAGTTCAATGTAGAAAAATGTTCAATAATTGGTTCAAGGCCAGGGAATATGTGCTGAATGGAACAATCATGCGGTACGCTGATCAGGAAAGAGTTTTGGGAGTTATCGTTGGAAAGTAATTGAAACCATGAGCCCAATGTATGACTGAGGTATGAGGAAACAAACAAGATATTGGGATGCATTAGAAGACATATTGATTATAAGTCAAAAGAAGTGATACTGTTACTGTATGAGGCCCTATTCGGAGTATTGTATTGGTCACTATGTCATTGAAAGGATAACACGAGTCTTAAAAGGGTGCAGCGTAGCATAATCGAGGCTCCAATTTAAGTTATGAAGAAAGATCAAGGAAATTAGCCTGGTTTCTGTTGGAAAAGAGGAAACTTTGAGGTGACCTAATAGAAGCTTTGAAAATTATGACAAAGACCGATATAGTTGATCCAAAACAAATTGCTCACATTGACAAAAAGTTCAAATGCTAGGACAGAATTTTATAAATTAGGAGAAAATAAGGAGTTCATATAGAACAGGTTCACACTAAAAGTAATAGCCTTATGCCATATTACCAGACAAGGCCAGAGAAGTATATAGTATAAATGGGGACAAGATACATTTCTGGAGAAAGAGGGGATAAGGGGATAAAGGGATATGGTGAAATGGTGGGGTTGAAATCAGTCAGGAAAGGCAGTGTTTGTTTAGCCAAGTGAGCTTCTCGGTTTCTAAAATTTAATATGTTCTCAAATACCAGGACCTGTGTTACCAACAACAACAACTTGCATTTATATAGCGCCTTTAATGTAGTAAAATGTCCCAAGGCACTTCACAGAAGTGTTATCAAACAAAATTTGACACCGAGCCATATAAGGAGGTATTAGGACAGCTTGGTCAAAGAGGTAGATTTTAAGGAGCGTCTTAAAGGACGAGAGAGAGGTAGAGAGGTTTAGGGAAGGATTTCCAGAGCGTAGGGCCTAGGCAGCGGAAGGCATGGCCGCCAATGGTGGAGTGATTAAAATCGGGGATATGCAAGGGGTAAGAATTGGAGGAGCGCAGAGATCTTGGAGGGTTGTAGGGCTAGAGGAGATTACAGAGATAGGGAGGGGCGAAACCATGGAGGGATTTGAAAACAAAGATGAGAATTTTAAAATCGAGGCATTCCCAGTACAGGAGCCAATGTAAGTCAACGGGCACAGGGGTGATGGGAGAGCGGGACTTGGCGCCAGTTAGGATGCGGGCAGCAGAGTTTTGGACGAACTCAAGTTTATGGAGGGTGGAAGATGGGAGGCCAGCCAGGAGAGTATTGGAATAGTCCAGTCTATAGGTAACAAAGGCATGGATGAGGGTTTCAGCAGTAGATGAGCTGAGGCAGGGGCGGAGACGGGCGATGTTACGGAGTGGGAAGCAGTCAGTCTTGGTGATGGAGCGGATAATGTGGTCAGAAGCTCATCTCAGGTTCAAATAGGACGCCAAGGTTGGGTCTGGTTCAGCCTCAGACAGTGGCCAGGGAGAGGTACAGAGTCGGTGGCTAGGGAACGGAGTTTGTGGCGGGGACCAAAGACAACGGCTTCCGTCTTCCCAATATTTAATTGGAGGAAATTTTTGCTCATCCAGTACTGGATATCGGACAACGTGACAAATTACACTGGAGGGATCGAGAGAGGTGGTTGTGAGGTAGAGCTGGGTGTCATCAGCGTATACATGGAATCTGACGTTGTTTTCAGATGACGTCGCCAAGGGGCAACATGTAGATGAGAAATATGAGGGGGCTAAGGATAGATCCTTGGGGGACTTCAGAAGTAATAGTGCGGGAGCAGGAAGAGAAGCCATTGCAGGTAATTCTCTGGCTACGAGTGGATAGGTAAGAATATGAAACCAGGTGGGCGCAGTCCCACCCAGCTGATTATCTGATTGATAACATTGAGACCGAGTGTATGTGGGTGGGTGAAAAGAACAACCTTTCACGACCTCAGGATGTCTCAAAGTGCTTTACAGCCAATGAAGTGATTTTGAAGTGTAGTCACTGTTGTAAAGTGGGAAATGTGGCAGCCATTTTTGTGCACAGCAAGATCCCACAAACAGTAATGAAATAAATGACCAGATAATCTGTTTTTTTTGTTGAGAGATAACTATTGGCCAGGTATTGGGAGAGCTCCCCTGCTCTTATTCAAAATAGTGCCGTGGGATCTTTTACGACACCATCCAGGGGGCAGACGGGGGCCTCGGTTTAATGTCTCATCCGAAAGACAGGATGGTGGGGTTGCATACATGGTGTATTTAGAAATTAACAATGAAGCAGCCATATACGGTACAATAACTGATATATGTGAACTGTCACCATATACTGAAAGTCCTGACCTTGCTCCTATCCAGTGATTCACTGATCAAATAGGAAGAAGTGTGGCGTTGTGGGGAATGGTAAACAGGCATTTTGTCAGCACTTTGACAGGCGAGGACAAGCTTCTCATCACAGCTGAAAAATGCTTGAACTGTTGTAAATGAGGCAGCTGGCCTGAATCATCCATAGCAAGTATGCTATATGTTGCTCCTCTTCGCAGCATTTAGAAATTATAAGAGACGCACAAGCACAATTGGTTGCTGAATTATGTAAAGCCACTCACTTAATACTTCTGCACATCTTTTCCTTTTGTACATGCTGATTACTATGAAGTAGGATGGAATGGACGATTTCTCCACTTTCTGTCCTGTGATGCTAGCAATCATTTCTTGTACAGCTTTAGCATGCACCAGCTGCACTGTAGAATACTCGCTGTACTATTCTGAAAACCTGTCTAAAATCCGAAAGAGCATCCATTCTGCACCAGTATAGTGTTGCCATATCTCTTACCATTTATTCTCATGTGCTCTCTAAATGAAATTGACCAACAAAATAGTTAATAATGCTCAATGTGACATCAGATTTGGGCTTTGGACTTACACCAACTGGACACTGGACTTGGGATTCTTAACATTCATCTCAAAGACCTTCCTTCACCCATCTAGCTGGGCTGCATTGGTTCCATGCAGTGAAATACATAATGGCTTAGTTTATACAGTTCAAAATTGGAGCCCTGAAACAGGGTTGAGGCAAGTAAAAGTTTTAAAACCCAAACCATACAGGCCAATGTGATATCTTACACAGCAACTACTGGAGGTATTTATTCAGTGCAGCAAGAAGGCTAATGACAGACCTAAGTCTGTTCTAATCTTTATCATTTTGTCACACTGAAATTTTCAACAGGTTTAAGAATCAATTAGTACAATAGGCCATGCTCTTCTGAGGTTAAGTTTGAGGCACGTTCTTAGAGCAATGTAGAAAGAGCTTAGCTCTGCACTGGACCTATCTTAGACTTGATGCTGACACCAGCTTCCAAGAACAGAAAATTATTTAATTGCCTGGCAATTATCTCCTTCCCCCTGATGAGTATCAAATTTAAAATCCAAAAGCATTTTAATGCCATTTTAGACTTTGCATTTCGCTAAATTGAAATGTCTGACAAATTTTGCATAATAATTTTTTTTTCTGCTGCAGGTGAACAGAGGAATGCTGGAGAAGCACAGGCTGTTACCATGGAGATGAAAACTGAATCTGTATTCTTTCCTTCTTGGATAAATGACACTGTAAAATGAGATTAATTGGGCTTTTATTCAGTATTTGACCTGCAAAAAGCATTGTAGAGATCAAGATAAACCTACTCACCCTCAGTAATTATTATACGTTATGGCTCCACGGCTTGCATCGACAACTCCATTTATTGGATGGTGCAATAGATCACACAAAAATGGACATTTCAAGTTCACAGTACAAAATATCTTTTGATGCAGAAGTATCTTTTTAGAATACTAATGCATTGCATTTCATTATAGATCTGTAGTTGAAAATGTATCCAGGTAAATTGGTATCTTATTTTGCCACTGATGGATAATGTCTTTATTTTTCCAATATTAGTATTCTTGCTTTTCCATTTTTTGAGTTTTTCATTTATGTTTCCTAGTCTCTTAATTTGCTACAGCACAACAACAACTTGCATTTATAGGGTGCCTTTAACATAGTAAAACATCCCAAGGCGCTTCACAGTGTCCTCGGTCCAACCGTCTTCAGCTGCTTCATCAATGACCATCAACCATCATAAGGTCAGAAATGGGGATGTTCGCTGATGATTGCACATTGTTCAGTTTCCATTCGCAACCCCTCAAATAACGAAGCAGTCCGAGCCCGCATGCAGCAAGACCTGGACAACATTCAGGCTTGGGCTGATAAGTGACAAGCAACATTCGCGCCAGATAAGTGCCAGGCAATGACCATCTCCAACAAGAGAGAGTCTAACCACCTCCCCATGACATTCAACGGCATTACCATCGCCGAATTCCCCACCATCAACATCCTAGGGGTCACTATTGACCAGAAACTTAACTGGACCAGCCATATAAATACTGTGGCTATAAGAGCAGGTCAGAGGCTGGGTATTCTGCCGCGAGTGACTCACCTTCTGACTCCCCAAAGCCTTTTTCCACCATCTACAAGGCACAAGTCAGGAGTGTGATGGAATACTCTCCACTTGCCTGGATGAGTGCAGCTCCAAAACACTCAAGAAGCTCGACACCATCCAGGACAAAGCAGCCCGCTTGATTGGCACCCCATCCACCACACTAAACATTCACTCCCTTCACCACCTGCGCACAGTGGCTGCAGTGTGTACCATCCACAGGATGCAATGCAGCAACTCACCAAGGCTTCTTAGACAGCACCTCCCAAACCCACAACCTCTACCACCTAGAAGGACAAGAGCAGCAGGTACATGGGAACAACACCACCTGCATGTTCCCCTCCAAGTCACACACCATCCCGACTTGGAAATATATTGCCGTTCCTTCATTGTCGCTGGGTCAAAATCCTGGAACTCCCTTCCTAACAGCTCTGTGGGAGAACCTTCACCACACGGACTGCAGCAGTTCAAGAAAGCGGCTCACCACCACCTTCTCAAGGGCAATTAGGGATGGGCAATAAATGCCGGCCTCACCAGCGATGCCCACATCCCATGAACGAATTTTTAAAAAAATTATCAAACTAAATTTGACACTGAGCCATGTAAGGAAATATTAGGACAGGTGACCAAAAGCTTGGTAAAAGATAGGTAGAGAGGTGGAGAAGTTCAGGGAGGGAATTCCACAGCTTAGGGCATGGCTGCCAATGGTGGAGCGATTAAAATCGGGAATGTGCAAGAGGCAAGAATTGGAGGAACGCAGAGATCTCGGAGGGTTGTAAGAGGTTACAGAAATAGGGAGGGGCCAAGGCCATGGAGGGCTTTGAAAACAAGGATGAGAATTTTTAAATCGAGCCATTGCTGGACCGGGAGCCAATGTAGGTCAGCGAGCACATGGGTGATGGGAGAAGGGGACTTGGTGCGAGTTAGGATGCATGCAGCAGATTAGCTCAAGTTTATGGAGGGTGGAAGATGGGAGGCCAGCCAGGAGAGCATTGGAATAGTCCAGTCTAGAGGTAACAAAGGCGTGGATGAGGGTTTCAGCAGCAGATGAGCTGAGGCAGGGGCGGAGACGGGAGATGTTAGATGGAGGTGGAACTAGGTGGTCTTGGTGATGGAGCGGATATGTGGTCGGAAGCTCATCTCAGGGTCAAACCAAGGTTGCAAACGGTCAGGTTCAGTCTCAGATAGTGGCCAGGGACAGGTATGGAGCCAGTGGCTGGGGAACGGAGTTTGCAGTGGGGACCAAAGACAATGGCTTCGGTCTTCCCAATATTTAGTTGGAGGAAATTTTTGCTCATCCAGTACTGGATGTCAGACAAGCAATGTGACAAATGAGAGACAGTGGAGGAGTCGAGGGAGGTGGTTGTGAGGTAGAGCTGGGTGTCGTCAGCGTACATGTGGAATCTGACATCGTGTTTTGGGATGATGTCGCCGAGGGGCAGCATGTAGATGAGAAACAGAAGGAAGCTAAGGATAGATCCTTGGGGGACTCAAGAGGTAACGGTGCGGGAGCGGGAAGAGAAGCCATTGAAGGTGATTCTCTTGCTATGACTAAATAGGTACGAATGGAACCAGGCGAGTGCAGTCCCAACCAGCTGGACGACGGAAGAGAAATATTGGAGGAGGATGGTGTGGTCAAAGGCTGCAGGCAGGTCAAGAAGGATGAGGAGGGATAGTACACCACGGTCACAGTTACATAAGATGTCATTTCTGACTCTGATAAGGGCCATTTCAGTACTATGGCAGAGGCAGAAAGCTGATTGGAGGAATTCAAACATGGAGCTGCGGGAAAAATGGGCACGGATGTGGGAGGCAACAACACGTTGGGATAGAACAAGTCCAGGGAACTATAGACCAGTTAGCTTAACTTCGGTGGTAGGAAAGATAATGGAATCCTTACATCAAAGATGTAATAGAAAACATCTAGAAAACAAAAATATGATAAAGAATAGTTAGCACGGATTTCAAAAAGGAAGGTCATGCTTGACCAACTTTATTGAATTCTTTGAAGAAGTAACCGAAAGAGTAGACCAAGGTAATGCAGTTGATGTAATATATTTGGATTTTCAAAAGACCTTTGATAAGGTACCACGTTGTAGACTCACGACTAAGGTCAGAGCATGTGGAGTCTAGGGACAGGTTGCAGAAAAGATAGCAGGGGCTCAGAGTAGCTATTCGGTTTGGCAAAAGGTGGGAAGTGGTGAACCACCGGGATTGGTGCTGGGCCCACTGTTGTTCACAATTTACGTTAACGATGTGGACTCAGGAATCGGAAGTACAATTTCAAAATTTGCACATGACACCAAATTGGGGTGGGGGGGGGGGGTAGTTAATACAAAGGAAGAATGTAGTGATAAGAATGTGGAACGCACTACCACAAGTAGTAGTGGAGGCAAATAGTATAGATGCATTTAAAGGAATAGAAGGGTATGCTGTGGTAGAATGTTCGATGTAGTTGAGGGGGGGTGGGGGAGAGGAGGCATGTGTGGAGCATAAACGCCGGCATAGACCAGTTGGGCCGAATGTCCTCTTTTTGTAGACTCGATGTAACACATTCAAGGACTGTGGAGAGGAAAGGGAGGTTGGAGATGGAGTGGTAGTTTGCAAGGATGGAGAGGATAAGGGTAGATTTTTTGAGGAGGGGGTGATGATGGCAGATTTGAAGGGGGGCGCCTGTACCTGAGGGAACTGTTAACAATAACAGGTAACATGGGGGTCAGGAAGGTAAGTTGGGTGGTCACCAGTTTGGTGGGATTAGGGTCGAGGGAGCAAAAGGTGGGTTTCATGGTCAGGATGAGCTAGGAGAGGGCATGAGGGGAGATAGGAGAGAAACTAGAAGATGATGCAAATGCAGGGCTAGGGCAGGGGAGAACCTTAGGGGAAGTTAGGCTTGGTGGTCTAGGGGAAGGGAGGGAAATGGCAGAGGCAGCTGAACGGGTGGTCTCAATGCTAAAGAACTTGCATTTACATAGTGCCTTGCACGACTCAGGACGTCCCAAAGCGCAACCAATTTTGTGCACAGCAAAGTCCCACAAACAGCAATGTGATAATGACCAGATATGGCCGAGTCCTGAAGGGCATAGCTGCCAGACTGGGCCTGCGGCCAGTGGTGAGAGAACAAACACGAGGGAAAAACCTACATGAACTCGTCCTCACCAATCTATCTGTCGCAGATGCATCTGTCCATGACAGTATTGGTAGGAGTGACCACCGCACAATCCTCATGGAGACAAAGTCCGACCTTCCCACTGAGGACACCGTCTATTGTGTTGTGTGGCGCGACCACCGTGCTAAATGGGATAGATTCAGAACTGATCTAGCAGCTCAAAACTGGGAATCCCTGAGGCACTGTGGGCCATCAGCAGCAGAATTGTATTCCAGCACAATCTGTAACCTCATGGCCTGGGATATCCCTCATTCTACCATTATCAACAAGCCAGGGGATCAACCCTGGTTCAATGAGGAGTGTAGAAGAGCATGCCAGGAGCAGCACCAGGCATACCTAAAAATGAGGTGCCAACTTGGTGAAGCTACAACACAGGACTACGTGCATGCTAAACAGCGGAAGCAACATGCTATAGACAGAGCTAAGCGATCCCACAACCAATGGATCAGATCAAAGGTCTGCAGTCCTGCCCCATCCAGTCATGAATGGTGGTGGACAATTAAACAACTAACAGGAGGAGGAGGCTCTGCGAACATCCCCATCCTCAAAGATGGCACCGCCCAGCACGTGAGTGCAAAAGCAAGGCTTAAGCGTTTGCAACCATCTTCAGCCAGAAGTGCCGAATGGATGATCCATCTTGGTCTCCCCCCGAGATCCCCACCATCACAGAAGCCAGTCTTCAGCCAATTCAATTCACTTCACATGATATCAAGAAACGGCTGAATGCACTGGATACGGGCCCTGACAACATCCCGGCTGTAGTGCTGAAGACCTGTGCTTCAGAACTAGCCGTGTCTCCAGCCAAGCTGTTACAGTACAGCTATAACACTGGCATCTACCTGACAAAGTGGAAAATTGTCCAGGTATGTCCTGTCCACAAAAAGCAGGACAAATCATTTCCAACCAATTAACACCCCATCAGTCTACTCTCAATCATCAACAAAGTGATGGAAGGTGTCATCGACAGTGCTATCAAGCAGCACTTACTCACCAATGCTCAGTTTGGGTTCCGCCAGGACCGCTTGGCTCCAGACCTCATTACAGCCTTGGTCCAAACATGGACAAAAGAGCAGAATTCCAGAGGTTAGGTGAGAGTGTCTGCTCTTGACATCAAGACAGCATTTGACTGACTGTGGCATCAATGAGCCCTAGTAAAATTGAAGTCAATGGGAATCAGGAAGAAAACTCTCCAGTGGCTGGAGTCATATCTAGCACAAAGGAAGATGGTAGTGGTTGTTGGAGGCCAATCATCTCAGCCAGAACATTGCTGCAGGAGTTCCTCAGGGCAGTGTCCTAGGCCCAACCATCTTCAGCTACTTCATCAATAATCTTCCCTCCATCATAAGGTCAGAAATGGGGATGTACACTGATGATTGCAGAGTGTTCAGTTCCATTTGCAACCCCTCAGATAATCAAGCAGTCCGTGCCTGCATGCAGCAAGACCTGGACAACATCCAGGCTTGAGCTGATAAGTGGCAAGTAACATTCATGCCATACAAGTCCCAGGCAATGACCATCTCCAACAAGAGAGAGTCTAACCACCTCCCCTTGACATTCAACGGCATTACTATCTCCGAATCCCCCACCATCAACATCCTGGGGGTCACTGTTGACCAGAAACTTAACTGGATCAGCCACATAAATCCTGTGGTTATAAGAGCAGGTCAGAGGCTGGGTATTCTGCAGTGAGTGACTCACCTTCTGACTCCCCAAAGCCTTTTCACCATCTACAAGGCACAAGTCAGGAGTGTGATGGAATACTCTCCACTTGCCTGGATGAGTGCAGCCCCAACAACACTCAAGAAGCTCGACACCATCCAGGACAAAGCAGCCCGCTTGATTGGCACCCCATCCACCACCTTAAACATTCACTCCCTCCACCACCGGCGCACCGTGGCTGCAGTGTGTACCATCTACAAGATGCACTGCAACAATTCGCCAAGGCTTCTTCGACAGCATCTTCCAAACCCACGACTTCTACCACCTAGAAGGACAAGGGCAGTAGGCGCATGGGAACACCACCACCTGTACGTACCCCTCCAAGTCATCATCCTGACTTGGAAATATATCGCCATTCCTTCATTGCTGAGTCAAAATTCTGGAACTCCCTACCTGACAGCACTGTAGGAGTACCTTCACCACATGGACTGGAGTGGCTCACCAACACCTTCTCAAGGGCAATTAGGGATGGGCAATAAATGCTGGCCTTACCAGTGACGCCCACATCCCATGAATGAATAAAAAAAATACATGGAGATACATGTATGAGGGCCAGCTGGATGTAGGTCATAGGAGTTGAATCATCTAACCACAGGTCAGTATAAGGAATGGGATAGCATCACAATGGCACCCTCTGTCCTTGCAAACTACATCCCATGTATGAATTAAAAAAAGATAATTTGTTTTTGTGATGTTACTTGAGGGATTAAATATTGGCCAGGACATTGGGAAGAACTTCCCTGCTCTTCTTCGAAATAGTGCCATGGGTTTTTTACATCCACCAGGGAAGGCAGTCGGAGTCTTAATTTAACGTCTCATCCGAAAGATTGCACCTCTGACAGTGCAGCACTCCCTCAGTACTGCACTGGAGTGTCAGCCTGGATTTTGTCTCTGGATTGGGACTTGAACCCACAACCTTCTGAGAGGCAAGAGTGTTTCCAACTGAGCCACGGCTGACACATGTTGGTGTCATGCTCCTTTCACCCTCTTGTTTCTTTCACTGCTAGTGCCAGAAGAGCAGTTCTTAGCTGTAGGTGTTGTCATTCCTTTTTGGTTTGAGTATGAAATTCCTCAATTTCGTCCTCCCTTTGAAAGTCTTACAGGGCCATGCAGTTTGTGTGACTGAAAAGGCAGGCCACCAAGTTCTAGCCCATCGCAAATTCTGCTCTTCAGCAGAGGCACAAGGTGCGAACCTGTAACCATACTCCCTCTCCCCTCTTTGGGAAGCAATGGCTGCACCTGAGATCGTGAACTCAGGGGAGTGAGAGAATTTGAATTTTGATCCATTTACTCAATGATGCTGAGTGTCAACACTGAACGCTACTGTGCCATTCATGTTGTCATTGTTGTTTCTCAGTTTATGGAGGGGGTGGGGGGAGAAGGTGGACTGACTGTCAGTTTCTTTTTCCTTCCGTGACATTGGTTCATCATGTAACCAACTGTTTGACAAGCCTTCGACCATCTGTGTTATTGGATCTCTCAGCAGTGGATAATTGCTCATATTTCCTGACCAGATCCTAGCGATGCAAGCCTCCTTGCTTCAGAGTCATACCTCATTAATTTACCTTATTCACTTTTATTGTAACGATGTGGGGATATATCAAATTGCTTGGCACCATTTATCAGGTGAACATTTTGTTAAGTAAAATATTAAAAAAAACTTCAGTTAGCCATGCAACAGCAGGTTCAGATTGGGTTATGAAATTTGAGTTGGATATTACCACAATTAGAACCTTACTGAAATAATTCTCCTCGATGGCTTAGTGGGTACTACTGAGTCATACAGAGGGCCCAGGTTCAATCCCTAATCTATATGCAATTAGTCGATCTCAGTGGGGGTATAAGAGTTGGCCCAAGCGTCAGTACATTAAAGAAAGGGAAAAAATCAGCTGGGTTTCCTGCTCCTGATCGCTATCCAATGGTCCTTGCTGGGAAGGGCACATGTGGACGTTGGTTGAAACAGGAATAGGTTCAGATGTAATAAAAACAGAAAATGCTGGAAATACTCAGCAAGTCAGGCAGCATCCGTGGAGAAAGATGACCATTCGTCAGAACTGGAAGAAGTTAAAGAATTAACAGCAATATATGTTTAGACGTGATCAACCGTCACAAATACCCTGCCGACACTCGCTGTTGGAAGTTCAGATATGAAGAGCGGCCACTTAGACAAGATATCAGGGATCCGCCAGCAGCTGCAGAGTTGCATTCCACGGTGAGTCAACACTGCACGAGAAGGCAGAAAAACTGGGGTTAAAAATCAATGTTACTGCGGCAGTTTTCCATCTTGATATTTGTGTAACACCTGGCACTGATCTGTCAGTAGTCATTTGGGTTGTTTTAACCTTGATCTTTTAAATCATCTAAATTTTGCTCTAATAAGTTTTGAGTCTCGTCTTTGAATATCACTATGTAAAACACTCGGGTCTGATTTCGAAATATTTCTTGCCTGCAGACTTCTTTTGAATGTTTTTTTGTGTGGGAAACGCATTTCCGCACAAAAGGTGCTTTTTGAATTTTGGTTTGGACACATTAGTGTTGGGGATATTCTGTATTGCATCTAAAGCACATGATAGGTATTGTGGGTCTTCAAAGACCTTGCATTTTCTCCAACATGGTTCCAAAGGTGGCAGACAGAAGGGGGTGATTTTGTTGTTGGTCCTCCATTCGGGCACATGCCAGATTATTGTATGCTCTGATAACTGGTGTGCTGACCCACCTATATTTCTAAGTTCAGCATGATCAGCAATATCATTTTTTAAAAATTCATTCCTAGGATGTGGGCGTCGCTGGCAAGACTGCATTTATTGCCCATCCCTAGTTGCCCTGAGAAAGTGGTGGAGGGCCGCCTTCTTCTTTGAAGAGGTTTGATACAACTGAGTGGCTTCTGCAGACCACTTCAGACAGCAGTTAAGAGTCAGCCATGTTGGTGTGGGACTGGAGTCACATATAGGCTGCCCTTAAGGACGTTAGTGAAGCAGCTGTGTTTTTGCAACAATCCAACAGCTTCATGGTCACTTTTTACTGTTTATTTTTTATTTCCAGATTTTAAAAAAAAATTAAAATTCCCAAACTGTCATAGGGGGATATGAACTTGCATTCTCTGGATTATTAGTCCAGGCCTCTGGATTACTGGTCCAGTAACATAACCATTACACTAACGTATGTACCCTTGATGACCACCTTTAGGTATGAACACCACCTCTCTTTGGAAGCTTGTCGATTAGTGGACAGGAAATGATGTGCTGCTGAAGGCCTTAAAGGCCTGCACCAGTTTAAAGGGCTTTGGTGTTTTTGTTGGCAAAGGGTAATAATGACACCGTAATATTGAAACTTCAGCACTTGTTAACTGATAAGCTGCACGGGCAGCAGCTGCACTGATTTTCTGATGGGGCAGTGGAAATATTATTTGAGCAAGTGCACCAGAGGAGGGAAGTTCTTCTTCCAATAGCTGGTCATTGGGTGGGGAAATGAGCAGATCAAGGTGCTTGGCAAAAGGTTGTGGTACCTGTAAATGCCAAAGGACTGTTCAGCATACTTGGCTGCAGTACAGCAAAAGGTTTACTGACTTCACTGCATGTGCCAAGATAAAGAAAGAACTTGCATTTATACAGCGCCTTTCACAAGCTCAGGACGTCCCAAAGCGCTTTGCAGCCAATGAAGTACTTTTTGAAGTTTAGCCACTATTGTAATATAGGAAACACAGCAGCCAATTTGCACACAGCAAGATCCCACAAACAGCAATGTGATAAATTACTAGATAATCTGTTTTGTTGATGTTGGTTGAGGGATAAATATTGGCCAGGACAATGGAGATTGTCAAAGCATTAACCTATCATGCAATGTATTAAATATGCATGGCATGACTAGTTAGGATCCCACCTAGGCAGTCTTGCAGTACTTTGAAAGCTTCCCGTGATTGCTCATTTTGGACCAGGGTACACTTTGTAGCAGCTCCCTTTCCCAAAAACTGCTGCTTTCTTCACAACCTCAAGTGCTATTCCCTGATAAATCCTTTCGAGTTTACCTGCAGGATGCGCGTGTTCCTGTAATCACAACCACTATGGGCAACACGCAGATACATCTATAGCTCCGTATATGCTCCTTCCAATGTCAGTTGCTCAACCCCTTCTACTCTTTCTGCAGACGACTAGACACGACAATAGAGAGAGAAGCTGTTAAGTCAAAGAACCCCCAACATCCAGCCTCTTGCTCCCTTCGAGGAAGTAGCACAAGAGATCCAGGGTGGAGAGAATATGGGAGAAGCAGGGGATGGGGAAGTAAGAGACAAAGGGGGTTATATTCGATTAGGCCGGAAACCGGGTGCAGGTACTGTGATCCGCGACTAACCCGTGCTTGGTGCTTTCTGCGCAGGCAGGACAAGGCGTTCGTCCTGCCTGAACAACTACCTGCAAGCAGCGTTAAAAACCAGGCCTGACACAAGGATTCAAGGGCATGTGCACTTTCTACCAGCAGGGGGAGCCCAATCTCAAAGGAGGATGTCTTTCTGACAGGCAGCCAAAATCGCTTAAAGGTAGCCGGTACCCGTTATTTGCTGAAAATAACAGTCTGCTGTCTGCACAGAGTCTGAACGGAGATCAGACATTGCACACGTAAAACACAGATGCAGGTCCCATCCCTACGTTTACAAACTGTTGAGTTATTTTAAAACATTGAGTAAAGGTTGCGCACTACTAAATCCTACATCCTCCAATCTGCATACCAGACCTCACCAATTTGCCAGTCCGAGTTGGTACCAGGCCTGCGAGAGTGCATGCACCAAGGTTCTCTGCTAATGCACTAGAAGCCTTGGTACAAGAGGTGGACAGAAGGAAGGGCATCCTATATCCGCAGGGAATGGGGGGGGGGGGGCGCAAGAAGCCCTCCAAACATATGCCCAAAAGGCAGTGGGAGACAGTAGGGGACACAGTCAATGCCAGGCGCGTAGCACCATGAACATGGATGCAGCGCAGGAAGAAGTTCAATGCTTTGGCACGAGTGGTCAAGGTGAGTGAGGTCAACAGTCAAGTGGCATCACCTACCAACTGCACCACGAGCTGCATCCACTGCTCCATGCACTACACCCCCCATCAACCACATACCAACAAGCTCTTTCCATCAGTACTGAACTCTGCCAATCAGATACCGCCTCTTACCCTTACACATTACCACTGTTGCAAGCCGTCCACCCACAACTCACAGGCCACACATACTAGCAGCTATTCAACCATGACACCCACATCACCCAGACACACGTCCCGCTTTCTTGGAGAAGGTGGCATCAAGCGGCAGTGGTATTTAGCCCCTCGAGCCTCTTCCGCCATTCAATGAGATCATGGTTGACCTGTGACCTAACTCCATATATCCGCCTTAGCCCCATATCCCTTAATACCCTTGATTCACAGAAATTTATCAATCTCAGATTTAGAATTTACAATTGAGCTAGCATCATTTGCCGTTTGCAGAAGAGAATTCCAAACTTCTCCCAGCCTGTGTGTGTAGAAGCGTTTTCTAACTTCATTCCTGCACGTCCTGGCTCTAAATGTTAGGCTATGTCCCCGCGTCCTAGTATTCAACTATAGGAGTCCTCCAAAAACAGTTACAAATTCATCAGCAGCCAGAAGCAATAATCCAGCAACTAACCTGTAAATCTTTCATGGTCCCTTTAAATAGCGCCATTGGGAGGTCCTCTAGACACTCTAAGACATGTTCAGATCGATGCGGTTAAGACTGTGTGTTGAGTCCCAAAATGGTGTTTACCACTTTAAATCAGCATTACACACTCATTGGGCCCGATTTTAGCACCCGCTATCGGGTGCGTTCTCGGCAGGGGGGGCCCCGAAAATTGCGAAATCCAGGAGCGGGACCTGATCCGCACACCTGAACGGTGTGCGGATATACACAGTGTGCTGAGAGTTCGGTAAGTGTGGGAGTTTGGTGAAGTGGGGGAAGGAGGTGCTGCTTTGCCTTGCTTTTCCAAACTTTTCCTGCAGAGTGGTAGTGGACCTGAGAGTAGAAGACTGAGATTGTGGAATAAAAGCAGCAGCAGACCTGCACCAAGAGACAACTACTGAGCGACATCACAGGGACTTAACTCCTGGACCCAAGATAAATAAGAAGCAAAAAGTAATCCAAGTGGGACGTCACCAAGGAAGAGGTAAGTGATTGGCTGGTGAGTATTTTCCTGCTGAATTTGTCTAAGGTTAGAGTTTGTGGATTCTCGGGTCTCTGTTGTGTAGTGGGGGACTGCTGTTCAGCAAGGGCCCTTGAGTATACCTTTTAATTGAAGTGAAATTGGTGGGATTCATTTAATTTGAATTAATTAGTTAAAGGGTAAGTCATGTCAGGACAGCCCAGCCCCGTGTTATGCTCTTCCTGCTCTATGTGGGAAATCAGGGACCCTTCCGGTGTCCCTGACGACCATGTGTGCGGGAAATGTATCCAGCTGCAGCTACTGACAAACCGCATTGCGGCACTGGAGCTGCGGATGGATTCATTAAGGAGCATTCGCGATGCTGAGAACGTCGTGGATAGCACGTTTAGTGAGATGGTCACACCGCAGGTAAAGGTTGTACAGGCAGGAAGTAATTGGGTGACCACCAGGCAGAGTAAGAGGAGCAGGCAGGCAGTGCAGGGGTCCCCTGTGGCCGTCCCCCTCTCAAACAAATATACCGCTTTGAGGGGGATGACATATCAGGGGAAGGCAGCAGCAGCCAACTTCCTGGCACCAGGGGTAGCTCTGCTGCACAGGCTGGGAGGAAAGAGTGGAAGAGCTATAGTGGTAGGGGATTCTATCGTAAGGGGAACAGACAGGCGTTTCTGTGGCCGTAAACGTGACTCCAGGATGGTTTGTTGCCTCCCTGGTGCCAGGGTCATGGATGTCACTGAGCGGCTACAGGGCATTCTCAAGGGGGAGGGTGAGCAGGCAGAGGTCGTGGTCCACATTGGGACCAACGACATAGGTAGGAAGGGAGATGAGATCCTGCATCAAGAATTTAGGGAGCTAGGTAGCAGATTAAAGAGCAGGACCTCAAAGGTTGTAATCTCTGGATTACTCCCAGTGCCACGGGCTAGTGAGTATAGAAATAGGAGGATAGAACAGATGAATGCGTGGCTAAAGAGTTGGTGCAGGAGGGAGGGTTTCAGTTTCCTGGATCACTGGGCCTGCTTCTGGGGAAGATGGGACTTGTACAAGTCGGACGGGTTGCACCTGAACCAGAGCGGGACAAATATCCTTGCGGGGAGGTTTGCTAGCACTATTGGGGGGGGTTTAAACTAACTTGGCAGGGGGATGGGATAAAGAGTGGAGCTACAATAGGGGGTGATGTGCAGCCAAATATAGAGAAAAAAACAAGTCAGCTTGGAAGACAGGGCAAATATGTGAGGGCAAGGCTGGATGGCATCTATTTTAATGCAAGGAGTCTTGCGAATAAGGTGGATGAACTGAAGGTGTTGATAAACACATGGGAGTATGATATTGTTGCTGTCACAGAGACATGGTTGAGGGAAGGGCAAGACTGGCAGCTCAATATTCCGGGGTACAGAATCTTCAGGCGAGACAGAGGGGGAGGTATAAGAGGAGGGGGGGTCGCAATATTAATTAAAGAATCAATTACTGCCATAAGGAGGGATGATATATTAGCAGGTTCCTCTAATGAGGCCATATGGGTGGAGCTTAAAAACAAAAAGGGGGCAAGCACTTTGATGGGAGTGTACTATAGGCCCCCAAACAGTCAGGGGGAGATAGAGGAACAGATTGGTAGGCAAATCTCAGAAAATTGTGCAAATAATAGGGTAATAATAGTGGGGGATTTCAACTTCCCCAATATTAACTGGGATACTCAGAGTGTAAAAGGCTTAGAGGGTACAAAATTCTTAACGTGCATCCAGGAGAGCTTTTTGAGCCAGCATGTAGAAAGTCCTACAAGAGAGGGGGCGGTACTGGACCTAATTCTAGGGAATGTGGCCGGCCAAGTGGAAGAAGTGCTAGTAGGTGAGCACTTTGGTGACAGTGACCATAATTCGGTGAGATTTAAGGTGGTCATGGAAAAGGACAGGGAGTGGCCGGAAATAAAGGTTCTAAATTGGGGGAAGGCCGATTTTAATAGGATAAGGCAGGATCTGGCCAAAATGGACTGGAATCAGCTGCTTGTAGGAAAATCCGCATCGGAGCAATGGGAGTCTTTCAGAAGGGAGATTGAGACCATACAATGGCAACATGTTCCCGTAAAGGTCAAGGGTGGTTCCAAGAACTCCAGGGAACCTTGGATGTCAGGGGATATACGAGAATGGATTAGGAAAAAAAGGAGGGCTTTTGGCAGATACAAAAGGCTAAAGACGGAGGAAGCCCTAGAGGAGTACAAAAAGTGCAGGGGGATACTTAAAAAAGAAATTAGGAGATCAAGGAGGGGCCATGAAATAACACTGGCGAGCAAAATAAAGGAAAATCCTAAGATGTTTTATAAGTATATTAAGGGTAAGAGGATGACTAGGGAAAAAATAGGGCCCATTAGGGACAAAAATGGCAATCTGTGTGTGGAGCCGGCAGATGTAGGAGGGGTTCTAAATGAATTTTTTGCATCTGTTTTCACTGTGGAGAAGGACGATGTAGACATAGAAATACGGCAGGGGGACTGTGATATACTCGAACATATTAACATCGAGCGGGAGGAGGTATTGGCGGTTTTAGCAGGCCTAAAAATGGATAAATCCCCAGGCCCGGACGAAATGTATCCCAGGCTACTGTGTGAGGCAAAGGAGGAGATTGCGGGGGCTCTGACACATATATTCAGAACCTCTCTGGCCACAGGGGATGTGCCAGAGGACTGGAGAACCGCTAATGTAATACCATTATTCAAGAAGGGGAGTAGGGAAAAACCGGGGAACTACAGGCCAGTGAGCCTAACATCAGTGGTAGGAAAATTATTGGAAAAAATTCTGAAGGACAAAATTAGTCTCCACTTGGAGAAGCAAGGATTAATCAGGGATAGTCAACATGGCTTTGTCAAGGGAAGATCATGTCTGACTAATTTGATTGAATTTTTTGAGGGGGTGACTAGGCGTGTGGATGAGGGTAACGCAGTGGATGTGGTATACATGGATTTCAGTAAGGCCTTCGATAAAGTCCCCCACAGGAGACTGGTCAAGAAGGTACGAGCCCATGGAATCCAGGGTGCCTTGGCACTTTGGATACAAAACTGGCTTAGTGGCAGAAGGCAGAGGGTGATGGTCGAAGGTTGTTTTTGTGACTGGAAGCCTGTGGCCAGTGGGGTACCACAGGGATCGGTGCTGGGTCCCTTGCTGTTTGTGGTCTACATTAATGACTTGGATATGAATGTAAAAGGTATGATCAGTAAGTTCGCTGATGATACAAAAATTGGTAGGGTGGTAAATAGCGAGGAGGATAGCCTCAGTCTGCAGGACGATATAGATGGGTTGGTCAGATGGGCGGAACAGTGGCAAATGGAATTTAACCCGGAAAAGTGCGAGGTGATGCACTTTGGAGGGACTAACAAGGCAAGGGAATACACAATGAATTGGAGGACCCTAGGCAAGACAGAGGGTCAGAGGGATCTTGGTGTGCAAGTTCACAGATCCCTGAAGGCGGCGGAACAGGTAGATAAGGTGGTAAAGAAGGCATATGGGATACTTGCCTTTATTAGCCGAGGCATAGAATATAAAAGCAAGGAGGTTATGATGGAGCTGTATAAAACACTGGTTAGGCCACAGCTGGAGTACTGTGTGCAGTTCTGGTCGCCACACTACAGGAAGGATGTGATCGCTTTGGAGAGGGTGCAGAGGAGATTCACCAGGATGTTACCAGGGCTGGAGCGCTTCAGCTATGAAGAGAGACTGGGAAGATTGGGTTTGTTTTCCTTGGAGCAGAGGAGGCTGAGGGGGGACATGATTGAGGTGTACAAAATTATGAGGGGCACAGATAGGATGGATACTAAGGAGCTTTTTCCCTTCGTTGAGGGTTCTATAACAAGGGGGCATAGATTCAAGGTAAATTGCGGGAGGTTTAGAGGGGATTTGAGAAAGAACTTTTTCACCCAGAGGGTGGTTGGAGTCTGGAACTCACTGCCTGAAAGGGTTGTGGAGGCAGGAACCCTCACAACATTCAAGAAGCATTTGGATGAGCACTTGAAATGCCATAGCATACAAGGCTACGGACCAAATGCTGGAATATGGGATTAGAGTAGAGAGGGCTTGATGGCCGGCGCGGACACGATGGGCCGAAGGGCCTCTATCCGTGCTGTATAACTCTATGATCGCGCCTCGATCCCGCCCACTTCCGGGATCCCTGCTGACGCGCGGGCGTGTGCGCGCAGCCCCCGCTGGTGGCAATCCCGCAGGCAATTAAAGCCAGCGGGATGCCACTTGAGAGTATTTATACTGGTATTTCAGGTCATTAACTGACCTGATTAAGGGACTGTGTGTGATTTTGGATCAACATGGGACTGTTTCGCACACTGGGGGAAACACTCCCAGATCGAATGGACGTGTTGGAGCTGTCAGCCTGTGGCAGCTGCAAAGGTCCATTTGACAGGTGGTGGGGGGAGACCCTCACCCATTGCAGGAGGCCACTCTGTCACTTGGGACAAAGTTTGGCCTCCACCACCCTCTTCCTGACGGTCAAGGTCACCAACCTGCACACTTACCCCGGGGTCCGGAGACATGTACCTACCTTGCGGACCCCCTCAGATGTACATCTTGCGGATGGGGGCCGCCGTAGCTGCAGTCATGACCTCCTCGGAGGGCGAACAGCATCACCAGCCTCACCAGCCTCGCCATCCACCTCTGACACGTGTAGCTCCACAACAGAGTGCTGTGACACATCCACCTGTACAGCAGGAGGGAGGGCTACCGCAGAGAGAGATGCGTCGCAGAGGGCACTACCCTCACCACAGGTTCCACAGACCGAGGCTCAGCCTCCTGGACCTCTCTGAGCAGCAGTGCACACGGAGGCTCAGAGTCACTCGACATGTAGCCGTGAACATCTGCAGCCTCTTTCATGCCGAGCTGCTCCTGGCTGGCCCGTGCACCATCTTCCTACCTGTCGCTGTCAAAGTCACCACTGCCCTCCTGAACTTCTCCTCCACAGCCTTCCAGGGTGCAACCGGGGACATCGCTGATGTCTCTCAGTCGTCTGCGCAGAAGAGCCCTGCAAATACACCTACACCCACTCTGCAGTAACACAATGGGTGGCATCAGTGGTGGGTCCTCATAGTGATACCCAGGAGCGGGCATTATTGCACAAACCGGACATGATTCGCGAAGACATGGCAGTAGTGGTGCCAATATAATGTGTGATGTGAGTTGTTCTGAAATTCAATATAAGTAACAACCATGACAAACCCTCAAACACCCTTGTGCATCCCCTTCATGCTCACGACACGTTTGCCTTACGCTGCCTACTGCACATATGTGATGCATGCCCTGTGGCTGCAGCACAGGTGGTGGCAGGTTGAGTGAGGCTGGCCGTGAGAGAGATGCACGAGAGGGTGAGTATGGGATAGAGCCATGAGATTGTATGAGGATTGGGTTGCGTGGTAGTGGCGGGGTGAGTACTGGCGAGGTGAGTAGGTGCAGGTAAGATGAGGATGGGGTTTGAGTGGGTATGCGGGGTGATGTGACAGAGTAGTGTTGGCAGTGCCAAAGGCGATGTGGGGTGGGGGCAGTCATGTGGCAGACGGAGTGTCGGGGAAAGACTAGGTGTACTCACTGTGGCTGACCTACTGAGGTCATTGGACCGACTCCTGCACTGTGTGCAGGTGGGCGATATGTTGGTGGCGCAGGTGACCCCCTCTGCCACCTCGAGCCAGGCCTTCCTGGTGGCGGAGGCGGGCCGCTTCCTTCCGCCCGCCAGGTGGAAGATCTCTGTCCTCCCCCTCCTCCTCACCCCATGTATTGATACCTGGGGTGAGGCATCATTAAACTGGGAGCAGCCTTCCCCCTGGGCTGCTCCATGCAGTCATTTTTGCTATTGGTTGCAGCATCTGTCAGTGGAGTACTGCCCCTTTAAATAGAGCGCCTCCAGCTGACAGATCTTACTGCGCATGCGCAGCCCGCCCGACGTGCAGATCAGCAGCGGGGAACCCGGAGGAGCAGGTAAGTGGCTCCAATTAGTGGGTTGCCTGCTACGATCGCGCGGGAAACCCACTAATTTCACCTTGCTTACCCGCCGAGAACCCGCACCCCTGCTAAAATCGGGCCCATTGTATCCATTTTCTCCTTACTTTACATGCTGCCAGCGTTCGTTATTTGCGCATGCGCTACTACCTTTACCAAGATGGCCTCCGGCACGCGTCATGCTAGAAACGTGCATGTGCAGCCAAGGTGCCATCTTGGCACTTTGGGAGGCTGCGTAGTGCCAAAACAATGGGCGCTAGAAGGCCAATTTCTAGCCCATAGTCCCAACTCAGGTTGCCTCAAATATCCTGATCTTTTCTCATCATGCTATTGACACACACACACAACACACAAAGAATACAATGAAGAACAATTCCATGTCACTCATTGTGAACAGCAACAACCCAGCAGTATAGCATGGTAACACCTGTTCCTCTTCTTTTTTTCTGTGTCACATGAAGATAAGTGGGAGTCCAGAGACCCACAGGAACCTTCCACTTCATAGCACACATCATTCTTTAAATTAACTCTGCAAAACAGTAGCTTCTGCATACTTTGTTTCTCAGACAAATCCAGGCAAGTCCGCCTTGTCTAAATATGGCAGGTACACGCAACTCTCCTGTGATGTAATCCAGCTTGTCTGGCATCCCTCCGTTCTTCCTCCTCCTTCGTTCAAGTAGCACAAATAAAGAGGGATTATTATAGGGACACCCACGGCACAAGAGGTAGGTTTGCTTTCAAAAATGGGTGTACCTAATGCTCATCTATTAATCACTCATAAGAACGGAGCATCCAAGATTGCTAGGCTGCACTTTTCAATAGCAAGGTATTTAAAGGAACAGCCAGCAACCTTCAGATGCAATTTTTTTTATATGCAAATATACTGAGAAGCTTTGGCCACATGGACGCCATCTGTGATGCCTTGGACTCTTGGGAAGCTTGTCCCTGCATCTGCATTGAAAGTCTCATCTGACATGCCCAGGTAAGAATGATGTGTTCCACAGACCCAAGTCCCAGGATAGGGGCAGGTGTGCACAAAGTGCCTGAGGTGTCTTTGGACCTACAGGTGATGTCTTACCATGAAGTGGTCCTTCTCATCTAGGTCACAGCTGAATTGAAGTTGACGTAGCCAAGCCAGCCTCCCAATCTTCCGAGATGGTACTTATATATTTTTTATTCATTCATGGGATGTGGGCGTCACTGGCGAGGCCAGCATTTATTGCCCATCTCCAATTGCCCTTGAGAAGGTGGTGGTGAGCTGCCGCCTTGAACCGCTGCAGTCGTGTGGTGAAGGTTCTCCCACTGTGCTGTTAGGAAGGGAGTTCCAGGATTTTGACCCAGCGACGATGAAGGAACGGCGATATATTTCCAAGTCGGGATGGTGTGTGAATTGGAGGGGAAAGTGCAGGTGGTGTTGTTCCCATGTGCCTGCTGCCCTTGTCCTTCTTGGTGGTAGAGGTCATGGATTTGGGAGGTGCTGTCGAAGAAGCCTTGGCGAGTTGCTGCACCTGTGGATGGTACACACTGCAGCCCCAGTGCGCCGGTGGTGAAGGGAGTGAATGCTTAGGGTGGTGGATGGGGTGCCAATCAAGCGGGATGATTTGTCCTGGATGGTGTCGAGCTTCTTGAGTGTTGTTGGAGCTGCGCTCATCCAGGCAAGCGGACAGTATTCCATCACACTCCTGACTTGTGCCTTGTAGATGGTGGAAAGGCTTTAGGGAGTCAGGAGGTGAGTCACTCATCGCAGAATACCCAGCCTCTGACCTGCTCTTGTAGCCACAGTATTTATATGGCTGGTCCAGTTAAGTTTCTGGTCAATGGTGACACCCAGAATGTTGATGGTGGGGGATTCAGCAATGGTACTGCTGTTGAATGTCAAGGGGAGGTGGTTAGACGCTCTCTTCTTGGAGATGGTCATTGCCTGGCACTTGTCCGGCGCGAATGTTACTTGCCAGTTATCAGCCCAAGCCTGGATGTTGTCCAGGTCTTGCTGCAACGGGCACGGACTGTTTCATTATTTCAGGGGCTGCGAATGGAACTGAATACTGCAATCATCAGCGAACATTCCCATTTCTGACCTTATGATGGAGGGAAGGTCATTGATGAAGTAGCTGAAGATGGTTGGGCCTAGGACACTGCCCTGAGGAACTCCTGCAGCAATGTCCTGGGGCTGAGATGATTGGCCTCCAACAACCACTACCATCTTCCTTTGTGCTAGGTATGACTCCAGCCACTGGAGAGTTTTCCCGCTCATTCCCATTGACTTCAATTTTACTAGGGTTCCTTGGTGCCACACTCAGTCAAATGCTGCCTTGATGTCAAGGGCAGTCACTCTCACCTCACCTCTGGAATTCAGCTCTTTTGCCCATGTTTGGACCAAGGTTGTAATGAGGTCTGGAGCCGAGTGGTCCTGGCAGAACCCAAACTGAGCATCGGTGAGCACGTTATTGGTGAGTAAGTGCCTCTTGATAGCACTGTCAACGACACCTTCCATCACTTTGCTGATGATTGAGAGTGAACTGATGGGGCAGTAATTGGCCGGATTGGATTTGTCCTGCTTTTTGTGGACAGGACATACCTGGGCAATTTTCCACATTGTCGGGTAGATGCCAGTGTTGTAGCTGTACTGGAACAGTTTGGCTAGAGGCGCGACTAGTTCTGGAGCACAAGTCTTCAGCACTACAGCCGGGATGTTGTCGGGGTCCATAACCTTTGCTGTATCCAGTATACTCAGTTGTTTCTTGATATCACGTGGAGTGAATTGAATTGGCTGAAGACTGGCTTCCGTGATGGTGCGGATATCGGGAGGAGGCCAAGGTGGATCATCTACTCGACACGTCTGGCTGAAGATGGTTGCAAACGCTTCAGCCTTGTCTTTTGCACTCACGTGCTGGACTCTGCCATCATGGAGGATGGGGATGTTTGCAGAGCCTCCTCATCCCGTTAGTTGTTTAAATGTCCACCACCATTCACGACTGGATGTGGCAGAACTGCAGAGCTTGGATCTGATCCGTTGGTTGTGGAATCGCTTAGCTCTGTCCATAGCATGTTGCTTCCGATGTTTAGCATGCATGTAGTCCTGAGTTGTAGCTTCACCAGGTTGGCACCTCATTTCTAGGTACGCCTGGTGCTGCTCTTGGCATGCTCTTCTACACTCCTCATTGGACCAGGGTTGATCCCCTGGCTTGTTGGTAATGGTAGAGTGAGGAATGTACCAGGCCATGAGGTTACAGATTGTACTGGAATACAATTCTGCTACTGCTGATGGCCCACAGCGCCTCATGGCTGTCCAGTTTTGAGCTGCTAGATCTGTTCTAACCCATTTCGCACGGTAGTAGTGCCACACAACATGTTGGATGGTGTCCTCAGTGCAAAGACGGGACTTCGTCTCCACGAGGACTGTGTGGTGGTCACTCCTACCAATGCTGTCATGGACAGGTGCATCTGCGACAGATAGGTTGGTGAGGACGAGGTCAAGTAGGTTTTTCCCTCGTGTTGGTTCGCTCACCACCTGCCGCAGGCCCAGTCTAGCAGCTATGTCCTTCAGGACTCGGCCAGCTCGGTCAGTAGCAGTGCTACCGAGTCACTCTTGGTGATGGACATTGAAGTCCCCCACCCAGAGTATATTCTGTGCCCTTGCTACTCTCTGTGCTTCCTCCAAGTGGTGCTCAACATGGAGGAGGACTGATTCATCAGCTAAAGGAGGGCGGTAGGCGGCAATCAGCAGGAGGTTTCCTTGCCCATATTTGACCTGATGCCATGAGATTTCATGGGGTCCAGAGTCAATGTTTAGGACTCCCAGGGCCACTCCCTCCTGACTGTATATCACTGTACCGCCACCTCTGGTCGGTCTGTCCTGTCCAGGGATGGTGATGGAAGAGTCTGGAACGTTGGCTGAAAGGTATGATTCTGTGAGTATGGCTATGTCAGGCTGTTGCTTGACTAGTCTGTGGGACAGCTCTCCCAATTTTGGCACAAGTCCCCAGATGTTAGTGAGGAGGACTTTGCAGGGTCGACTTTGCTTGGTTTGCCTTTGTCGTGTCCGGTGCCTAGTGGTCCGACCGGTTTTATTCTTATTATGACTTTTTTTAATCGAGATTTTACAACTGAGTGGCTTGCTACAGTTGTTTGATGCCTTCACTCGAAGCACAGCAGAGCAAAAAGATTGTGAAATAGGTCAGCATCAAGGAGCCCAAACAATATAATGCACAATGAAGAATGCACAAACTTGTAAATGCTGCAAAATGATTTCAAAATGCAGGAAAAAATAACAAATGAGCTCTACGGCATACTAAGCAGGCCTCACACTCAGTTTTTATAGACAAGGTCAATGCTGTGGGGGAGCCTTGCTCAAACTTGTGAAATTCTGACACTGGACCTGAAGCCTTATTAGCAAATTAAGATGAAGGCCACACATGCCAGTTGCGTGGTTCCCTGGAACTTCCCCAAATTGTGCCTAGTAAAATGCACAGCGAATCAGGCATGCTACGTTGTGTGCTCGGTTTTACGACCTCCCAACAACTGCGTGAAGCCTCACAAAATTTATCCGATACTGTCCATATGCTGCTGTGAATAACTGTGTTAGTGAGAAATTTAGCAATAGAGCCAAGAAGAGCTTCCTGGTCTGTTTCAGGTAGAGGCTGATCCAGGAGAACTGAGGCTGCATAGCCTACTGTGTGATGACAATACAAATGCCTGACCTGTACAGTATATGTGCAGAGTCTATTATTGGAGGGGCACTGTCTTTGGCACTGGGGAAGGAGAACAGCTGAGTGTCACATTCAGTACAATGGTGTCACAGCCATGCAATACAATTATATTTTTGGGACAGAGTGATGTGAATTACACTACACTGTTTGGCAAACAAAGAACAAAAGTGTGTCAATACACTTTTCAATAGAAAAATCCAACCCAACCAAGAGGTAGATTTTTCTTATGGATTTTCAGTAAATTAGGTCCATTGTTCCATCCACAGGGATCACACAACAAATGTGTAATGTGAAACTTGTATTTAGTTTTTAAAAATGCATGCGAGGGTGCTGCGAATGTCAGGCTAGAGAAATAAATGTGTGTGAGAGAATGTTGGGTGAGGACATGACTGGTTTCAGCATTATGCCCCCACCATGGCCAAACACCCCATCAACACTTACTGCCTGCTCTCATTCATGAGTCTTGCCTACTGAGAGAGCATATTAGAAATTTGAACGCACTTTGTGCATGATTTTCTGACCTGTTAAAATAATGGTCAGAATGCTGTGTGCATCTGAATTTCTGATTTATACTCTCAGCAAGTGAGGCTCCCCACAGTTACTGCAAAGTTGGAAAATTACCCTACTGTCCTAGGAGAGAAGGGGAGAAGCAATGTTCAGTACATTCTTGTTGCTTTTAAGTGCTTTGGCATCATTACATCCTATTTAGCTGCTCAGGTGCCCACATGCAGCAAGACCTGAACAACATCCAGGCTTGGGCTGATAAGCGGCAAGTAACATTCGCGCCAGACAAGTGCCAGGCAATGACCAACTCCAACAAGAGAGAGTCCAACCACCTCCCCTTGACATTCAACGGCATTACCATCGCCAAATCCCCTACCATCAACATTCTGGGGGTCACCGTTGACCAGAAACTTAATTGGACCAGCCACATACATACTGTGGCTACAAGAGCAGGTCAGAGGCTGGGTATTCTGTGGCGAGTGACTCACCTCCTGATTCCCCAAAGCCTTTCCACCATCTACAAGGTACAAGTCAGGAGTGTGATGGAATACTCTCCACTTGCCTGAATGGGTGCAGCTCCAACAACATTCAAGAAGCTCGACACCATCCAGGACAAAGCATCCCGCTTGATTGGTGCCCCATCCACCACCCTAAACATTTAATCCCTTCACCACCGGTGCACTGTGGCTACAGTATGTACCATCCATAGGATGCACTGCAGCAACTCGTCAAGGCTTCTACGGCAGCACCTCCCAAACCCACGACCTCTACCACCTAGAAGGACAAGGGCAGCAGACACATGGGAACAACACCACCTGCACATTCCCCTCCAAGTCACACACCATACGGACTTGGAAATATATCGCCGTCACTGGGTCAAAATCCTGGAACTCACTTCCTAACAGCTCTGTGGGAGAACATTCACCACACGGAATGCAGCGGCTCAAGAAGGCGGCTCACCACCCCACATACCATGAACGAATTTTAAAAAAATCCCATGGCAGTGCCAACCCGAAGGTGCATGTTAGCTGCACAGCTCTGTAGGTGGCTGTTTATTTTATTCATTCATGGGATGTGGGCGTCGCTGGCGAGGCCCGCATTTATTGCCCATCCCTAATTGCCCTTGAGAAGGTGGTGGTGAGCCGCCTTCTTGAACCGCTGCAGTCCGTGTGGGGAACGTGCAGGTGGTGTTGTTCCCATGTGCCTGCTGCCCTTGTCCTTCTAGGTGGTAGAGGTCGTGGGTTTGGGAGGTGCTGTCGAAGAAGCCTTGGCGAGTTGCTGCAGTGCATCCTCTGGATGGTACACACTGCAGCCACTGTGCGCCAGTGGTGAAGGGAGTGAATGTTTAGGGTGATGGATGGGGTGCCAATCAAGCGGGATGCTTTGTCCTGGATGATGTCAAGCTTCTTGAGTGTTGCTGGAGCTGCGCTCATCCAGGCAAGTGGAGAGTATTCCATCACACTCCTGACTTGTACCTTGTAGATGGTGGAAAGGCTTTGGGGAGTCAGGAGGTGAGTCACTTGCTGCAGAATACCCAGCCTCTGACCTGCTCTTGTAGCCACGGTATTTATGTGGCTGGTCCAGTTAAGTTTCTGGTCAATAGTGACCCCCAGGATGTTGATGGTGGGGGATTCGGCGATGGTAATGCCGTTGAATGTCAAGGGGAGGTGGTTGGACTCTCTCTTCTTGGAGATGGTCGTTGCCTGGCACTTGTCTAGCATGAATGTTACTTCCCACTTATCAGCCCAAGCCTGGATGTTGTCCAGGTCTTGCTGCATGCGGGCATGGACTGCTTCATTATTTGAGGGGTTGCGAATGGAACGGAACACTGTGCAATCATCTGCGAACATCCCCATTTCTGACCTTATGATGGAGGGAAGGTCATTGATGAAGCAGCTGTAGATGGTTGGGCCTAGGACACTGCCCTGCAGCAATGTCCTGGGGCTGAGATGATTGGCCTCCAACAACCACTACCATCTTCCTTTGTGCTAGGTATGACTCCAGCCACTGGAGAGTTTGCCTCCTGATTCCCATTGACTTCAATTTTACTAGGGCTCCTTGGTGCCACACTCGGTCAAATGCTGCCTTGATGTCAAGGGCAGTCACTCTCACCTCACCTCTGAAATTCAGCTCTTTTGTCCATGTTTGGACCAAGGCTGTAATGAGATCTGGAGCCGAGTGGTCCCGGCGGAACCCAAACTGAGCATCGGTGAGCTGGTTATTGGTGAGTAAGTGCCGCTTGATAGCACTATCAACGACACCTTCCTGATGATCGAGAGTAGACTGATGGGGCGGTAATTGGCCGGATTGGATTTGTCCTGCTTTTTGTGGACAGGACATACCTGGGCAATTTTCCACATTGTTGGGTAGATGCCACTGTCGTAGCTGTACTGGAACAGTTTGGCTAGAGGCGTGGCTAGTTCTGGAGCACAAGTCTTCAGCACTACAGCTGGGATATTGTCGGGGCCCATAGCCTTTGCTGTATCCAGTGCACTCAGCCGTTTCTTGATATCACGTGGAGTGAATCGAATTGGCTGAAGACTGGCTTCTGTGATGGTGGGGATATCGGGAGGAGGCCGAGATGGATCATCCACTCGGCATGTCTGGCTGAAGATGGTTGCAAACGCTTCAGCCTTGTCTTTTGCACTCACGTGCTGGACTCCGCCATCATTGAGGATGGGGATGTTTACAGAGCCTCCTCCTCCCGTTAGTTGTTTAATTGCCTACCACCATTCACGACTGGATGTGGCAGGACTGCATAGCTTTGATCTGATCCGTTGGTTGTGGAATCGCTTAGTTCTGTCTATAGCATGTTGCTTCCGCTATTTAGCACGCATGTCGTCCTGAGTTGTAGCTTCACCAGGTTGGCACCTCATTTTTAGGTACGCCTGGTGCTACTCTTGGCATGCTCTTCTACACTCCTCATTGAACCAGGGCTGATCCCCCGGCTTGTTGGTTACAGTAGAGTGAGGAATATGCCGGGTCATGAGGTTACAGATTGTGCTGGAATACAATTCTGCTGCTGCTGATGGCCCACAGCGCCTCATGGATGCCAAAAGTCTATGTAGTCAGTTTTGCATGGTCATGGCACTATTTCGAAGATGAGCAGGGAGTTCTCCCTGGTGTCCTGGCCAATATTTATCCCTCAAAAAAAAAAATCGCAAACAGATTATCTGGTCAATATCACATTGCTGTTCGTGGGAGCTTGCTGTGTGCAAATTGGCTGCCATGTTTCCTACATTACAACAGTGACCACTTCAGAAGTACTTCATTGACTGTAAAGTGCTTTGGGACGTCCTGAGGTCGTGAAAGGCACGCTATAAATGCAAGTCTTTTTGTTCATAAGTATTCAACATGCTTCATTTAAATACACAGACAGAGAAACAGATTAAAACCAGATGCAGTGAGTGCAGGAAGGCAGATAGAAAAAAAGAACTAACCTCCAGAACTTTCAGCCTGTGTAATTTCTTCATTAATAGTTCTGTATAAAGGATACACATAAAAGAAATAGATTTTGCTACAGTTACTTATCTTGTTCAGTATTGCTGGATTACTTTAAAAATACTTGTTTTACAAGAATGCCTGTCAAATAAGCGATAGCTATCACCATGTTCTGCTACCAGCCCTCATGTACCACAGTAAAGACTGTGCACAGCAACCACAGTTCATCTAAGCCAGCCACTCGACATATTACATGGAAAACTGCTGTTCTGAAATGCTTGTTACAAAGTGCTTTTGCAGCACAATTGATGAGAATTTTTTTTTAAAAAGTGGAGCAGAAAGTAGGGCACAAAAGTAATTAAAAAAATATAAAAAAAGGACAGCAGACTTTCATTCTTTGATAATGTATACAGGATACAATTTACTGCAATTTCCTACCTAATCAACCGTGTCCTATATGAAGTGAAAATGTTAGTGTTTGGAATGTACATCAAAGGTGCAGTGTTCAGGTGTTGGAGATGTGCTTCTAAAATAACTCGAGATTTTTATGCTTATAAAGGTTAGGAATATTAGCACTAAAGAATGGAACAGTTTCTCATTTCAGGCACCCATTTTCAACCAGCCAACAAGCTGCAGAGTAAGGCTCCCTCTGTTCTGTACCAACAACTAGCCTTAGCCCTTACCTGAGAGCAACCCCCTATTGTACCTACAATTCCCTGTCCCATACTAGCTGTCCTTGTGTCCTCTCCAAGTGAGATGGCCAGTTAGTGCCAGACTTTGAGCAGTTCAACAGAAGCTGGGTTGAGATAACCCAAGTTCATGCCATGTAGGACCTTAGCACCCAGCAAAGCTTTTCATCCCAGAAGTTTGACGTACGTTTCAACTCAGATCTCAGGAGGTTGACGAATGATGTACTGACCACTACATCTACCACCTTCACCTCCAGGGTTGTGTTGGGAAGAGTGAAACACGTGGAGGAGAAAATTAAATCTAGTAAAATGTGTAGTAAAACCAGTTGGGAATAAGCGTAATTAACCACAGGTGACAACTTTCACAGTAATGTACTCCATGACATCATTGCGCCAAACATAAAAAGGCCCTAAAATGGAGTGGGCGGGAAGTGATCGGGAAAGCATTTTAATCTATTGGTATAAATTGATGGCTGTTTTTGACAAACATTGAGCATCAGAGGTAAGACAATACTAAATGCAGGAAAGTATGGTGGTCTAGTGGTTATGGTACTTGACTAGCAACCCAAAGGTTGAGAGCTTATAATTCCACCATCAAAGTTGTGAAGTTGAATTCAATAAAGCTGATATTTTATGGGCTAACAAGAAAATTGTCACTAAAAACTCAACTGGTTCACTAATGTCCTTCAGAGAAAGAACCTGCCACCCCTCCCTGGTCTGGCCTACTTGTGGTTGACTCTTAATGCTCTCAGGGCAACTTGGAATGGGTAATAAATACTGCCTTGCCACTGTTGCCCGCATCTCAAGAACAAATATATAAATAAAATTATGAGGGTGAAGGTTTAATTCTTCTGGGAATTCCAAGACTATTTAGGTCCTAGAAGTTTGGTAGTCACAAACCATTCATTTATTCTGTGATACAAAACATAACAGTAAACTAAGTAATCACTGTATGTATATTAAAAAGTGAGGGCGGTTGTTTGGAAGTTGAATGTATTATCCTCAAAGTAAGGGTAAGTTAAGCTCTGCTATTGTCAGCCCTTCCAAGCCAAGAGAAAATGCAGACATTTAAGAACCACATAGAATGGGGACACACATTACACTCAGAAGTTTGAGTTCTGTTCTGCCATCCCACTGGTGTTTTGGGGCACTTACATTGCATCAGAGCAGTTTCAGGGTACCCATGCTGCTTCCAATAACAATGCATTTGAGACATAAACAGGACCCTGGCCAGAATTAAATTTTTACTGGGGCAAACATGACCACCCTTCTCAGTTGTGAGGTTTTACTATTATATCTCAAAATCATGTGCATTTTAATAAGTTGCTTTTATCATTATCTTAATTGTACATGTAATAAAAATTTGTATTTAACCGTACCAATTTAGGATTGACTAGCTTGAGGTTTCCTTATCTATCTAGATACCAGATTTACTTTTCAATTGAATGTCTTTGTACTTGCCATCATACAGAAACTCATTAGCATAGCACTGCTGGCACATAACCAGCTAAATCCGCACAATTTACTAGTATACAGCACTGGTAAGCTTCCTGTGGCTAGTCCAGCTAGGACTACCCTATTCATTAGGGCATTGGGTGCAGGGTTTTCTGCAGCCAAATGGGTAAAAGCCCAGCTCCCTGTGATGAGACCTGCATGAGTGTTAATGAGCCTGGCTGGACAACCATTCATGCAATAGAGTACTGTGGACTGCTAAACTCGGGTATTATATTACCATGTCTGCCATAAAAGTTTGTTGGTTCTAATCTTACATCCCCAGGCATGTTATCTTGGGCCTTAGGGACTCAAATTGTATAATATGATTATTCTATATACGCTCGTAACACCTCACTCTCTCAGACTTTGTCCCAGATATGGATTGCCTGGGCACAAGAAATACAGGAAAATCATGTGGAGAGAAGAGCACGCTGATAAGGAAATTGTCCAATTTTCTGACTATTAATTTAAATGGATGGAAAATCAGGTGGGAAGTGAAAGGGATCAAAAGAGGTGATGGAGAGGTAGAGCTGGGTGTTTTCAGCGTTCACATGGAAGCTAATCTCTTATCTGCGGATGATATTGCCAAAGGGCAGCATACAGATGAGGAATAGAAGGGGTCCAAGTATAGGCTCTTAGGCAACATTGAGAAAACAACATTGTTATAGGAATTTCTAACAGAAAATACTTTGTACATGCAAGTTTAATTATTTTCTCAAATTTATTATGTCTAAAACCTTATTTCCAGTCATCAGTCTTCAGCTTAGTGGAGAATCCAAGTTGGCTACCAAAAATATTCGGAGTATTCTCATTGGTTGTATTCATTTGTATTCATATTTGTAGCCGACTACCCATCTTCGATTCATCGCCTTTTGAACGTCATCATTGGTGCTTTTTATTCCTGCTTGATCCTTACTGATTTGATTGTTCCCCATCTGTTCAGTTATGATTTGTAGCTCTGAGCCAGTTAAGAAGTGTAACACAGAAGTTTACATGTAGTCGGTGTGATGCCCAGATGTGACACCCAAAGTTTGATGTACAAATCGCACACTTTTTTTTTAAAATATAGATAGGTTTCTGAACAGAGCATTCACTTACTGTCTCACAGATACAGCATTAGTGGGCAATCAGCGAATTTGAATTTCGAGGGAGGAAAACTTCCATTTTAATTGTATCTATTTTAAAAACTGTTAAGAAATAAAGTTAGAACTTTTCCTGTCGTCAGTCATTTATATTTATGGTTGCAGTTGTTGATGGAAGAACTGCACATTTCATCAGTTGTACTCTTGTAATGTAAAATCGCTGTTATTTCTTGGGTTTTTTCCTCTTTATTAATTTTCAAGGCTAGTCAACAGTTTCCAAGATCAGAGTCCTTATGAACTGAAATCTGGATCTTGATTCTCTGCTGTGAATGGGTTCAGGTAGCCCTAGTTTAACAAGTAAACGTCAATTGCAGTAAATCACTTACTGTTGGATGTCCAACACATTCTCCTGTTACCATAGAAGGTGGAAAATAACATGGCACCAGAATATATACTGGTTAAATTGACTTGCTTAGATTTATGTACAGATAAAAATATATGGAAGCAAAAAGGCACTGCAGAAGGTACTAAAACAGCAGGATACTTAAAAACAATAGAACTGGAATTAGACCACAAGGAGTTAATATACCTTTTCCAGAAATTTAGAGTCCACAAAAAGCAATAGATCCTTTGGATGAAATAGTTAGGTGTTCTCTTTTGTAAACCTTCAGAACAAAAGACTACAAGAGAATCGTTCTGTCTTGCACCAAATACTCATGATAAAAGGCACAATAATGATAATGGTTTTATGGAATGCTAATGAGTAATTAATCATACGACTGGGTCTCAAAATACCTACCTAGGTCCCTGCAACATGCAATTCACTTTGTACCTGGAGAGAGAAAAAAAAGTTTTAGCTCAACGACTTCTCTGAAAACAATCTTGCCACAGACAATGCATTTCTGAACATGGGGAAGAGAAAGCTGCTTCCATTTTGACCTTAGCTATTAAAAAAAAACCCTATAATAAAGGCAGAAGGGTAAAAATTCTGTGGCGCCATTATGCAGTCAGGCACAATTTTCACCTGGCAGCAACCTCATCCTAAATCCCGGGGGCATCATCATTTAAATAATAGAGGCATGCGACCATATCTGTGGAAACTTGGAAATGAAATCGCATTTATAAATCACAGAACAATGCTTGGTGATTACAGACATTTTTTTCAACTGCCCGTTGCCATGGCAATCAGTGTGCAGACAGACAGGTGTTACCTGCAAGGTCTCCGAATACACAAATCACCAAAAAAAAAAACAGAGATAGAGAGGTAGAAACATAGAAAAGACAGCAACTGACCCGTTATATTAAAAACAGATAACATTTGTTCGCTGGTGGGGTAACATGTAGCGTGACATGAACCCAAGATCCCGGTTGAGGCCGTCCTCATGGGTGCGGAACTTGGCTATCAATTTCTGCTCGACGATTTTGCGTTGTCATGTGTCTCGAAGGCCGCCTTGGAGTACGCTTACCCGAAGGTCGGTGGATGAATGTCCTTGACTGCTGAAGTGTTCCCCGACTGGGAGGGAACCCTCCTGTTTGGCGATTGTTGTGTGGTGTCCGTTCATCCGTTGTCGCAGCGTTTGCATGGTCTCGCCAATGTACCATGCTCTGGGGCATCCTTTCCTGCAACGTATGAGGTAGACAACGTTGGCCGAGTCACAGGAGTATGAACCATGCACCTGGTGGGTGGTGTCCTCTCGTGTGACGGTGGTATCTGTGTCGATGATCTGGCATGTCTTGCAGAGGTTACCGTGGCAGGGTTGTGTGGTGTCGTGGACGCTGTTCTCCTGAAAGCTGGGTAATTTGCTGCGAACGATGGTCTGTTTGAGGTTGGGTGGCTGTTTAAAGGCGAGTAGTGGAGGTGTGGGGATGGCCTTAGCGAGGTGTTCGTCGTCATCGATGACATGTTGAAGGCTGCGGAGAACATGGCGTAGTTTCTCCGCTCCGGGGAAGTACTGGACGACAAAGGGTACTCTGTTGGTTGCGTCCCGTGTTAGTCTCCTGAGGAGGTCTATGCGATTTTTCGCTGTGGCCCGTCGGAACTGTCGATCGATGAGTCGAGCGTCATATCCCGTTCTTACTAGGGCGTCTTTCAGTGTCTGTAGGTGTCCATCGCGTTCCTCCTCGTCTGAGATGGACACCTACAGACGCTGAAAGACGCCCTAGTAAGAACGGGATATGACGCTCGACTCATCGATCGACAGTTCCGACGGGCCACAGCGAAAAATCGCATAGACCTCCTCAGGAGACTAACAAGGGACGCAACCAACAGAGTACCCTTTGTCGTCCAGTACTTCCCCGGAGCGGAGAAACTACGCCATGTTCTCCGCAGCCTTCAACATGTCATCGATGACGACGAACACCTCGCTATGGCCATCCCCACACCTCCACTACTCGCCTTTAAACAGCCACCCAACCTCAAACAGACCATCGTTCGCAGCAAATTACCTAGCTTTCAAGAGAACAGCGTCCACGACACCACACAACCCTGCCACGGTAACCTTTGCAAGACATGCCAGATCATCGACACAGATACCACCATCACACGAGAGGACACCACCCACCAGGTGCATGGTTCATACTCCTGTGACTCGGCCAACGTTGTCCACCTCATACGTTGCAGGAAAGGATGCCCCAGAGCATGGTACATTGGCGAGACCATGCAGACGCTGCGACAATGGATGAACGGACACCGCGCAACAATCACCAAACAGGAGGGTTCCCTCCCAGTCGGGGAACACTTCAGCAGTCAAGGACATTCATCCACCGACCTTCGGGTAAGCGTACTCCAAGGCGGCCTTCGAGACACACGACAACGCAAAATCGTCGAGCAGAAATTGATAGCCAAGTTCCGCACCCATGAGGACGGCCTCAACCGGGATCTTGGGTTCATGTCACGCTACACGTTACCCCACCAGCGAACAAATGTTATCTGTTTTTAATATAACGGGTCAGTTGCTGTCTTTTCTATGTTTCTACCTCTCTATCTCTGTTTTTTTTTGGTGATTTGTATATTCGGAGACCTTGCAGGTAACACCTGTCTGTCTGCACACTGATTGCCTTGGCAACGGGCAGTTGAAAAAACTGTCTGTAATCACCAAGCATTGTTCTGTGATTTATAAATGCGATTTCATTTCGAGGATTTCATTTCCAACAACGTTCACCTGAGGAAGGAGGAAGCCTCCGAAAGCTTGTGAATTTAAAATAAAATTGCTGGACTATAACTTGGTGTTGTAAAATTGTTTACAATTGTCAACCCCAGTCCATCACCGGCATCTCCACATCGTGGAAACTTGGAGCAGTAGCCTGCCATTCCGAGAGTGGGAACAAGAGTCCTCTTGGGCGTAAAGGGAATTGGGGCCATAATTAAAATTAGATGCGGTCCGATGCTGTCAGGTACTTGTTCCAACTGCAATTGATCCTTATAGCATTAATTACCATTTGCCTTTTCAACTTTGGGGCCTTCAGCAGATGTACTTGGCCTATCAGGGGCGCAGCTGGCAGGATTAAGGGGGTAGCCTGGCAAACCCCTCGGACTCTCCCCCAAAGTGCTGGCTGAACATAACTAGAGCAGGCAATTTTGTTCAACTAGGGTTCCAACCTGTCTTCCAATCCTCTGCCTGAATTACCTCAAGCTCAATTTCTCTGCGAGAAATGTCTCTATTTGTCACAATGCCTGTAGTTTGCCTGTCTTTACTGACCGTTTTTCATCAATCCTCAACTGCAACCCCAGCTGGATTGCAGCACGGTAGTGAGACAGTTCATCCAAATCAGAGGCAAAGGTACAAAATGAGCAGACCCTGATCTTGCATCACTTGTTGGCCCATCAGTGAGGACATATATTGTCAAATTTAAATTCCGATGAAACTCACAACATAAAATAAACAACCTATGGCATTTCTGCTAAGCTATGGCTTTTATAGTTAATTGCTGCTTTTCTACTGCTGCTCACGTACCTCTGATTCTGGGAAACTGGCATCAGAGAGGAGACTCCCTTCGTTTAATCCAGCCATTTATCTTGGTGACAAAATCACAGACTCATGAAAAACTGTATCTGTATATTATGTATTACAATTAGCAGGTTGTGAGGGGTTCCAGTTTCCATTGCGAGCGTCTTGTGCAGCTGGTGGCAACACCAGAGGAAAGTTGCCAGATTCACTAAGGCTGAAGTAGTTGAGGCAGAGACCACTACATCTTGTAAGGAAAGAGTAAACAAATATTTGAAGCAGAAGGTGACATGATTTTGGAGAGAGCAGGGCAGTGGAATTGATTTTGGATTGCTCCAGCAAAGAGCCAGCACAGACACGATGGGCTATAAACTTCTAAAGCTCTATGGCCACCAGGAAGGCTCAGTAAAAAAATACGTAAGTCCGCCTTTTTCCTATCACCCCATTAATCACATCAAAGCAGCTTATGAGAACCAGCCAGAGAAGGGAGCCGGATTTATCAGGGTAAATGCAGGGTGCTGATTTAGACACAAGTCTTCCGACATCAGAAATAAACAAGCACCAGGGCAAAAGAGGCAAATGTTAAACCGTTTTGTTCTACTGTGTGAACTTATTTGATCAGTATGCAAGTGAAATGAATTTAACCTGATCTATTATTTTACTAAACAGGATGAGAAATTCAGCAACTGTTTTTGCTGATGAGTCAAAATATTCTCGCTCAAATGTCTCCCAGCAAAGTTAATTTTGTGTGAAGCTGCTGGCAGCATTAGGAATTTTACTTGAACATGTTAACTCATGTACTACTAGAAGAAATTAAACTCCAAAATGTTGGGAAAACCTGCAATTGACTTTTCATTGGGATACTGTTGTTATGATTGGAGCTGTCACCAGATAATTTTCTTGTGCTTTGCACAAAAGTCAGCTCTGATATGCAAGCACTCTCTATGAGTGTGACCTAATGTACAAAGGAATTTGGGATGGCATGAAGTGGGCGAACAAGAAACCCATTAATCGCCTCTGGATTTCATAGGACTTCCACTATGCACCAATTTGACTTCAGCACCAATTTGACTTCAGAGGACGATTGATTTCAGTCTTGCCAGATGCTTTCTTAGCAGACTGAGTTCCAAAATGGGTTTATTCATGGATACAGCCTTTTACAGTTTTATAGTTGGCAAAGTCAGCCAAAACAACAGTTGTTTTGAACCAGTTCATGGAACAGTTAAATAGGCAAATCAGGTGGTGGAGTTCCTTTAAATGGCATTCCTAGTAATAGACATTGTACTTTTCTTGATAATTTAGTAGCACCCTAATTCCAACTGATTATAGTCATATTCTGAATTACATAGCATTTCCTACCTACAGAGTTTGCCTCTTGCTGCTTGGTGAAAAATTGTAACTCCTAGAATGTCAGAAATGTCCAAACCCTGTATATCTTGTACTCTCACTTCCCTGTTTCTTGTCCCATCCTGATTGTATGATTAAACAGAATGACAATCAGTTCTGACCAGTCAAAAATTGAGAAATAACAGCAGGAAATGTAACACAACATATAACAACAGCAAAGAGGAGAAGTTGACAGCAATGAAAATTGATTCTATGATTGAAGTGCTATCTGAACAACACTTCATGGACATATAGTGGGATTCTCATTTATCTGACTGGCTTCTAAACTGTACATTCTAACAATGCTCTGGCACAGGACTGCACAATTACGGCTGGGATGTCTCCTTCACGGTATTACCATTGGACCGATTATTACTGGTTCTATTCAGACGCACAGAAGCTACCCAACAATGAATAAAATAGTTACGTTTTATTGTTCTTGGAACAAGTTTTAGCTATCTACTAGCTGATCTCCTGAGGTGTTGCTCATGAATAATATGGGTACTGCAGCACAATTGTGGGGTCTAATTACTAAGATGGAGCTAGTTTTACCAGGACTGTTCCTTTAAGGACACCGTTCATGTACTCCTTGTGAGGATTGCTGGATTGGTGCCCTGTCACTGCGTTCAACATCCAACCCCCTCTATCACCTGTACACTGTGGCTGTAGTATATACAATCTATGGCATGCACTGCAGCAACTCACCAAGATTACTTTGACAGCACGTCCTCCTCTGCGACCTCTGACAAGAACAAAAGCAGCAACGCTGTGAGAACATAATCACCTTTACGTTCCCTTCCAAGTCACACACCATCCCAACTTGGACATATTATCGCATTTCCTTCATCGTCACTGGTTCAGAATCCTGGAATTCCAACAGCAACGTAGCAGCACAATCACCACAAGGACTGAAGCGGTTCAAGGAGAAGGCCCACCACTACTTTCTCAGTGCAACTGGAATTGGGCAATATATGTGGTCTTTCCAGCAGCGCCCACATCCCAAGAAAAATTATTTAAAAAAAAGATAACTAGAAAGACAGCTAGGGTGAGAGAAGGAATTAACAGTGAGAAGACAGGTGAAGGAAGAGACTTTGTATCTCGGGAGCAGTACCACAGGATCAATTCTTCACCATTTTAATTTGGAAATGCTATTATGAAGACTTTATATTCTTCAAGAATTAAAGATGCCAATATTTAGCATGTTATTAGTTAATATTTTATTAGTTTTTGCACGCACTGGGTCTTTCTGAATAATTTGAAGTGCACCATCTTGGGACTCTCCAGCACATGGCCTGGGAGTGCTAGAGATTGCAAATCTTTGGAACAAAGGTGCTTAAATATTGTTTCCTAATTTAGGTTTGTAATTCTAATATTAACAAGCTAGAGAGATATGTGTATAGTCTAGTTACTAGTTTCCAGGTATATTATACATGTACATACATATGTCTTTAATCCTGCTGCTTGTTCTTCTGCTACATTAATAATGCATAGTATCCTACTGCTCGAATGGACTTCTTATCTGTGTCTGCAATCCAAATCATTGATTACAAAATTTAAATAATTTGAAACAGTTTTAGATAAGATTGAAGGGTTATTGTAAGATGTTCAGGAAAGCGCAAGAAAGGCATTTACTAGTGTCACTAATAGTGGCATGAATTTTAGCTTCTCTCCCCCCTCCACTTTCCAGGGTGAACAATTCCACAACAGATTCTCTGATCTGCAGTGGCCCAGAACTGATGGCATAGCATACCTGTGTTTCAAAGCCAGATTTTAATTCATATTTTATTCTTAATGTCATGGAGTCTCTTCCTGACCTCCATTATCTTTCCCTTTCTGGTTAATTTTCCCAGCCTGGCTCTGTGTTGGTGTACACCTCAAACACTCCGGTGTGTTGACTCTGGCCTCTATGCATCATCCAACTTCCTTTCTAACCATTAACAGCAGCTGTGCCTTCAGGGAGTCAATTACTGCCAGGGTCAAGGTAAACAATTTTACAACACCAAGTTATAGTCCAACAAATTTATTTTAAATTTCACAAGCTTTCGGAGGCTTCCTCCTTCCTCAGGTGAATGGTGTGGAAATTCGAAAACTTGGTGTTGTAAAATTGTTTACAATTGTCAACCCCAGTCCATCACCGGCATCTCCACATCAGGGTCAATGTAGTCTCTCACACCTGCTGTGTATTGGGAAGATATGAGAACAGTGAAGATTTAAGAACAAATTTGCATTTATTTAGTGTCTTTCATGCCCTCAGGACATCCCAAAGCGTTTCACAGCCAATGAAGTACTTTTGGCATGTAATTACTGTTGCAATGTAGGGAAACTAACAGCCAATTTGTTTTTTTTGTTGAATGTATATTCGGGGGTTCTGTAGGTGACACCTCTCTGTCTGAACACGGTGATTGCCTTGGCAACGGGCAGTTGCAGGGGCAGTCTGTAATCACCATGTATTGTTCTCTGATTTATAAATGCGTAGGCTTCGAGGAATTCCTGACATTTACCTGAGGAAGGAGGAAGCCTCCGAAAACTTGTAGATTTCAAATAAAATCGTTGGACTGTAACTTGGTGTTGTAAAATTGTTTACAATAGCCAATTTGTGCACAGCAAAGTCCCACAAACAGAAATTAGATCAATGACCAGATGACTGCTTAAGTTATCTCTGGAGTCCCCCAAAGATCTATCCTTGGCTCCCTCCTAATTCTTATCTACATGCTGCCCCTCGGCGACATCATCCGAAAACACAACGTCAGATTCCACACGTACACTGACGACACCCAGCTCTACCTCACAACCATCTCCCTCAGCCCCTCCACTGTCTCTCATGTGTCACACTGCTTGTCCCACATCCAGTACTGGATGAGCAAAAATTTCCTTCAACTAAATATTGGGAAGACCGAAGCCATTGTCTTTGGTCCCCACCACAAACTCCACTCCCTAGCCACCAACTCCATCTCTCTCCCTGGCCACTGTCTGAGGCTGAACCAGACTGATTGCGACCGTGGCGTCCTATTTGACCTTGAGATGAGCTTCCAACCACATAACCGCCCCATCACCAAGACCACCTACTTCCATCTCCTTAACATCGCCTGTCTCTGCCCCGGCCTCAGCTCATCTGCTGCTGAAACCCTCATCCATGCCTTTGTTACCTCCAGACTCGACTATTCCAATGCTCTGCTGGCCGGCCTCCCACCCTCCATAAACTTGAGCTCATCCAAATCTCTGCTGCCCATATCTTAACTCGCACCAAGTCCCGTTCTCCCATCACCCCTGTGCTCACCGATCTACATTGGCTCCCGGTCTGGGAACGCCTCGATTTTAAAATTCTCATCCTGGTTTTCAAATCCCTCCATGGCCTCACCCCTCCCTATCTCTGTAACCTCCTCCAGCCTTAAAATCCCTCGAAATCTCTGTGCTCCTCCAATTCTTGCCTCTTGCGCATCCCCGATTTTAATCACTCCACCATTGGCGGCTATGCTTTCAGCTGCCTAGGCCCTAAGCTTTGGAATTCCCTAAACCTCTCCCCTCCTCTAAGACGCTCCTTAAAACCTACCTATTTGACCAAGCTGTCCAAATACAACCTTATGTGGCTCGGTGTCAAATTTTGTTTGGTAACACTCCTGTGACGCGCCTTGGGGCGTTTTACTACATTAAAGGCGCTATATAAATGTAAGTAGTTGTTGTTGTTGGTTGAGGGGTAACTGTTGGCCAGGACACCAGGAGAATTCCTTGCTTTCTTTGAATAGTGGTTTGGATCTTATGTCCGTTTGAGAGAGCAGATGGGTTCTTGTTTTAACATCTTATCTGAAAGAAGGCACCTTCAACAGTGGAACACTTCTTTAGTACTGTATTGAACGGTCAGCATAGATTATGTGCTTGAACCCACGATCTTCTGACACAGAGGAGAGAGTACTAACACTGAGCCAAGGCTCTCACTAAGGGAAAAAAAACTGCCAAAATAATGTGGGTATAAGTCACTTACTTTACCTAGTAACATATTAGGTCGGAAGCACAATTACCTTACAATATATGATGTGCAATCTTCCAAAGTTATTATACAGGTATTACAGATATGTGCATTACATTAATGTCAAAGACAATCCAGATAACCATGGTTAAATATTAGTTTTAGTAAACAGTATGGTTAACCATACTTTATCCATTAACAGTGAAATGCCCAACCTTTGGTAGCAGTGAGCTGGATCCCTGTGATATAACCAGCAAGTGGGTCATACATTTTGAGTCAGGCAGAATCATGACTAAATGGAACATCCAACTCCCAATTTATTTTTCATTTGTTGGAATCCTTGGACCATGACATTTACATTTCCTTCACTTGTGCTTCCTCTCTCTCCTCCCTTCTACCCACCAAGTCAGCCTTTTCTGTTAGCAAGAGGGATCAAAAGGTGGGAGCTCTGTGGACTGGATTTGGCCCCTCAGCTTTGACACCCGCGCAACAATATGATAGAAGTGCAGAACGACAGGTAATGAGGACAGCGCACAGCAGAAATACAGGCAATAAAATGAGCCAAGTCAAAGTGGAGACCACATGTTGTCTAATTATCTGAAAGGAATCTCTTCGATTCAATATCTACAGCTAGCAAAAGATTTCATTTTCTAAGTCACTATACTTAGATTATATTTTTGCAGTTGGTGTAGCCATCACATTGTTCTGTAAGGTTCTATCTTCTGCCACGCATACTTTTTTCTTTGCAGAAACAAACAGTATTCAACTGGAATTAACATAAACCAACTGGTGAAAAATCAGGAAAGATAAAACCCCTTGATGATGCCATCAGGTAAAATGCAACAGATGGCTGGGGGATGCAAAAGCTTGCATTGACCCCAACATTCAAGGTTTGTGCTATTTAATTAGGCTCACAATGCTACCGGAGGACTGGAAAATTGCAAATGTTACAACCTTGTTCAAAAACAGGTGTAAGGATAAACCCAGCAATTATAGGCCAGTCAGTTTAACTTTTTTTAAATTCGTTCATGGGATGTGGGCGTCGCTGGCAAGGCCAGCATTTATTGCCCATCCCTAATTGCCCTTGAGAAGGCGATGGTGAGCCGGCTTCTTGAACCGCTGCAGGCCGTGTGGTGAAGGTTCTCCCACAGCGCTGTGAGGAAGTGAGCTCCAGTGACGATGAAGGAACGGGGATATATATTTCCAAGTCGGGACGGTGTGTGACATGGAGGGGAATGTGCAGGTGTTGTTGTTCCCATGTGCCTGCTGCCCTTGTGCTTCTAGGTAGTAGAGGTTGCAGGTTTGGGCAGTGCTGTCGAAGCCGCCTTGGCGAGTTGCTGCAGTACATCCTCTGGATGGTACACACTGCAGCCACTGTGCGCCGGTGGTGAAGGGAGTGAATGTTTAGGGTGGTGGATGCTTTGTCCTGGATGGTTTCGAGCTTCTTGAGTGTTGTTGGAGCTGCATCATCCAGGCAAGTGGAAAGTATTCCATCACACTTCTGACTTGTGCCTTGTAGACGGTAGAAAGGCTTTGGGGAGTCAGGTGGTGAGTCAATCGCTGCAGAATACCAAGCCTCTGACCTGCTCTTGTAGCCACAGTATTTATGTGGCTGGTCCAGTTAAGTTTCTGGTCAATAGTGAACCCCAGGATGTTGATTGTGGGGGATTCAGCGATGGTAATGCCGTTGAATGTCAAGGGGAGGTGGTTAGACTCTCTCTTGTTGGAGATGGTTATTGCCTGGCACTTGTCTGGTGCAAATGTTACTTGCTACTTATCAGCCCAAGCCTGGATGTTGTCCAGGTCTTGCTGCATGCGGGCACGGGCTGCTTCATTATCTGAGGGGTTGCGAATGGAACTGAACACTGTGCAATCATCAGCGAACATCCCCATTTCTGACCTTATGACGGAGGGAAGGTCATTGATTAAGCAGCTGAAGATGGTTGGGCCTGGAACATTGCCCTCAGGAACTCCTGCAGCAATGCCCTTCGTGGTGGGGAAGCTTTTAGAAACCATAATCTGGGACAAAATTAATAGTCACTTGGACAAGTGTGGATTAATAAAGGAAAGCCAGCACGGATTTGTTAAAGGCAAATAGTGTTTAAATAACTTGATTTGAGTTTTTTTTGATGAGGTAACAGAGAGGGTTGATGAGAGCAATGCAGTTGACCTGTATGGACTTTCAAAAGGCAATTAATAAAGTGCCATAATAGGCTTGTCAGCAAAACTGAAGCCCATGGAATAAAAGGGGCAGTGGCAGCATGGATACAAAATTGGCTAAATGACAGGAAACAGAGAGTAATGGTGAATGGCTGTTTTTAGGGCTGGAGGAAGGTGTACAGTGGTGTTCCCCAGGGGTCGGTACTAGGACCTCTGCTTTTTTTGATATATATTAATGACTTGGGACTTGGGTGTACAGGGCACAATTTCAAAATTTGCAGATGACACAAAACTTGAAAGTGTAATAAACAGTGAGGAGGATAGCAGTACACAGGAGGGCATAGACAGGCTGGTACAATGGGCGGACACATGGCAGATGAAATTTAATGCAGAGAAGTGTGAAGTGATACATTTTGGCAGGAAGAATGAGAGGCAATATAAACTAAATGGTACAATTCTAAAGGGAGGGCAGGAACAGTATGTGCACAAATCTTTGAAGGTGGCAGGACAGGTTGAGAAAGCGGTTAAAAAAGCATACGGGATCACAGGCTTTATAAAACAGAGGCATAGAGGATGTTATGTTGAACCTTTATAAATCTCTGGTTCGGCCACAGCTGGCGTATTATGTCCAATTCTGGGCACCACACTTTAGGAAGGATGTGAAGACCTTAGAGAAGGTGCAGGAAAGATTTATTCGAATGGTTCTAGGGATGATGGACTTCACGTACATGGATAGACTGGAAAACCTGGGGTTGTTCGCCTTAGAGCAGAGAAGGTTAAGAGATTTGAAAGAAGTGTTCAAAAACATTAAGGGTTTAGATAAAGTAAATAAAGAGAAACTGTTTCCATTGACTGAAGGGTCGAGAACCAGAGGACACAGATTTAAGGTGATTGGTAAAAGAACCAACGGCGACATGAGGAAAAACTTTTTTTTAAAAACGCAGCGAGTAGTTATGATCTGGAGTGCGCTGCCTGAAAGGGTGGTGGAAGCAGATTCAATCGTGGCTTTCAAAAAGGAATTGGATAAATACTTGAAGGGAAAAAATTTGCAGGGCTACGGGGAAAGAGGACTAACAGGATTACTCTTGCATGGAGCTGGCCTGGGCTCGATAGGCCGAATGGCCTCCTTCTGTGCTGTAATTATTCTATGATTCTACTACAGCTCTTACTATAGGGATCTTTAAATGCACTTCCATAAACAGCACACCCAGTAGCCCCAGATACCTATTAAATATGGTATGGTAGATGACTGAGCATTATACCCGTGCAAGTGCAAGGAAATTGTGTGAAAGCCAGAAATTTTATATAATTAACTGCCAGTACAAAACCCAAACAGAAAATTAGATAGAGGTACTAAATGGATGGAATTCTGAAGTAACAGATCGCTGCCTATTTTCCAGTTATGTGAACTTTATGCTCGTTTACTAAGCACATCTGATCAAAAAATTTGCCCTAGCATGTACGGTTATTGCAAAGAAATGCTTTAAAATACCTCATCATGTTTTTTTTCTCTGACAAGAAAGCAAGGCCATGATATAATCTCAGTCCCTTAGGATTGCAATCTGCATTACAGCACACTGGAGCAACCATTAAAGCACATCCCACACATTTTGGATGAGGATAGTGAGTTTCCAGAAGGTGAACAGGAGGTGGTGGTGGTGGTGGGCAGGGAATCTTGATTATGAGAGGAAAGGGCATAGGTGGTGGTTGCCGAAAGGCAGCTTCCAACTGAACAGAATTTAAACATGGCTAAAGGCCTTTCTAAGAGACTTGCTATTCTGTCCCTAAGCAACCTGTCAAGAAAAATAGGTTATATGAGCAATAGCAACTTAACACATCTCTTGTTTCACTAGACCAAAATGTGCATACTGGGATGGAAAGGACAATGGCTTTGGTGCAACAGGAATTGAGGAACCCCCTCCATCAATGGCAACTAACTTTCAAGTCACCACCACAAAGTCCTTGCCAGCAAATGCATCTGGCAACCTAACAGGGGAGGCTGCAGCAAGCATACAGAGCCCTTAACAACAGGTCAGACGGCCTGGTCTCTTAGGGAGCACCAAGTCTGCATCACAGTGAAGTAGGTTGGCAGCTAGGACCTCTCCGGAATTCATCACTCCACTAGAGGATCACGTAGAAAAAACACTACATTACTATGATATTCACACAGCATTCATACAGTCTCACTGAAATAAAAAGTTACGAACACAGTAAACATTGTATGTTATTTATTACAAATATTAAGATACACCTGTCAGCAAGTAAAAGAGCATGTTAGGAAACACAGTACGCAGTTATAAATAAACAACTAATTGCCTCTACACTGCGAAAGCTAGGGAGGCCTTAATGAAAAAATTCCTTGATGAGATCCCGCCTCATCTGTGAAGCTTCCGGCAATGGATGGTCATCTGCAGGAGGATCGATTTCATCCTCATCCTCTTCCTGGGGCCTGTCTGGCTGCTGCCACTCATCTTCACCAAGCAGCCGTACACCTCTTTCAACGGCAATATTATGCAGCATGCAGCATACAACTATTATTCTGCCAACTCTTTCTGGCTCATATTGCAAGGCACCACTAGAGCGGTCTAGACATCGGAAGCGCTGTTTTAATAATCCAAAAGTGTGCCATATTATATTTCTTCCCCTGGAATGTGCCTCATTATAGGCTCTTTCCTGAGGGGTATGGGAATTTCGTAATGGTGTCAGCAACCAAGTTTTAAGTGGGTAGCTTACATCCCCTAGGAGCCTACCATGCAATCCGTTTTCTGTCTCGAACAGTTGTGGAACCCTCGATTCCATCAAGATGTGTGCATCGGGAACACTGCCCGGAAAATGAGCAGTTACTTGCATAATTTTCTGCCTGTGGTCACATACCATCTGTACATTAAGTGAGCAATAACCCTTTCTATTGACAAAAGAGAGGGCATTGTGGTATGGTGCACGAATAGCAATGTGTGTACAATCAATGCAGCCTTGCACTCGAGGAATTCCACACCTCTGAAAAAATTGTGTTTGTCTCTCCAACTGTTGCTCCATGGTACTGTCGAACCGTACATATGCAGGGGCATGCCGAAAGAGGGCATCCGTTACCTCAGTGATGCAGCGATGAACTGCATACTGACTGATCCTAGTTATGTGTCCAGCTGGTGCCTGGAAGGACCCAGTTGCGTAGAAGTTTAATGCAGTGGTCACTTTAACTTCCACTGAGAGTGCCGTTTGGATATTGCTCCTTGGCTGTAAGTCCGGTTGCAGGAGCTGACATAGATCAGAAATAGCATCTTTGCTGAGACGCAGCCTCCTCACACACTGGTCCTCGCTGAGGTCACGGTAGCTGACCCGTGCATGGTATTCTCGGTGCCTTGGGTAATACCGAGTCCTGAAGGTCCGCCTCCTATGCCTTCGGACTTCCCTTGCTGTGGTCTCCTGTTGCTCCTGTTCCTCCTCCTCCTCCAGCATGTCCAACAATAAACTTGATGCCGCACCCATGCTGCTCAAAGTCTCTTGTTGCCAATGATCATAGACTCTCTGCTAACCACTTAAAGTCAGCCTGTTCTCTCTCCTGCTTTCACTCCTGGTTAAAATGGGAGTAATTAGGATAAGAAACCAGCTAGTGGAAATTTTCACATCATAACTGCTGCTTGACATGTGAAAGCATTAGTAGACTCATGACAGCATTTTGCCTACAGAGGCAATTTTGGATGCATATAATTCGGAATACTTTAATGCAAACTCATAAATTTATCTCCTCAATGCACATTACGCTTTTTTTTTGATAAACCTGTAGGGGTGACACTAAGTTGCCCCAGTGTCACCAAACGGAAACATAAAATCAATATGGCAAGTGCCCTAGGCATCATTAATAGGTCAAAATAAATAAAGATGCCCAACAGAAAAAAATGTAATATTGTTGTTGTACAGTACCATTAACGGAGTTTCTTTAATGCAATTCTTTCCGATTATGTACATTGATGTAAGAAAAGCTTTGGAAGGCGCTAGGGATTTTTTCACGCTTAAAACTGCAACGAATAGAAAGAAAAGCACTACGTGCAAAGACTAGAAGACTCACAGGCCTAATCGTGCCCTTATACCAACAGTAAATTACAAGGAATTAGGATCTCTCGATAGATGCTTGCTAAACGTGCATCAAAACATGGAATACAAAGGGCCGCCTTACTTTGTCTCCGTGCGGGATACAGCCACCACTACCACCGAACGGCGAAACTCGAACACTTTCTCTCGCGGACCGGATCATTTTCTTTTTTTCCCCCCACCTGAAGTACCGACCGGGTTTCAAATCTTTTAACCAGCCCTTTGGAGAACTGCGGCGGGATTTCTTGCACACAAACAGGGGGAAGACCGAACCCGAGCCACGTGTACATAGGGAGAGAGGGGGTGGGAGCAAGCTGTACTGGGCCGATAAACTGCTCCGGAACAAGGCCACCGCCGAGGCCTGGCGGTGAAGTTGGCAGGGAGAGCGGCACTCAGACGGACGCCCTCTGCGCGCCGCTCTCCCTCAATTTACCTCACTTGGTTACCGCCAGTCCGCACGCGTGGCCGTTGGCGAAAAGTTGTTTTCGAACACGGGCGCGCGCGCGCGAAACTGCACATGCGCACGCAGGAGGCGACGGAACTGCAGTCAACCGCACGATGCGCGTCGTCCATGATTTTGCTCGGCCATTTTGTCTCGGCCTGTGTTAAGACCCAGCACTATTTCCATCTAAGTGCTGAAAATAAGACCGATAAGCCGCAGAATGGACAGAAATACAACATGGTAAATTGTTGTGAGTGAACTCGTGGATTAAGCTAGGCAGACATCGATTTTTTAAAAAGTGTTTTCCCAATCGGATTGACCATTGACAATGCCCCCTTTACCAATATCACCATCAGCCAGTAACAAATCAATTGATCTTGGCAGAGAGAGGAAAACCCAGGTTAGACTAAAAGATTTGTAAGAAAATGTTGGAAATACACTGCAGGTCAGTCAACATCTCTGAAGAGAGAAGACGGTGGGTCCATTTTGCTTCTCTTCCGCGACCCCAACTGATAACTGAAAGGTAAGCCAGCATTTTATTAGGGTTGGAATCAAAAAGGGAGGAAAGAATCAACAGATACGCCAAACACAGAGCAAAAGTTAATTAGTTAACTGATCCGCAAAGTGCTTAATAGAAGATTGTTAGATAACATAAAGGTTATCTCAGAAAGACGATGGAAAGACTTTAAAAGAACATGCAAATAGTTGACGGCAAAAAAAGAGGGAGAGCCCACAGAGGAAAAAGAAAAGACAATGTGGGAAACTAGATAAAGAAAGAGAAAGGGAAGAACCTGCAGGTGCAGTTGGTGGGAAATGAAAATCCAGTGTTAGAAACAGTAGATTTGCCAGTCCTGGAAAAATTACCATTACTCCAGTTGCAGATCCTTCTGATTGAACTGTGCTCTGACAAAAGGTCTACACCCAAAATATCAACCCATTTCTCTTCTCGCTGGATGCCAAAAGACCCATCTCATATCAACAATATTTACTCCTGTAAAGAAAATAGGGTATTTAGGTAAGCTCTGGAACTACTGAAGTTAATGTTCAGATCAGAAAGCTGCCAAGTGCTCAGCAAAATGATGAGACACTTGCTAAAGTTTCTGTTGAGTCTGGTTGCAACAGTGTAGGAGGCGAAGGACAGAGTAAGAATGGGAGTTAAAGTGGTGCACCACAGGGAGGTTGGGTCACACTTGTGAATCGAATGGAGCTAGTCAGCAAAGTGGTCATCCAATCAGCATTTGGACTCTCAAATGTAGAGGACACCGCAATGTGAGCAATGAATATTGTATACTAGATTGGGGGAAGTACATGTAAATTGGTGCCTCATATGGAGGGAGTGTTTCTGACCCTCGACAGTGATATTGGAGGAGGTGGATGAGCATGTGTTGCATCTGCTGCAGTTGTAAGGGAAAGTGCGAATAGAAAGACGGTGGTGGTTGGGTGGCGAAAAATGGAGCAGGGGGAAGTGCCCCATAGAAAGTGAGGAGGGTAAAATGTGCTTGATGGTGGGATCATTCTCTAAGTGGCAGAAATGACAGTATATAATCTGGCAAATGCAGAGGCTGCTGAGGGGGAAGGGGAGGACATGAGGGTATCCTACTGTTGCGGTGAGTGGAAGGGTGGAGGTATGAGCAGATGAATGGGTAATGGGGTGGAAGCAATCAGGGGTTCTGTTGACCTCAACTGTGGAGGGTAAACCTCAGCTGAGGAAAAGGGGAGCATTTCAGAAGCCCTGGTGTGGAAGTTGGAGTCAGCAGAACACATATAATGGACAAATGTAAGGAATCTTACAACACCAGGTTATAGTCCAACAAATTTATTTTAAAATCACAAGCTTTCGGAGATTATCCCCTTCATCTGACGAAGGGGATAATCTCCGAAAGCTTGTGATTTTAAAATAAATTTGTTGGAGTATAACCTGGTGTTGTAAGATTCCTTACATTTGTCCACCCCAGTCCATCACCAGCATCTCCACATCATCACATATAATGGAGACAGAGAAACTGAAAAAGGAATGGAATCTTTATAGAAAGCAGGATGAGAAGAAACATAATCCTTGAGAAGAAACATAATCATTGGGCATGTAATATATGGCTATGGAAAGCCAGTTGCTGGAGGTGGAGTGAGAGAAGTGTAGAAAGGAAAGGGAAGAGTCAGAGATGGACCACATGAAGTTGAGGGAAGGATGAAAATTGGAAACATAGTTGATGAAATTCTCAAGATCAAAATGTACGTAGGAGGCAGCACCAATGTGGTGGTCGGTGTAATGGAGGGAGAGGTCAGAAAGAGGCCGGAATAAGATTGGACCAAAGAAAGTTCAAAAATATCCTACCACCAACATGGATCCAATAGCAATATCTTTTATCTGAGGGAGTGAGTGGAATTAAAAGTTGTTCAAAGTGAACTCAACAAGGTGGCATTGGATAGGGACTGGTTGGGACATTGTTCAAGAAAGAAGTGATCCTGGAGACTATCCTGATGATGAATGGAGGTGTAGAGGGTCTGCATGTCCATTGTGGAAAGGAGATATTGGGGTTGGGGAACCTGAAATCATAGTAGTAGTAGAGGGTATCAGAATTGTCTCAAATATGGGTGGGTAGAGACTGAACAAGAGGAGAAAGAATAAAGTCAAGACAAAAGTAAACAAATTTGGTGGGACAGGAACCAGCTGAAATAATTCCTATACTGGGTTGTTGTATTTCTGTATCTTGCGAGGGAGGTAGAAATGGGCTGTATAGTGGGAAACAGTTTTTAATAATGTGATGTCTAACCATTAATTTTTACCAACCCAGGCCGTCATTTCTTGCCATCACATTGTTTTCAACAAGGTTGGGGGGAAGGGGAATACAGACATGAGGGTAGATCTTGACTTTGTGCGATAGTGTAAAATGGGTGATAGCGAGTCGGAAGCCCGTTTTACATCTCTCCCACTTTTTATTTCCATTGAAATCAATAGCTCAATGCACAGGCCAGGGACCATCCTCGTTGTCTTCTCCATACTTTCTTGAGGGCCACAATGGCCTTCTTGAGCTGAAGAGATAAAAATTGTACACATTACTCCAGATGAAGTCTCATCAAAGCCTTATACTACCCTATTATTATGGCTGTAGTTTTGTAGTGAATAATCTGGGCAATACAGCCTCAAATCCTGTATGCTTTGGCTGCAGCCTCCTGACACTGCACTTGAACCTTTAGGGAGCCGTCAATGATCACTCCCAAATCTCTCTCCCTTTCTGTTACGTTAACCTACACCCACACATGTTATATCTAAATTCTATTCATTTATGTGCACAACTGCATACTTTTCTATACTGAAAGACATTTGCCAATCTTGAATTAATTTCCACATTCAATCTAAGTCCAGTTGCAATTTCCTTCTTCTAAGGTCCTAATTTTACCACACAATTTCATTTCATCCTCAAATTTAATAACTACTATTTATGCCCTGCTCCAGATCACTAATAAAAATAATAAACAGAAGGGTTCTTCACACCGAACCCTGGGGCATCCCTCTAGTCACCAGACCCCATTGGAAAGCTAACCCATATAAGACTAACCTTTTTTTTCAGTGCTTTAGCCAATCTGTCTTGCCATTTTATCCTTCTCACCATGGGATTTAATCTTAGCACACAGTTCCTAATGATGCATCTTATCAAAAAGCTTTTTGGAAACCCAAGTAGATAAAGTTTACCAAATCTCTCTGATCCACCACTCAGCAACATCTTTAAAAAAGATCATCAGGTTTGTCAAATATGATCTCTGTTTCTGAAGCTTTGTTGGGGATCCCCTGTCAAGTCTGAGCATTCCAAATGATCATTAATTTTCCCACTATAGAGGTTAAACTCACAGGTCTATATTTTCCAGATTGTGATTTGAATCCTTTTTTAAATAAGGGCACCATATGTGCTTTCTTCCAATCATCTGGCACCTCCCTTGTTCCTATTAAACTATTTGAAAATGTTTACTAGGGCATCACCAACAATCTGCCATTTCCTTCAGTACCCCGGGATAAATTAATCTTGCCCTGGTGCTTTTTCCACCTTGAGTCCTTTTAATTTGACTTACAACATTTCCCTTGAGAAATGCAAACAATCTATTTGAGTTCCATTTTATCTGCGATTCAAGGGGCATAACCCTCTGGTCCACCCAGCCTGTACCACACAATTGTGATGTCTTGTGCATCACAATATATATATTCCCAACCCCACTTGAAAGCATGTAATCTCTTGGAATTTTGTGATGATAATAAATAAAATACCAAATTATGACGACACCACTAGTTTCAATATAACTCGATGATATGACAGAAAACATGTCTGGATTTTGAAAGCTCTGGCAGCATTTCTACTTCTTATAAACTGTAGAAGTTGCATGGACTGAGTTAAGTTACAAAGATAGTGAGAGAAAGGGAAATAAGCAAATTTTTAACAAAAATTAGAATTTTTTGACGATATGACAGTGCACCTACACACAATACTAAAATGCTAATTTATCCTTCTAGCTTGCAAAATGCTTAGGTAAAAACCCCTTGTCATATTAGTGACTCATAACAAAAAAAGAGTGGTAGAATAAAAGATGAAGACTTGTTAAAAGCCAAACTAATATTCATTTTAAAAAGTACATTTGACAAGCTATTGTGCCTACACAGTGAAATCTTTCAATAACAACTAAAAATCGTTCTTGGGAAAATTATCTAAGTCCACAGCCAGTCTTTATTGATAGTTCTTTCAAGAGCTGGAGCAGTAATTTTTCTTTCATTGACCTGCATTCCTTAAGTGCTTGGCAGCAGGTGTTTTCTGAAAATGTCATTGCCATATGTTATTTTGTATGCATTAGTAACTCAAAATAGTCCTTTTTCTTGGTTTTATCCCCTCCTCTGCTGAAGGAATTGACTCTTTTTGGCTGCGTTGTACTTTAACCAAGTGGCCATTCTTCATGACAGAGTGCTGGCAAACTATTTTATCATGGAGCCAAGCCTGATTCTACCCTCATCTGATGTCCACACACGTGCACTTTCCAGCAGGGGTCACTTGATAGCAGTCAGGAGCAGAAACATTGGTTGACCTTTTTCGGGGTACAAAAGCCAATTATAGCATCTACACGGCTTGCACATGAAGAGTGGCCACTTAGGCAAGGTACCAGAAGGCTGTTGGTGCCTGGGATAACATTGTCAGCACCTTTAGCAGAGGGTCGAAGAGAAATGGAAAAACATAACAATTTGAAAGCTGAAAGTATCACTTTTTCCCCCAAGAATTATGTTTGTTAGTTGTTATTGAAAGATTTCACTGTTACAAAGCTGTGTCAAATGTACTTTTAAAATTCAATATTATACTGGCTTTTAACAGGTCTTCATCTTTTATATCATTGGTCTTTGTTATGAGTCACTAATGTAACCAGAAATTTTCTCACATAAGAACGTAGGAAATAGGCGCAGGAGAAGGCCACACGGCCCCTCGAACTTGCTCTGCCATTCAATCAGATCATGGCTGATCTTCTACCTCACTTCCACTTTCCCGCCCTATCCCCATATCCATTGATTCCCTTAGTGTCCAAAAATCTATCGATCTCAGTTTTGAATATACTCAACGATTGAGCATCCATAGCCCTCTAGGGTAGAAAATGCCAAAGATTCACAGACCTCTAAGTGAAGAAATTTTTCCTCACCTCAGTCTTAAATGGCTGACCCCTTATCTTGAGACTGTGACCCCTAGTTCTAGACTCTCCAGCCCGGGGTCATAGTCTGCTGGAAGGGTACAGTGGTATGCTTCTGGCAGGCAGCATGCCAGGGTCCATGAGGAAAGGCATCATCACCCTCATCTACAAGTGGAAGGGGGAGAGAGAAGAAATCAGAAATTGGCGACCCTTTTCCTTGCTAAATGTCGACTACAAGATTCTGTCTAAGGTCATTGCCAACAGGTTCAAGTCTGCTCTGGAGCTAGTGATCCACCCCCATCAGACCTGTACTATACCCGGCAGGAAGATCTCTGATAGCCTTGCGCTACTCAGGAATATGGTCGCCAATGTGCAGGACAGGGGGTGAGCACCTGACTCATCAGCTTGGACCAGGAGAAGGCCTTCGACAGAATATCCCACATGTGCTCTCCAAAATGGGGTTTGGGGAGGGAATCCGCGATTGGATCTGACTGCTCTACGCGGACATCCGTAGCGCAGTCCTAATCAACAGGTGGGAATCGGAGAGCTTTCCGATCAGATCTGGAGTCAGGCCAGGCTGTCCTCTCTCTGTGGTCTTGTTCATGTGTTGTATCGAGCTATTTGCCGTGTCCATCAGGAAGGACACAGGTATCAGGAGGGTGACGATCTCAGGTTAAGGCCTCCCTGTACATGGGCGACGTCACTGTCTTCTGCTCTGACCAGCGGTCGGTCCACAGACTAATGGGCATCTGCGACCAGTTCAAGCTGGCCTCGGGCCAAAGTGAGCTATAGTAAGATCGAGGCCATGTTCTTTGGCAGGTGGGAAACCTGATCCTTTGACCCCTTCACCTGAAGGTGCTGGGGTTCTGGTTCGGGGAGGCCTCTGGCCTGCACCAAGAACTGGGAGGAGCGGGTTGCCAAGGCCAAACAGAAGCTTTGGTATGTGGGGGGGGGGGCACTCCCTCTCCATGGCCGGCAGGAACCTGGTGATAAGGTGTGAGGTACTCGCGGTGTTGCTCTACATGGCCAAGATCTGGCCCATTCCCTACCGCTCCGTCGTCACAGTCACCCAGGTTATTTTCCACTTTGGAGGTCTACGGTAGAACGCGTCCGCAGGGACACCATGTACAAGCCCCCAGACAAAGTGGGGGAGGGTGCCCTGATGGTCACCTTTGTGTGTGGCTGCCTCAAGATGTGTGTAGAGTCCCAGTATGTAAATACTAAGGGCTCAATTTTATGGGGAAATTGCGGGGGCGGGGGGGCTCTGAAAATCAGGGAAATCCCGTTCGGGTTCAGAAGCCGGCTCCAACTCGCCGACTTCCGAGTTCCCCACTGACACACCTGTGTGCGCGCGGGCGTCCTGAATCTGGAAGTCCCGCTGGCAATTAAAGCCGGCGGGATGATAGTTAAAGAGCCAAATGTACCTCATTGAGGTACTTAAGGCACTTTACTTGTGACAGATTACGTACTTAGAATGATTTTTAACTTACCTGGGTGGCTTGCCCACTGCTTCTGATTCACGCCTGGTGAAACCAAGTGTGAAGGGCCGGATCAGGGAAAAAGAAACAAAATAAAGTACATCAAAAACCATTGCACAATGTTAAAACACAGGGAGGAGACTGGGTCCAGCCACGCTGGCTGAGCAGACACAGGACGTCCCGTCCAGCTGGATCGTACCCCACTACATGTCCCAGTTGGAGAAGTTCCTGAGGAGGAACCCCTTCGACCATAAGGCTGTCAGAACGTCGCTGGAACTGACCAACAGGTACCAGGGTGTAGCTTGGATGGTGGTGAGAAGGGCCCTCCCAGAACTGTCTTTCCTGCATGCTCGGAATCTCAGCGCCACCGCGAGCTGCCTTCGAGGCTGCAGTGGGGATGAGAGCGTCATCCAACTCCTGATGGACTGCCCCTTTGCGGAGAAGGCGTGGAGAGAGATGCGTTGGCATCTGTCCTGGCTCATCCCCAACAACCCGGTAACACGGGACGCTATGCACTCCCTGGGACGCACACCGAGACAGATATCAACTGCTGCTGGAAGACCATCAACTTGATGAAGGAGGCCCTTTGGTCTGCCTGAAACCTGCTGGTCTTCCAGCTGAAGGAGCTGTCCACGACTGAACGCAGCCGTCTGGCACACTCCAAGGTCCAGGAGTATGTGCTGCGGGATGCACTGAAGCAAAGTGCGGCCTCGCACAGGCTCTGTGGGGAAAGGCCACCGTGTAAGGCCATTTCACCTTGTACAGCATGTATTAGTAGATATGCACTGTATTTTAAATTGTCGTAATGGAATCATATTATGTATGATCTGTATTGTATTGTTTTTGAATTGTAATTGTGTCATCTACATTGAACTGTGTGTATCCTTAAATTTTATAAAATAAAGTATATTTTGAAATTTTAAGGAAGTATTACTTTTTGAAGTGCAATAACTTGATATGTAGGTAATTTACACAGAGCAAGATTCCAAAAACAGCAAACGACTGAACGAATGACCAGATAATCTGTTTTTGCTGGTGCTGGGTAAGGGAGATTGTTGGATAGGACAACATGCTGTCCTTCAAATAATGCCTTGAGATCTTTTACATTCACCGGAATAGACAGATTGTGGCTTAACATCTCATCCAAGTGATGGAACCTCCAATAACAGTAGCACTCCCTCAGTACTGCACTGTTGTGTCAGTTTGATTATATACTCAACTCTGTCATGGCTAAACCCACAACCTTTCTGACTCAGAAGCAAAAATGCCACCAACTGAGCCAAGCTGACAATAGTATGTAGTGATCACTCAACTCAGCACAAACTAGGGATCAAACTTGGAACCTTCCTGATCTATATGACTACGTATCACACCAGGTGGTGCATTTACCCACCAAACTGTCACTGAGAGTCATGGGGTATCACTTTTTGAATATGATTTTATTTCTGTCCGTCTTTTCTAGACGTCCCCATCCCGTGCTCCCGGCCTCTCTTTGTCTTTCTGTAGCTGTCTGCTAGCAGGTGAAAAACAGTGCCACAAGAAGATTTACCTTCATATTTTTTCTTCTTACAGCAAAGAGCATGGCCTTGACTTGGCATTCAGCTTGTGATATGGGAAATCACAGGCATAAACCTGATCTTATCACTCTGTGGCACTCAGAATTAGAATACCAATATGCTGTACCTCCACACCACCGTGTGGTACCGTATTTTAGTCCCTTTCTGGGTTTGTGAGGTAAACTGACAGCTAGAAGTAGCACAGTAAGTTGCTCACAAACATTTTATTACATGTTTCCTGTAGCTTTATTTCAAGAAATAATTCACAGTGAGATACTGAAAATTTCCAGTGGCCAACAATTATTTTTCAACTTTGGCAAACTAAACAGCAAATTAACTCTTCTGGCCACCCAGACTGTGTTTCTTCCTGTATCTCCAATCTTGCTTCTTTCTCTCAGTTTCATGCCAATGCTGATCCCTTGTGCCTTGTTAGAAGATAAAAATATGGGAATACAGAATAGCTTATCCAGGTCAGTGAGTCATCGGAATGCAGACTTTTACCCCCTCATTATCTGGGTGCACACCTGAAGCATAGCCACTTGAGTGAAGCATTGGAGTGCTGCTGGCACCTGTGGAATTGCAACTCAGAATAAGTCAGGAGAAGAGGAAAGAAAAAAAAAGACTCTTAATTTTTAAAAAAATCTGAAAAATGTTCTCGGGTTAAAGTTCAGGTAGTAGCTTATGAGCAGAAAAACAGCAGCAGCATTTACAGATTATTTCCAATACTGCCTAACGTCATCATGGAATTCCAATAACATTCTTAATTATCTGTAATTGTGAAATTAGTTACATTTTTAGTCCATTGTGACAAAATGTATAAAGCAATGTCCCATCTTTCTCTGCAATTACAGGTCAGTAGCTTGGATACGCTGAATGGGAAAACACAATACTGAGAGATTCATACTGCATAAAAACATAACCACAAAAAATACACGGGTTAGAAAACAGAAAACAAAATTATAATCTTTGTATAATGTTGAGTAGTTGAACAGATACAGATATTTTTTTCATCTTGCTTGACTTAACAGCAATAATCTAACTTTACAGGCATATTCATGGTTCACAATACCAATACAAGTATCCTATGAAGGATTCCTCATTAACATATGTGACTGAATCAGCAGCTGAACTCTTGTGAAATACAGTAAATTTACTGCCCAATATGGAACTGAGCCATATATACCAGGCAGCTTCCAGGTTCTATCTCTAGTTTGTGTCGAATTAGTTGATCTCAGTAGGGTAATGTTTAGGACACTAGAATTGGCCTCAGTGCCCCGGACCAGCAGGGGGTCCCACTCCTGAATGCTACCTACTGAGTTCTACTACTAAGTGCCCTGTGCATCAACATCAGAGGAGAACAGGTTCGGGCTTAGCTATGATGCTGTCTGTGATTGAATAGCTTGCTGACACTACTACTACTACGACTTGCATTTATATAGCGCTTTTAACGTGGTAAAAAAGTCCCAAGGTGCACACTCACAATTTATGCCCACATGTGAACAGCACCTACTTAGGTGAGGGCTGCTGGTTCTAACAAGTCTTCAGGAGAAAAGGAGAGATTTTTTTTAAAGTTGTGCACATAAACATCATCTGCAAGCATATATGCATTTAAGTAGGGAATAATAGATACCCGGGAGTGATCACAAGGCAGTAATATAATCTCAGAGTTTAGGTGACTTCATAATAATGAAACTTGAGCACTTAATCATTGTCCTGTGATCCTCAAGACTAGATAAATGCCTTGAACTCACTCAGAGAGGGTTATTATATTCATATTTTCTTCATGAGGTGGTTTTAACAGCAGTGGCTTCCAGTACATTTTGTATAAAAACTGCATGATGCCATTTACAAAGGACAATTAAGAATTAGGGTATTGGTTGTGCAGATTTATTGAGAAATAATTTGCAGTTGATTACTGAGAAATTTAAGGTGGGCTGGCACAGTTGATAGGAAACTGGGCTTGTAGCTGAAAGGTTATGGTTTCAAATCCCACTAGGTCCACTTAGTCTCCCATCTAGAAAGCAGGGATTTGCATAAGTAACACTAGCTATGCTACCATGGAAACAACACTTTTGGCTCAAAGCATCCATAGAAACTGAAATACATAGTGCTTCCAAGCAGACACCTGTGAATCCACTTCCTACCCTGGAAATTCTATAGCCCATTTACAATAGCTTCAAGCAAACAAATGGTTGATTCTAATTGGTTGGGAGTGATGTATAAGTTTAAAAGAACAAACAGAATATGTCATATTTCATATGTCTGTGGGCAGCATAGATCTATTAAAAGGAAAACATACTTGCACAAGTAAAATGTATACTGTATCAAGTGTAATGGATTGGAGGTGTATGTGGTGAGGTTAATAGAGATGTGCTGTAACATTTGCGGTTGAGAGAAAAGGTGTAGCCAGAAGGGATTGGGGGCTGCGGAAGGAAGGAGACAAGGTGGTGTGGTTGGAGCATGGGAGGAGGTGAGGAAAAGGAACTTATTGTGGAGGATGGGAGTACTGGGATTTTTTGAGACTTTGATCTGGTAGGATTCGGGGATTCTATGCTTTGGCAGCATTCATGGAGGGAGGAATCCGGTGAGAATATTCATAGGATGGGCTGGGAAAATATAGAAGAAGAGAGCTGGTGTCGGTGAAACTTGCAGTGGAGCACTCAAAGAGAAAGTCTGCAGACTGGGTGGGTTAAAGAGATTGTGTACAGTCGGAGTGTGTTCAGGGCCCTGCAGGTACAGGGCATAAAGGTGACTGTGCTGTTGGATCAAGTAGGATGGCTAAGCTGTGAAAGAAGTGGGATTGGCTGGAGTGTGGAAGTACTGGGGGTAGGTGCATTGGAGGAGAGACTGAATTGTAGGAGCATTGAGCGTTTGGATAGAGTCTGGGTGCACTTGACAGATGGTGCTGGGATGTGGATCTGGAAGCAGTCCAGGCCAACCCCATGTATGAGCTCTGGCAAGCTCCCAATATCAGCCAGGAATTTACCACACTGCAAATGAAGCTGAACCTACAAAATAATGCACAACCCAACGAATGTCTGATTGGAGGCCTGATTGTAAAATCAACACTGCCTTCCTATTAACTTAAACATTTTATACATGTTTGTATCAACTAAAGAAACCAAGAAAGAAAAGATAAAAATAAACAGAAACACCCCCTCCTAAGAAAACAGGAACAAAACTCCCAAAAAACATATGTTCCTTCTAGTTTGTTTTTAACCCCAGTTTAAATGGGTGGAATTAACCCTAGGCAGGACTTCCATCCGAAAATTGGGAAACTGCTCAAAGCTACAGTGTTTATATGCAAGACATTAAGCCTGCTTGCAAAGTCACATTTGGGGATGGTTCTAGTGGGGATAAGCCAGATTACTGCATGTCTGATTTCCTGGTCCCCACACATCTGATTTTGCCAATCAGAAAACCGGCTTCATCAAACTTAAAGTTTGATGATTTGTCCAAGTACACATCTGCATACTGAAATATTGTAAGATATATTAATCTCAATGTTTGAAGATTTGCCTAGTGCAGTTTTTTCAAAAAAACATATGCTAGAATTAGTTTTATTAATATTCAGCTTTACGCAACAATCATTTGTTGATTAACTATAATTGTTAGCTTTGTGTGTTATTACTGTTATAAACAGAGAATGATTCATATAATAAAGAGGGACTGTCAGCACATATCATATTTGGCCTTTTAGATAATCCCTTTTAATCCCCATCTTTTCCTCTTTCATCTTATACTAATTAGAATTTCTAAGCGTGTTATCTTTCAGCTATGACATCACATTCCATTCTAGTTCTTGGGATGCACAAAGATTTGCACCTTCGGTCAGATAGACACGAACCCGCATCTCTAACATGGTGACCAAAACATCTCCTCATTTCAATGTAAGGTTGGTGTACTAGGGCCAATTCCCTGATTGTGGGGAACATAGCTTAAGATTGTGGCATGCGCCTGCATTCCCATGCTGGAAAAGGTGAGATCTGACCTCACTGGATTTGGTGAGGTCAGCTCGTTAACATAATTGTTACATGCACCATGTACATTTTCCATGAGCATAAGGAGCACCATGGCAGTACATGGGCAGTGAATCTGAAATGCAGCAGCTCTTAAAGGGCTGCTATTTATTTTTTTTCATCCTGACTGTTGTGGCTCACTGAGGAGAAGAGAATGGCTAAGTGCCCAGAACCAAGAGCCAGAACTGCCCCCTTCAAGGCGGAGACTCCAGATGCACTGCTGCAGGATGTGCAATTTTGGGAGATGAGGGGAACCCTCCAATCCAAAGCAGCGTGCAGCAAACATAACCAGAGATAAGTAGCAGAGCCAGTGTAGTCTCCCACATCTATGTCGTGGGAGCAAATGAGGAAGAAGTGGCAAGGTACAGCTGACTAAACCATGTCAACTAAAATGGAAAGGAATGCCTGTACTGCGAATGCACCAAGTACTGAGTGCATAACTTGGTGCCACATTTGCAATGCTGCCTGGACAGCACTGACCCAACCTTCTCATCTTCTACCCTCTAACTGCCATGTCTGTAAAGCTGTAACTGCAACTTGGTGGCTGCCAAAGGGAAAGGCTTCCATTGCCTTACATAACTGTTGCATGTTTTCCCATCAAGTCCATATGGCACCTCAAACTACGTGCATGCTGTTCAGTCATCCCTTCACACAAGGTGGACTGTAAGCTGGGCACTGCATGTTACATCCAAATGCTGAAAGCATCTGTTTTCTCTTTTTAAAGGCAGCCCATAAACATTGAGAGACAACCCCCACTGGTGATGGCATGGCCTTGAAAGGCTAGAGAATCATCTTGAGAAGACCTTAGTAGTGGCCGAGTCTGTCCCCGCACATGTCCCTGGTCATCTTCAAAGGACACCGAACAGCTGGGGCATGGTAACGACGCCCACAATCCGAGAACTGATTTTAAAATCCCCCTCCCCTCTCCAACCCCCTTGCCCCAGTTTCCTTCTCTGCTCTGAAAATGAAGATTCTTGTTGAAGGTTCCGGCTTCTTCCAGTATCTTGTGGCCTAGACAATGAGTGTTGGCAGTCTATTTGACTGCATCACACCTGAGCTAAATCCTATCCCTACGCAACATCCTCATGTGCACTTTGCAGCATTATTCACTGGACAATGATCAGAACCCAGGCTGATTTCTCCATTCGTAGTTCAGTGGTGCTTAGACCAATTATAGTATCCCCACTACCAGCCCATGTGAGATCAGTTAACTTTGCCAGGGACAGAAGCTTGGTTTCTTTCCTCCATTCCACATTGACATTGCATTTACCAACAGAGCTATCAGGGGAGCTCACAATCCTAACAGATACTGATTCAGCTCTGTTTTTGAAGGAAGTAATTAGCACATCGTTAACTTTTCGATGGAAATCTGTTCCACAAATATATTATTCTGTAAGGAAAAAAATCTCTACTCTCACTTGAGGCTTGTTGATTTGATACACATGTCCTCCAGTTCTGCACTCAGTCCAATAAACATGCCAGAAGCACATATCCAGCCTACGATTTGCCCTCTAGTAATTTTAACAGATGGAGAGTCATGGATTGGGGTTGCACGATTTCATGATATGCTGGCATGCACCAGGAGCACACAAGCAGACTTTTTACCCCTACAAAAACAACTTGCGTTTATATAGCGCTTTTAGTGTTATCGGACAAAATTTGACACCGAGCCATATAAGGAGATATTAGGACAGATGACCAAAAGCTTGGTCAAAGAGGACCGTCTTGAAAGAGGAGAGAGAGGTAGAGAAGTGGAGGTTTAGTGAGGGAATCCACAGCTTCGGGTCTAGATAGCTGAAGGCAAGGCCGTCAATGGTGGGGCGAAGGAAATCGGGGATGCGCAAGAGGCCAGAATTGGAGGAACGCTGGGTTCTCAGAGGGTTGTAGAGGTGGAGGAGGTTACAGAGATAGGAAGGGGCAAGCCCCCACCATCAACGTCCTAGGGGTCACCATTGACCAGAAACTTAATTGGACCAGCTGCATAAATCCTGTGGCTACAAGAGCAGGTCAGAGGCTGGGTATTCTGCAGTGAGTGACTCACCTCCTGACTCCCCAGAGCCATTCCACCATCTACAAGGCACAAGTCAGGAGTGTGATGGAACACCCTTCACTTGCCTGGATGAGTGCAGCTCCAACAACACTCAAGAAGCTCGACACCATCCAGGACAAAACAGCCCGCTAGATTGGCACCCCAACCACCACCTTAAATATTCACTCCCTCTACCACCAACGCAACGTGGCTGCAGTGTGTACCATCTACAAGGTGCACTGCAGCAACTCGCCAAAGCCTCCCAAACCCGCGACCTCTACCACCTAAAACGATAAGGATCAGCAGGTGCATGGGAACACCACCACCTACACGTTCCCCTCCAAGTCACACACCATCCTGACTTGGAAATATATCGCCGTTCCTTTATCGTCGCTGGGTCAAAACGATGGAACTCTACCTAACAGCACTGTAGGAGTACCTTCACCACACAGACTGCAGCGGTTCAAGAAGGATGGGCAATAAATGCTGGCCTTGCCAGCGACGCCCACATCCATGAATGAATTTTTAAAAAATCTACATCGTCTGTGTCATCATTTTGAAGACCAGGGTCAAACTCCCCAAATAGCCTAGTCAATAAAGGCACTGCTAAGTGTAGTTCTGAGCAATTCAGACCAGAAGGGCCAGAGTTAGATGCCAAGTCTGTGCTGAATTAGCTGATCTTAGCAGTTGTAGAGCTACAATTGGCTTCAGCGCTTCAGGCCAGGGAGGGGGGGAAATCACCAAGGGTTCCTGCTCCTGATTGCTATTTAGTGACCCCTGCTGGAAGGTGCTTGCATGAGGACACCCAAGTGAGATCAGAATCAAATCAGGTTTGGAGGTTTCTGCAATGTGAAAAGCCTGTTGATGCTCACAGTCTAAACTCACACCTAAAGAATGGCTTTTTGGGCAAAGTACCAGCCAGCTGCCAGTGCCTGTCAAACCTTCCCTAAGAAGCGCCTGTGCCTTCAGGAGACGAGAGGGAAGAAAGGGATCAACATTGAAATAAAAAGTCCTGAAGCAAGTCCCCTTAATCTTTTCTTCTAAATTAAAACAAATTTTGTTCAGTGAGTCTCTCTTCATTGAGCCCTAAGTCCCCGAATCTTGCTTGCTGCTCCATAGCTGAACCCTCTCCAGTGTTTCAATGCCCTTTTGATGGTAGGTTGTCAAAAATGCACATAATAGAGGAAATTTCACATTCCGACTGAAGTGGCAGAACTGGACTACTGTGAACTTAGTGCTCACTGCCACTGGACCAAGCTTACCTGGCGGGATTTTCCAGGAGGTCAACTTGGTGCAATGTCGACAAGTGCTAGCCCAATTAGCATTACATGGGAAGCTCTGGAAGGGGGAAAATTGCACATCATCAGCCCTTAAAGAGATGAGGCAACATTTAAAGGAATTCATACACTTAAAGGGGTCAAGAATTGTTTCAGCCTTTCTAAAGGCTCCATAGGGGGAAAAACATAGCTGGCAAAAATCAAGGGAAAACAAACAAATGTTGAAATTGAAAATAGAGTCTGTGGGAAAATGATGAAGTGGCAAAGCACCCAAATCCCATATTTGATGGTTAGCAAAGAGTAGATGCTATTGGATGAGGTGGATGTGAGGATGTTTGCCCTGTTTGGCACTCTAAAGCAAAGCAGAATGCCTGGTAGGAGTTAGTAGGTGTTTAAATACTTTTACTGTAGTAAAAAAAAATTCAGAGAGAAGCCAACATTAATAGTGACCTGGAACAAATATAACTTTTGTGTACTTCAGTTTTTCCCTGCAACACAATTGATAAGATGTTGGGTATATTTGCAGCTTAACAAGCTTGTGTCCCATTGCACTCTTAGCTGATAACTACATTTATCACATGGCATAGGCAACGCCTTTGAGTTTCGGTTTCACAGAAAAATGGACTGAATTACAAATTTAACTTATTTGGTCACTGTAAACCCTCTTAAAGGCCTACTTTAGAAACTTTAGGTGTTGTTGATTGTTTATTGCTGCTGCACAGTAATTCGACATAGAATCACAGAATATTACAGCACACTCCGTCCCCATAAATATCGAGGCCATCAAGTCCGTGCTGGTGTTTTTCTCCACATAAGCCACCTAGAGTAATCTCACTCTTTATTTACTCCATAAACCCGTTAATATTTCTTTGATTTTATCCCATCAGGTGGGATAGTGGTCGAAAAGGCAGGAAAATTGGGAAATTGGGTGGTGAGGCCTACCACCGTCTGCTTGCCCTAACTTCAAATTCCCCTCACGCATCTCCTGCCAGGATGGCTGCCAGCTGTCCATTCCCCACTTGCCTTGCGCTGCTGATTCTGCGGACCTCCAGGAAAGAGGCGGTGTTACTCCCTGGGGCAGTGGCAGAAGGCTTGCTTGCTACACCTTTTGGAGTAATGGTTTCTTTGGGGCTGCAGCAGTGATCCAACTGCAGAGTTTTCCTTGACAGCAGTGGTGGGCTTCTTCCTGCTGGCGGGTATCTCACTGGGAGCCTGCCCTGCACTGACAATTGAGACTTGCTTGTCTCAGGGGCCACGGCAGGCTTAAGGCAGCAGGCGTAAGTCCTGCCCCTGCTCTCTTCCAGTGAGAAGAGGAACTTCCAGGCCCTAATTCCCTTTAAAAAGAATTTGTGAACTTTGCTTCAATGGCTTGTATCAAAGAATTCCACATTCTAATTACCCTTTGTGCAAATAATATTTTTATATGTTGGACAGGACACCAGGATATCTCCATTCCTCCTTGAACAGAGCCAAGAGACCTCAGCCATCCACCCGAATAGGCAAACAGGACCTTGATCAAACATCTCATCTCATCCAATGGGTGGCACCTTCGACATTGCAGTACATTCCTACTACTCCCCGCCCCCCCCCACCCTGACTCAGAGGCGAGAGTGCTACCAACTGAGCCAAGGCTGACAAAGACTTTTTGGAAATCTGAGTACACCATATGGTTTTCCACTTCCTCATTTCATCACAAAAGTCAAAGAGGATTGTCTGGCAAGATCATCTCCTTCTAAAGCCCATTGGCTGATATTTACAAGATTATTCTCATGCAATGAATCCTGAAGTTTGTGTCTGGTAATCAATTGCCTTATTTTATCCAATATTGATGTTAGATTGATATTTATGAGTTTAGTGCTTTTCCTAGATTTCTAGGTTAGCAGTAGGTATGGTTCCACAGGCACAGGTCACACTTCAATACTTTGTCCATTTGCTCAGGGTTCCTGCTCCTAAAAATAGATTGCCTGCTCTTGGTTAAAGGTAAGTTCGCCATTCTTGCATTCCCAGAGGGGAGCTACAGTGTTATAGCCATATTTCTAACAAGTGCTTCATTCAAGCAAGCTGGGAGTGCTGGATTGTTGAATTTACAGTTGAACCTAATTATAGCTTTATCCTGGCATCCACTCAGGAGCAGGAACCTTGGCTGATTTTCCTCTTGTTTTAAAGAATAATTGTGCTCTTGGTACATTTACTGCTGATTTTGCAATGGTTGTATCTGGTGTGGGCCAGGTAAAACCAGATTGCTGATGGCACAAAAACAGGTCTAGGTACATTGAGCTAATCAGGGGAGTGGTAGCAGTGAAATTCCAATGCCTGAGGGTCAGAAGGATATTGCAGCAGAATTTTACTTTTATGAAAAGCTTCCCTTTTCCACATCTATAGCTGGAGTCTTAATTCAATCAGAGAAAAGCTGTAGCCATTTGTTTAGATATTATGCTTGGGGGGGGGGGGGTGAGGGTCAAAAAATATTTTTTTCCATCCTGCTGTCACACCGTTTTCCTCGAGATTATTGTTACCGTTGCTATCTGTGGCGTTAATTTTTCTTGGGTAAAATATATGAATGTGGTCAGATGTTGTTTTTCCTCCTAGCCTTTTTCCTTTTCTGCCCTCTTCTTCTTTAAGCACTGACTCTTGTCGGGATATAGTTCCTAGGTTTTGGAAGCCCTGCAGTACTTTGAGTGGCCATTCTTCATAGGTAAGCCTGAGCAATAATTTTAGCAATCTATTCGACTACGGAGGGCATCACTGCTGAACCCAGAAAAATCTATAGACGTGCATCTTCCATCAGGGGTCACTGGATAGCAATCAATAGCAGGAACACTGACTCATTTCGCCACCCCCTCCATCCTTAGTCTAGCACTACTGAGGCCAATTGTAGCACCTTACTACCTTTCTGACCTCTTTCTCCTCCAGATGAGATCAGCAAACTCATAGACCTTGAATGAAATCTGATTTGTAAAGCCACATATTAGGGGTGAATTTCCTCACCATTTCCGGTGCAAAATCGGGGCAAGTAAATTTATGTGGGAGGAAAATCGGGCAGAAGCCATTTTTGTCAAATTAAATTGGTTCCCTGAGTCCCATTGGCATAAGAACTAGAGCAGGTGAGAGGTTGGGTATTCTGCGGCGAGTGGTTCATCTCCTGACTCCCCAAAGCCTCTCCACCACCCACAAGGCAAAAGTCAGGAGTGTGATGGAATACTCTCCACATGCCTGGATGGGTGTAGCTACAACAACACTCAAGAAGCTTGACACCATCCAGGACAAAGGAGTCTGCTTGATCGGCACCCCATCCACCACCCTAAACATCCACGCCCTCCACCACTGACATAACTTGGCTGCAGTGTGTACTATCTATAGGATAGTACACACTGCAGCCAAGCTACATCAGTGGTGGAGGGAGTAACTCGCCAAGGCTTCTTCAACAGCAGCTCCCAAACCCGCGCGCGACCTCCACCACCTAGAAGGACAAAGGCAGCAGGTGTACCATCACTTCCAAGTTCCCCTCCAAGTCACAAAACATCCCAACTTGCACATATATCACTGTTCCTTCATTGTCACTGGGTTAAAATCCTAGAATTCCCTACCTAACAGCGCTGTGGGAGCACCTTCACCACACGGACTGCAGAGGTTGAAGAAGAAGGCCCACCACCCACCTTCTCAAGGGCAATTAGGGATGGCCACTCAATGCCGGCCTTGCAAGTGACGCCCTTATCTTGAGAATTAACTGTGTGGAAATTTACCCTCATTATTAAATCAGCTTATCCATAACGGTGAATAAGACTGCCTGCCCACATCAAAATACAACCCTGAAAAATTAATCCTGGTCAATGATTACAGGGCACATATCAAGGTATTATTAAATGACCCAGAAGAAATAAAACAGGACACGCATTTACAGCAACATAGATTCAGTACAAGTGGTGCATGTGCGGAATCTACATTCAACTTCATGTACTGCATGACCAGCCTTCACAATAAGGATGGATAATAAGAATTATCTGGGTTGCTCCCAGATGATACTTATTAATTGAAATTTGTCTGTAATTAGAAACTAGGTTAGCAATCCTGTTGACTATAGAAAATTAGATTTCAGTTTTAATAAATCCCGATGTGATGATGTGTAGTGGTGTTGAAGGTTATCAGATAACATTGGACCCAATTTTTCCTTTTAGTTGCACAATTTGGTGGATGTCACGCAACTCTTTTTCTTCTTTGAGCGCTTAGCAAAATAAACCACAGGGACTGAGTAGAACAGTGAACCAGCACACTGTTCTTTAACATCTGGGATCCTGAGTTTGGATTTACTCCAGATCAATGGGATGAAAGTTTCCTCTCTCTGCTATCTGTAAGGGGATAATGTGAAATGATTTTGGGTAGGCTCAACCTTAGTGGGTATGATCCCACAGCCCACAATTTGACATTAATTGCCATCAAATAGGCATCATTCTTAGAAAGGGCATTGAGACCAATTCTGGGGGAGGTGGGACCTGCACGGGCCAGATGGGTTGCACCTTAACGGAACTGGGACCAATGTAGCATTGGAAAGGAGAAATAAGATGCACAAGGATTGGGAGAGAAAGATAGCACGAGAGCAAGAAATAGTATGGTAGTAAATGGGACCAGACTAACAGACAGTACAAGAAAATCTAAAATAGGTTTGCAGTGCATGTGTGTAAATGCATGAATAGTGGTAAGCAAGGTTGGAGAGCTGCAGGTGCAATTAACCACATGGGAATATGATGTAGTGGCGATAATGGAGACCTGGCTCAAAAAAGGGCAGGATTAGGTGCTAAATATTCCTGGATACAAGGTGTTCAGGAAAGATAGGGAAGGGAAGAAAGGAGGGGGGTGTGGCAGTATTGACTAAGGAAAATATTGCAGAGCTGGAGAGAGAGGATGTCCTGGAGGGGTCAAGGACAGAATCTATTTGGCTAGGGTTAAGAAACAATAGAGGTGCCATTACACTACTGGATGTATTCTATAGGCCACCAACTAGTAGGAAGGAGAAATTACAGAGCGGTGCAAAGGCCATAGAGTTGTGATAACAGGGGATTTCAACTACCCTAATATAGACTGGGATAGTTATAACATGAGGGGCTAAGAGGGGGAGGAATTTTTGAAGTGTGTTCAGGAGAACTTTCTTGACCAGTATGTTTCCGGCCCAACGAGGAAGGAGGCATTGTTGGACTTGGTTCTGGGGAATGAGGCAGGCCAAGTGGAGCAAGTGTCAGTGGGGGAACATTTAGGGAACAGCGATCATAGTATCATAAGGTTGAGAGTAGCTATGGAAAAGGACATGGACCACTTTAAAGAAAAAATACTCAATTGGAGGAGGGCCAATTTCAGAGATAAGAAAAGATCTGGCCTGGGTAAATTGGAATCAAAGATTGGCAGACAAAACTGTAATTGAACAATGGGCAGCCTTTAAGGAGGAGATGGTTCAGGTACAGTCTAGGTACATTCCCATGTGGGAGAAAGGTAGGGCAACTAAAGCCCGAGCTCCCTGGATGACAAAAAACTTAGAGAGCAAGGTGCAGTAGAGAAAAGGGGCATATGACAGATGTCAGCTTGATAACACAAGTGAGAACCAGGCTGAATATAGAAAGTTCATAGGGGAAGTGAGAAAGGAAATAAGAGGGGCAAAGAGAGAGTATGAGAATAGACTGGCAGCAAACATAAAAGGGAATCCAAAAGTCTTCTATGGGCATGTAAACTGTAAATGGGTAGTAAGAGGAGGGGTGCGGCCGATCAGGGACCAAAAAGGAGATCTACTCATGGAGGCAGAGGGCATGGCCGAGGTACTAATTGAGTACTTTGCATTTGTCTTTACCAAGGAAGAAGATGCTGCCAGAGTCTCAGTAAAGGAAGATGTAGTTGAGATACTGGATGGGCTGAAAATTGATAAAGAGGAGGTACTAGAAAGGCTAGCTGTACTTAAAGTAGATAAGTCACCTGGTCCGGATGGGATACGTCCTAGGTTGCTGAGGGAAGTACGGGTGGAAATTGCGGAGGTACTGGCCATAATTTGCAGACATCCTTAGACACGGGGGGTGGTGCCAGAGGACTGGAGAATTGCAAATGTTACACCCTTGTTCAAAAAAGGGTGTAAGGATAAACCCAGCAACTACAGGTCAGTCAGTTCAACCTCGGTGGTGGGGAAACTTTTAGAAGCGATAATCCGGGACAGAATTAGCAGTCACTTGGACAAGTGTGGATTGATTAGGGAAAGCCAGCAAGGATTTGTTAAAAGCAAATCGTGTTTAACTAACTTGATAGAGTTTTTTGATGAAATAACAGAGAGGGTAGATGAGGGCAATGCAGTTGATGTGGTGTATATGGACTTTCAAAAGGCGTTTGATAAATTGCCGCATAATAGGCTTGTTATCAAGATTGAAGCCCATGGAATAAAGGGGGCAGTAACAGCATGGATACAAAATTGGTTAAGTAACAGGAAGCAGAAAGTAGTGGTGAACGGTTGTTTTCGGACTGGAGGGAGGTGTACAGTGGTGTTCCCCAGCGGTCGGTACTGGGATCACAGCTTTTCTTGAGACACATTAATGACTTGGAGTTGGGTGTACAGGACACAATTTCCAAATTTGCAGATGACACAAAACTTGGAAGTGTAGAGAACATTGAGGAGGATAGTGATAGACTTCAAGAGCATACAGGCTGGTGAAATGGGCGGACACGTGGCAGATGAAATTTAACGCAGAAAAATGCGAGGTGATACATTTCGGTAGGAAGAACAAGGAGAGGCAATATAAACTAGAGGGCACAATTCTAAAAGGGGTACAGGAACAGAGAGATCTGGGGGTATATGTGCACAAATCGATGCCCACGGACAACCTCACGATGCTCCACTTTTCCAGCTTCAACCCTAACCACGTCAAAGAGGCCCTGCGAATACACAGGGTCTGCTCAGACGAGGAGGAACGCGATGGACACCTACAGACGCTGAAAGACGCCCTAGTAAGAACGGGATATGACGCTCGACTCGTCGATCGACAGTTCCGACGGGCCACAGCGAAAAATCGCATAGACCTCCTCAGAAGACCAACACGGGACGCAACCAACAGAGTACCCTTCATCGTCCAGTACTTCCCCGGAGCGGAGAAACTACGCCATGTTCTCCGCAGCCTTCAACATGTCATCAATGACGATGAACACCTCGCTATGGCCATCCCCACACCTCCACTACTCGCCTTTAAACAGCCACCCAACCTCAAACAGACTATCGTTCGCAGCAAATTACCCAGCTTTCAGGAGAACAGCGTCCACGACACCACACAACCCTGCCACGGTAACCTCTGCAAGACATGCCAGATCATCGACACAGATACCACCATCACACGAGAGGACACCACCCACCAGGTGCATGGATCATACTCCTGTGACTCGGCCAACGTTGTCTACCTCATACGTTGCAGGAAAGGATGCCCCAGAGCATGGTACATTGGCGAGACCATGCAGACACTGCGACAACGGATGAACGGACACCGCGCAACAATCGCCAGACAGGAGGGTTCCCTCCCAGTCGGGGAACACTTCAGCAGTCAGGGACATTCAGCCACCGACCTTCGGGTAAGCGTTCTCCAAGGCAGCCTTCGAGACACACGACAACGCAAAATCGTCGAGCAGAAATTGATAGCCAAGTTCCGCACCCATGAGGACGGCCTCAACCGGGATCTTGGGTTCATGTCACGCTACACGTAACCCCACCAGCGAACAAAAGCTATCTGTTTTTAATATAACGGGTCATTTGCTGGCTTTCTCTGCCTTCCGGATGTTTCTGCCTCTCTCTTTTTTTTTCTGTTTCTTTTTTTTTGTTGACTGTATATTCGGGGGCTCTGTAGGTAACACCTCTTTGTCTGAACACTGTGATTGCCTTGGCAACGGGCAGTTGCAAAGACTATCTGTAATCACCAATTATTGTTCTGTGATTTGTAAATGCATAGGCTTCAAGGAGTTCCTGACATTTACCTGAGGAAGGAGGAAGCCTCCGAAAGCTTGTAAATTTTAAATAAAATCGTTGGACTATAACTTGGTGTTGTAAAATTGTTTACAATTCATAAATAGAGGCATAGAGTACAAAAGCAAGGAAGGCATGATGAACCTTTATAAAACACTGATTCGACCACAACTGGAGTATTGTGTCCAATTCTGGGCACCGCACTTTAGGAAAGATGTGAGGGCCTTAGAGAGGGTGCAGAAAAGATTTACTAGAATGATTCCAGGGATGAGGGACTTTAGTTACTTGGATAGACTGGAGAAGCTAGTGTGGGACGTGGCCTCTTTGAATGAGGTGGCCACCCAAATTTGAAGTATTTCTTGCTGTAATCCTAGGCCTACTGGTAACTGGGTTGAGACTTCCTAAATGCATCCCCCATTTGTTTTGTTGCTGACAACAGACCCCAAAGTCATTGGCAAAACAACAAATTAAATCAGGTAGCACTGGTGCTAGTGGAGTTAGTGTGCACCATTAAAAGAGGTGGCATTGGACTGCACCTTTGGGGTTTTGTTCCCACTGGCCTGTACAGACCTTTCCCAACCTCTCTCCCCCACCAGAGGGAAGCTGGCTTGTGGCCTGACTGCCCCACCGCTGGTAAATTATGGCGGAGAAGTGGGGCCCAGGTACCTGCCCAATTTCCCTGCTTCCCGCTGGCACTACCACTGAGCCGGATACTGGGCATTTCTCCTTCTCTTCAGGCCCCCAACTCCAACCTTGTTTGGCCGAGGCCTAAAGTAATATCAAGTTTCAGATTTTTGGGGCGTTTCTGCCCCCTTTAGATGTGGCTTGCTCCCTTGCAATAGCAGGTTCTCTGTAGATGGTGACGATCCTGTCTGGAGCCCACTCTGCATAGTTCCAACAACTCCGGCCCAGAAAAATATTGATCTCACCGCAAAGTCTAGGCCAGAGAACCAGAGACAAAACAAAGTAAAGGAGGGACAGTGGGAAACTGAGATGAGAGGTGGGGAAATTAATGAATGAGCCAAAGAGAGAGAGAAGCAGAAATAAAATAAAGCAGATATGACTATGAAGAGGAAGTGTGTCAAAGGCATACAGAGAGACAAAGAATGGGGACACAGTAAGAATGGGAGATATATAGAAGAACAAAGAGATAGAAATTTACATAGATTACTTACTTAGGTTGGGAGAGATACAGAGACATGGGGCCCGATATTAGGATGGAAGCGGGTTGCCAGCGGTGGGTCGACTCGTCGCGTGAGTAATCCGCCCAGTAAAATCGGTGGGTTCCCCACGCGATCGTAAGTAAATTGAAGCCACTTACCTTGGTTTCCGGGTTTCACGCTGGAAAGCTGCACAGCAGGCGGACTGCGCACCCGCATCATAGGCTGTCAACTGGAGGAGCCCTATTTAAAGGGGCAGTCCTCCACTGACTGATGCTGCAGAAAGGAGCCAAAATTACAGCATGGAGCAGCCCATGGGGAAGGCTGCTCCCAGGTTTAATGATGCCTCACTCTAGATCCTACTGGATGGGGTGAGGAGGAGGGGGAGGACAGAGATCTTCTCTCCGGCGGACGGGAGGAAGTGGCCTGCCTCTGCCACCACGAAGGCCTGGCTCGAGATGGCAGAGGAGGTCACCAGCACCACAAACTATTGCGCACCTGCATACAGTGCAGGAGGCGCTTCAATGACCTAAGTAGGTCAGCCGAAGTGAGTACACTCACTCATTCCCCTACACTCCGTCTGCCACATCACTGCTCCCACCCCACATCTCCTTCTGCACTGCCAACACTACTCTATCACATCACTCCCCACACCCACTCAAAGCTCATCCTCATCTTACCTGCACTGTCTCACCTCGCCAGTACTCATCCCACCACTACCACTCAACCCAATCCTCATACAATCTCATGGCTCTATCTCATACTCACCCTCTGATGCATTTCTTTCACGGTCAGCCTCACCCAACCTGCCACTACCTGTGCAGAAGCCACAGGGCATGCATCACATATGTGTAGTAGGAAGCGTAAGGCAAATGTGTCGTGAGCATAAAGGGGTGCACAAGGGTGTTTGAGGGTTTGTCATGGTTTTTACTTATATTTGATTTCTGATCAACTCACATAACATATTATATTGTCACCACTACTTCCACGTCTTGGCCATTCTTGACTGGCTTGTGCAATAAGGCCCTTTCATGAGGTTCTCCATAAACACCCTTGATGCCACCCATTGGGTCACCCTACAGTGTGTGTATGTATAGTTGCACGACTGCTTTGTGCAGGTGCCTGTTGCGCAGCACTGTGTTGTGTAGTTCCACGTGGCGGAGGTGGATGCCATGCCTGGCGAGGCTGGTGATGTTGGTTGTCCTCCAATGGAGTGATGAATGCAGCAATGGAATCCCCCCCCCAAATCCTGACGGTGTGAGTGTGAGGGGGGTCCACAAAGTAGGTAAATGTGTTTGGACAGCAGCGTTTAGGGTATGATGTAATAATTTAGAGTGCGGAGACAATGGTGTGGCAGACAAAACTTTGTCTGAGGTGACAGAGTGCCCTGCTGCAATGAATGAGGGTTTACCCCGCACCTATTAAATGGACCTTTGCAGCTGCCACTGGCTGCTGGCTGCAACACTTCTGTTTAAACAGGGAGTGTTTCCCCCAGCATGGGAAACACGCTCTGGGTAGTCCAAAATCCGAATCCTCCTAAAATCTCCAACTAATGAGGTCTGTAAACGACCTCAAGTACCCAGATAATGATCTTAAGTGGGATCACGCCTGCTTTGATTGCCGGTGGGAGACCCGCATGCGGGGGCTGCGCGTGCACCGATTCACGTCATTGGGGAACCCGGAAGTGGGCAGGTTGGAGCCGGGCTTCGGACCCGCTCCGGGAATCCCCAATTTTAGGAGCCCCCCCGCCACGAACGCACCCGCTCAGCCTTCCGATAATTTACCCCATGGTTACAGAAAAAAAGTTACTTTTTTTACAATTTTATGAGCAAGAGATCAGCAAGACAACGAATACTTTTTTTTATAACTATAACCATCTGTTGCTGTCCCTCCCCAAGCTTCAGCTGGGCGGCACTAGATCTATTAATCATCCACCTTGACCCCTCTTAAACAACAAATATCCAGTTGTACCATGCCATCTTATCCTACCCTTTTGCACCCTTTATTACATTGTATTGATAATAACTACCCACTGCATTTAAATCTGTCTTGTTCCTGATAGTCAATCTATCCATTTATATAATTAGGTGTTGCATTTAGAGTGTGTCTGTAGGGCATTTTTTTTATTCGTTCATGGGATGTGGGCGTCGCTGGCGAGGCCAGCATTTATTGCCCATCTCTAATTGCCCTTGAGAAGGTGGTGGTGAGCCGCCTTCTTGAACCGCTGCAGTCCGTGTGGTGAAGGTTCTCCCACAGTGCCGTTAGGAAGGAAGTTCCAGGATTTTGACCTAGCGACGATGAAGGAACGGCGATATATTTCCAAGTCGGGATGGTGTGTGACTTGGAGGGGAACGTGCAGGTGGTGTTGTTCCGATGTACCTGCTGCTCTTGTCCTTCTAGGTGGTAGAGGTCACGGGTTTGGGAGGTGCTGTCGAAGAAGCCTTGGCGAGTTGCTGCAGTGCATCCTGTGGATGGTACACACTGCGGCCACAGTGCGCCAGTGGTGAAGGGAGTGAATGTTTAGGGTGGTGGATGGGGTGACAATCAAGCGGGCTGCTTTGTCCTGGATGGTGTCGAGCTTCTTGAGTGTTGTTGGAGCTCACTGATCCAGGCAAGTGGAGAGTATTCCATCACACTCCTGACTTGTGCCTTGTAGATGGTGGAAAGGCTTTGGGGAGTCAGGAGGTGAGTCACTCGCCGCAGAATACCCAGCCTCTGACCTGCTTTTGTAGCCACAGTATTTATATGGCTAGTCCAGTTAAGTTTCTGGTCAATGGTGACCCCCAGAATGTTGATGGTGGGGGATTCGGCGATGGTAATGCCGTTGAATGTCATGGGGAGGTAGTTAGACTTTCTCTTGTTGGAGATGGTCATTGCCTGGCACTTGTGTGGCGCGAATGTTACTTGCCACTTATGAGCCCAAGCCTGGATGTTGTCCAGGTCTTGCTGCATGTGGGCTCGGACTGCTTCGTTATGTGAGGGGTTGCGAATGGAACTGAACACTGTGCAATCATCAGCGAACATCCCCATTTCTGACCTTATGATGGAGGGAAGGTCATTGATGAAGCAGCTGAAGATGGTTGGGCCTAGGACGCTGCCCTGAGGAACTCCTGCAGCAATGCCCTGGGGCTGAGATGATTGGCCTCCAACAACCACTACCATTTGTCAAAAGCCATCACACTTTAAAGGCATGCATAGGGCGTCACAATCTCAAGGATAATTGAATCATGACTGGTTTCAATGCTAATATCTGTCAAGTTAACCATGTTTCACTCAAATATCCTACTGACCAAATGCAAAGCAATCAGAAGCCACTGCCATTCACCCTACACAGGCAGGAAAAGCTATATCAGAAACCAACAACCACAAGGATCAACCAATCAAAGTGTTCAAAAAAAATTTCCATGTTGTTTCAGTGCCCATGTTGCTTTCAAACCTTTCAGACTATTCACCCCTAACAATTAAATCTGTAACAGAATAAATTACCTAATTCTTAAGAAAATTAACGTACTCACTGATAAAATTAACCATTAGTGTTTTAGAATTCCCTGCATCTGCTTGCCCCTGCACAGGCCTGCCCCCTCTTTGTACCCAGGGCCTGAGTTCAGTTCAATCCCTGGGGTTGCCGGTCTCCATTGGTGTTATTTTCCAGGCTCCATGCATGCGCGAGCTCTGTGCCACTCATGCCTCTTTTGGAGCCTTGGAGCACATATGGCTATTATTGCCTCTCACTGCCACTTTACACATCTACAACTCAGGTCCCAGGCTTTCCCGCTTCTAAGCTGACACTCCAGTGCAATGCTGAGGGAGTGCTGCACTGTCAGAGATACCATCTTTCGGATTGGACGTTAAACCTAGACTCCGTCTGCCCTCTCAGGTGGACGTAAAAGATCCCATGGCACTATGCGAAGAAGAGCAGGGGTGTTCTCTCCGGTGTCCTGGCCAATATTTATCCCTCAATCAACACCTAAAACAGATTATCTGGTTATCATCACACTGCTGTTTGTGGGACCTTGCTCTGGGCGAATTGGCTGCCATGTTTCCTGCATTACAACAGTGACTTCACTTCAAAAGTACTTAATTGGCTGTAAAGCCCTTTGGGACATCCTGATGTCGTGAAAGGCGCTGTATAAATGCAGGTTCTTTCTTTCCTTCGTCATGGCCTAACTTTTTTTTCTTTTATATTTTTCTAAAATTTAAAACAAAATATGTATACCAAACATAAATCATGTGTTACAGTTCAGGCTCTTTCTCAACACTTTTATCTTCAGTTCACGGCAAAAGGACAGTTTACATAAGCAGATCTCTTATTAACTGAAACCTGCACCTTCTTATGTACTGTGTATGGGATAGTGTGCCCAGGGTTAACAATTAACTTCTAATCCTGGTATATCGATCACTGGAGATTCCCACCAGGTTCTCCTGATCTTTCCAATGGACAGAAAATAACATGCTGTCAGACCAATGTCAACTGCTTTGTCAGGCAGAATAATACACAGAAACAGTAAAACACAACAAAATACTCAAAAGCAACATACCTAAAAACAATAGTAATAAATAGAATCAGACCAGAAAGGGTTTAAATACCCTTTTAAAATGTGTTTCTTACAAATTTTGTTAAGCAACAGGACTTTGAATGAGGCTTGTCTCATTGAGGTGGACCTTCAAGATACATTGGGGTAGATTTTTAACTTGCTGCCCAGGTGTAAAACTGGCATTGTAGATCAGCGTTATAGAAACCATCCGATTTTCATTTCCGTTGAAATCAATGGAGTTCAATGTGGGCAAGTGTGAGGTCATCCACTTTGGACCCAAGAAAGATAAATCGGAATATTTTCTAAATGGTGAGAAACTAGGAACTGTAGCGGAGCAAAGAAATTTGGGAGTCCAAGTTCACAAATCATTGAAAGCTAATAGTCAGGTCCAAAAATCAATCAAAAGGGCTAATGGAATTTGGCCTTTATCTCAAGGGCACTAGAATACAAAGGGAAGTAAGTTATGCTGCAGTTGTATACAGCCTTGGTCAGACCCCATATGGAGCACTGCATTCAGTTTTGGGCCTCACACCTCAGGAACGATATACAGTTAACATCTGAAAGAGAAAGATATGTTAATGTTTCAAGTGGAATTCTTCATCCGGACTGAAAATCAAGTAGGAGAAACTCTTCAACAGCTTCGATGGCTCAGGTGATTAAGATGGTGAGTTGCTGAGCCATACAGACCAGGAAAGTCGCAGGTTCAATCCCTACTCTGTGCTGAGTTAGCTGATCTCAGCCAAGCAATGGTAGGGGTGCTACAACTGGTCTCAATGTCCTTGCATTATGGAAGAGAAAGTTGGCCAGGATTCCCACTCCCAACTGCTATTCAGTGATCCTTTACTGGAAAAATGGAGAAATTGGATGAGAATATGATTGGGCTCTGTTGCGATGCTTCTTGCAGCTAACATATGCTGCCTAAGCTCCCACATGAGGTGCTGAAGGGTGTCTGATCCTCACGGAACTGTACTCCATCAAGGAGTCAACCACTTCAGGAGAAAGGGAGAGAAGAAAGTTCACAGAAAAAAAAAACCATTCTAAAGAGGAAGATGAAAGAGTAACAGGTGAAAGTCAAGAGTTCAAATATGTTAACTACAAAATTAAGTAGGCTGACTCTTTCATGTTCTGATGAAGGTTATATGTTAATTTGTTTTTTCTTTACAAGTGTGACTGACTTGCTGTGTATTTCTTGCATTTTCTGATTTATTTTTAATTCTTTTTTTGGTTTACTGGTCTGTAACTCCTGATCCTTATTGCCAGGTATTTCAAAACCATATTTTGGACTTTGATTGCACTGCACATTTAGGCCAATTGCATTAATCAAACATTAATACCCATATACACAGGTTGCCTTAGGAAAGGGAATTGTCAAAAAATGACTCACGTTGATAAAATAAATACAATCTTGATGAAATTGAAATAATATGATTTAATTGGGTTTAAACTGAACATTGGAGAAACATATCAACATGGTTAATCTGAGTATATGGAGAATGAATTAGTCGACTGCACCCTCATCAACAACTTCACTGATTTATTTTTGCCAAGTTAGCATCTTAGCTAACATTGAAAATGTAGCATGAAGTTTCCATCTTACAGTCTTGTTCAAAGGAAATACAATTAAGTTGAAACATTTTGAACTCTGATACTACCAATGTCATAAAGTGTACCATAGCAGTGCAGTTTTAAAAGGCTGAGCTTGGTCTGATACCAGCTAAGTCATCACAAAGCAAGGGTCAGGCTTCCTGTCCTGTATGACTCAGTAGCACACCACATGGTGTAGCTATCTACTGAACCATTGAGGTAGCTGTGTGATTTTACATGTTTAAATGTAGCTTTCAAACATTTTAAAAGGATTTTTTCACCTCCATTTTCTCTTCAAGGAGAATTGGCACTGAGGCCAATCATAGTATCCCCAATTGCCATCTTTGTTGAAATCAGCTAACTCAGTACAGACTGGAAATTGAACCTGGAACCTATTGGTCTACTTGGTTCAGTCACACACTAAGTTTATGACCAACTAAGTCATAAAAGGAGATTTTATTTTAACAATACCTCTAGACATTGCTAATACCTACATTGTGAGCAAAGCAATCAATAACACAGCAATAGCAGGTACAGAAGCTAGTACAAGCCTTATAGGATCTGAAACTAAAATTACACAGCAATTTTGAGGCATAAGATTTTCTTTAGAATCTTTTTGATTAAGCTGAACTGCAGTTATCTAGTCAGCAGGTCATCACTATTTTGATATAAAGAGAGAGATTCTGGCCTGCAGCTGCTTGCATACAGTTCACAAGATGTGGAAGAAAGTGGTGGACATGCTAAGGAAAATCCCATAGGATTTATATCTCATCAACAGAACATTCTTATGTATCATATTATGTACAGAAGATGTTTCCACTTGTGAGGGAGTCCAAAACTAGAGGTCATAAATATAAGATAGTCACTAATAAATCCAATAAGGAATTGAGGAGAAACTTCTTTACCCAGAGAGTAGTCAGAATGTGAAACTTGCTACCACATGGAGTGGTTGAGGCGAATAGCACAGATGCATTTAACGGGAAGCTAGATAAGTACATGAGGGAGAAAGGAATAGAAGGATATAATTCTATGTAATTCTATGTAATCATGGTAAAAGACTCAAGCTTGAAGCATGGGCACGATCAGACTGATTCTCTAGGATCTTGCCCTGGGAAAACACATCTTGTGCAGTTGGGAAAGAGAACAAAAAGTGCACCAGGTTTCTTAAGTGGAAAAACTAGCCCAAATTGCAGAAATTTCACAAATTAACCTAGAGGGTAGCACATGCCCTAGTGAGAAAAACAATTGGGTTCCTTCCTTTCTTGTGACAGGATAGATGAGACAGATTGGTTTGGGGAGAGATACTGGTGCTCACTATGCTACAGTTGTGCAGCGCCTTGGTCAGACCAGATCTGGAGAACTGCGTTCAGTTTTGGGCACCGCACGTCAGGAAAGATAAATTGGCCTTGGAGGCGATACAGCGCGGATTCACCAGAATGATACCGGGGCTAAAAGGGTCAGATTATGAGGGCAGATTGCATAAACTTGGTTTGTATTCCCTTGAGTTTAGAAGGCTGAAGAATAATCTAATTGAAGTGTTTAAAATGATAACATTATTTGATAGAATAGATATAAAGATGCTATTTCCTCTGGTGGGGGGATCCAGGACAAGGGGGCACAATCTCAAAATGAGAGTGAGACCATTTAGGAGTGAAATCAGGAAGCACTTTCTCACACAAAGGGTAATGGAACTGTGGAATTCTCTGCCCCAAAGGTTGTGGATGCTGGGTCAATTGAAATTTGCAAGACTGAGATCGACAGATTTTTATTCGGTAAGCATATCAAGGGATATGGGTCAAAGGCGGGTAAATGGAGTTGAGGTACAGATCAGAGATGACCTAATTGAATGGTGGAACAGGCTTGAGAGGCTGAATGATCTACTCCTATTCCTATGTAAATCTCCAGATGGGACAAATTCCTCTTATCAAGCAGAAAACATGTTAAGGATGTGTTCTTTTGTATTGCCAGTATTGCAGCAAACTTGCAGGAATGCACTATTCTGAAAAGTTCATTCGAAGGCACACACAACAGAAGAGTGATAAAAAATCACCTGCAATATTGGTGCTGAGAAACTTGTTAAATTGCTGACAAGGCATTTAATGATCTAAAACCTGCAAAACATTGCTATTGCTGCTGTGTAGCGCACATGTTTCTCGTGTTTTTCATTTAGATTGATTTAGCTGAAAGTGTGGGACACCCAATGTATCCGCAAAGGCCTGCAAGCACTCAGCCCAATGTTGCTGTGTGCAAATAAAATTGAAGCTAGTAGGTAAAGTTATTCTTTGCAGCAGCACTCATCACCGCTCATTTGATACACTATGTCACTTGCTCCCATGTATTTATCCTTCGACTGTTGGAAACTTTGGGCCATAATTTACTGTCAAAATAACGGTGAGGCGAATGGTGCTTGCCGTTATTTACGCGCAAGTGCTACAGTAACTTCAGGCGAGGGCAGAAGCGGGGTTAAACGCAGAAATCCAAATGCTGCTGCCTGAGATGCGTCGCTCTGCCGTTAGCTTCGCAAAAATGGCATCTCGTTGTCTGCCTCACCATTGAAGTGCATTTAACAATGTATTTTCACGGTAGATAGGAACTAAACTCGCCACTGAAAGTTAAGTCTTGCTCATTTCAGTCTAAGAACCCTTTTAACAACGTGATAAGTGTTAATTACTGCCAGTCAACTTCTCTGGCACTGAAAATTAATTATTACAAGTGTGGAGGTTCATTCCTCCAGTGTTTAATTTTTGATGGAAATTTTAAAAATGTAAAATCTTACTTTTCCTTTCTGTCTCATTTTTTTCTCTCTTAATCCAATCTTTCTTTCCCTCTTTATTTTTCTTTCGGTACCTGATTTGACATTGAACTCATCCACTCTAATTTACACTTCCTTCTCAGCCCTTGCACTGTTGGTTTCACAATCCTTCAATCTGATTGGTTAAGGAGATACACAGTTGCTTACCCTGCTCACTCGGGTCCCAGATGTCCAGTTTCTTTCACTGTGACATTATCAGCTCACACTTTCAGCAACTTGCCACTCAAAAAATTAAAAAAGCTAAACGTGCAAGGGTAAGTCTAAATAACGGCAGACGCGTTAGATGTCCTGCCACAGCAAATTATGGCCCAATGAGGTATCAAAGCAAGGAGATAATGAGATCAGCTGACTCAAGAGGAGGCTTGTGGTAGGAATTTAAGGTTTTACACTGGCAGACAGAGAACATGCAATTAAGTTGCATTTTCTCTGTTAACATGCTTCTGAGATTTGGATATCTTAAAAATTTGCTAGATATTCATCATATTGTTAATTTTTAAAAATAATTTGCAATGTAAATAATAAAGTGGCAAGGCATGAAAGAGTAATGGTGCTTGAATCAAACACATTGTTCAAAGTGAAAATCACAGTTTGGCTTTCCTATTTTTCTACAGTTTTGTGCAGTGATGTGTAATCACTATATAATAATGCATGCAAGTTACAACCTGACATTGTAAATTTCAGGTCATTATTCTGCAGGGTTTGTCACAGGTCTATGCCTTAGGAAGAGCGCCTAGTTGGGTACATGAAGAACAACATGAAGTAAATAATATTCCTATTTAAGACCTTCAACTTTAGATTTTAGTACAACAACTATTTGCATTTAATTAGCGCCTTTAACATAGAAAAGAAGTCCCAAGGCGCTTCACAGTGGCGTAATCAGACAAAAATTGATGCCGAGCCAAAGAAGGAGATATTAGAAGGGGTGACTAAAAGCTTGGTCAAAGAGATGGGTTTTAAGGGATCTATCAAAGCAGGAGAAGGAGATGGAGAGGCAGAGTTTTAGGGAGGGAATTTCAGGGCGTAGTGCGTAGATTGCAGAAGGCACATCCGCCAATGGTGTGGCAAAGGGAGTGGGGATGCACGAGGCCCGAGTCTGAGGAACACAGAGTTATGGGATGGTTGCAGGGCTGGAGAAAGTTACAGAGGTAGGGAGGGGGCATGGCCATGAAAGCATTTAAACACAGGGATGAGAATTTTAAATTTGAGCCATTGTAGGCCCAGGAACTAATGTAGGTCAAGTGAGCACAAGGGTGAGCAGGACTTGGTGTGAGATAGGTTATGTGCAACAGGGTTTCAGATGAGCTGAAGCTTATGGAGGGTGAAGGATGGGATACCGGCAAGGAAAGCATTGGAATTGTCAAGTCTGGAGGCATGGATGAGGGTTTCAGCATCAGATGGCCTGAAGAAGTGGGCAGTCTTTGTGATGGAGAGGATTATGGGGTCGGAAACTCTGTTCAGGTTCAAATACGATGCTGAGGTTAAGAACAGTCTGGTTCAACCTGAGACAGTGGGCACAGAGAGGGATGGAATTGGTGGAGAGGATACGAAGTTTGTGGTGGGGGCCAAAGACAACGGCTTTGGTCTTCCTAAGGTTTAACTGGAGGAAATTGCAACTCATCCAAGACAGGACATTGGACAAGCAATCTTACAACACAGAGGTGATAGAGGGGTCGAAAGAGATGGTGGAGAGGTGAAGCTGGATGTCATCAGCGTACATGTGGAGCCTGACTCAATGTCTTCAGATGATGTCGTCAGGGGATGACATGTAGATGAGGAAGAGGATAGATCTGTGGAGACTCCAGAGGTAATGGTGTGGAGGTGGGAAGAGAAGCCATTGCTGGAAATCTCTGGCTATGATCGGATAGGCAAGAGTGGAACCAAGTGAGGGAAGTCCCACTGAGCTGGACAATGGAGGAGAGGCATTAGAGAAGCATGATATGTTAGACCGTGTCAAAGGCTGCAGAGAGGTCAAGAAGAATGTCATTTGTGACTTTGATTAGGGCAGTCTCAGTGCTGTGGCAGGGGCAGAAACCTGACTGGAGAGATTCAAACATGGAATTGCAGGAAAGATGGGCATGGATTTGGGATGCAACAACACATTCTAGGGAGGTTGGATATGCAAGGACAGAGGAATCGAGGATGCTTTTTGAGGAGGGTGATGTTGGTGGTTTTGAAAGGGCAGTACCTGAGGAGAGAGAACCATTTGTAATGTCAGATAGCATGGGGGCTAGGAAGGGAAGTTGGGTGGTCAGCAGTTTAGTGGGAATGGGGTCAAGTGAGCCAGAGGTGGATCTTATAGACAAGATGAGCTTGTAGAGGGCATGAGGCGAGATAGAGAGAAATTAGAGAAAGATGCAGGTTGTTCAGGGTTATGGCAGGAGGAGCCTTGGGAGAGGTTGGCTTGGTGGGCAGGGGAAGGGGAGATGCAGAGGAGGCAACTGGACGGATGATTTCAATCTTAGTGAAAAAGAAGTCCATGAGCTCCTTACACTCATTGTTGGAGGTGAGGATGAAAGGGCAGGGGAAAGTGGTTCAAGTAGATGATTGGTAGTGGAGAACTGGGAGTTGTGAGCTTATCCAAGAGGGATTCAAGCCTGAGGTGGCAGCAGGATAGTAGGAAGATTGATGAGGAGCGATGGGTTGGGGGTGGGGATTAGAGAGGATTAAGTAACCGAAGGGAGAGATGAAAGCTGGCATGACTGGGTGACAAGAAGGGAAGGAAGCAGGAGAGAAGAGCACAAGTGGGGTCAAGGGAAGAAAAATAGGGAATTAGAAGTAATGGGCTCAGGTCTGGAATTACAGCCAAAATGGGAATGCAGAGGAAATTCAGGTTACATAGGCATGGCAAAGATTAGGAGAGGCGTGTCCTGGTCGCAAACAGTTCAGAAAATACAACAATATCATTAAAGATGAATATAAGGTTTCATAGGGACCCAGAAACATTGTCAGTACAACTCAGTACATGCTCAGCACCTGTAATACAGAATAGCTGTTTACTGTTAAAATTACAAATGCAACACTGGTTAGCAGCAACCAATTCCTGTATTCACTTCAGAAACAGTCATTTTGTTAAATCACAACTTGTTAATACATCCGAAGCCCTGGGTACTTTTTAGGCCCCGAATTTCAATGCCTCCATTCTGTATCAATGTAAAATACAATCGTGCCATGATAAGAGCAGCTTGAATGTCAACAGGCTTAGTAAATTTAGGCTGTCATAATGTATTGTTAACATGTCTGTTGAATTGCATTGGACTATTCAGAATTGCCTTCTCATGTCAAGATGTCATAGTGTAAGTAATCTGTGTGAGGATCGGAGTCTTGCACAGAGGCTCAAGGATCTATTGTTCCAAAGTATGAAGGTTTATTAAGAAGTTACAATATAAGTAGTAAAGATGTTGAAATGCAAGAGTACAATTATAACATACTAAGTAAGACATTGGGATACAACCTGGCAAAGCTTAACATTGACAAGATTCAGAGGTGATCACCCTCGAAGGTCCTCGTGGTAACACTTGAGCGGTCCAGCCTCGCTCCAAGAATATTCCAACTAGTACGCTTTAAGACTCGACTTATATACGTTATAACCACCCATTAGTTCTTACAGGACATTGAACCCCCTCCTCCCTTTTTGGGCCTGCTCAGCAATTATTCTTTCTATCACACACCACAAAAAGATAATTGTAAACAATTTTACAACACCAAGTTATAGTCCAACAATTTTATTTTTAATCCCACAAGCTTTCGGGGGCTTTCCCCTTCCTCAGGCGGTGTGGAATCCAATGGACATTGAGATAATAATCGACATGGGAGAGTAATTTTGGCCCCAAAGAATAGGTGGGTTGGGGGTGGGTGGGAAATTAAAATAATAGGTTTTGGAAGCGCGGCTGCAACCCGGCTCAAATGTGCCCACTTCCGGGTTTAACGTGGATGCGTTTGGATGAGGGCGTCGGGTCCCCAATTAATGCCAGTGGGCGGATCGTTAAGGGGGCAATTTACCTAGTTGAAATACTTGAGGTAGGTAATTTTTTTGTTGATTCAGAAGCTGAAACAAATTTTATTTCATCTGCACGGGTTTCTCGTGGCTTCTGACTCTTGCCGTTGAAACGGAGGCGAGATGTAGCCGAAGTTGATTTGGCTCTTTAAACCTGTGATTAACACATCTCAATAAAAGCTCAGGCATTGCATCTGTTCTCTCAGTTACCTCAGGCAAACGTTTGGCTGAGAGTTCTTGTGTTGAGATTGAGAGTTCATTGTTGAGACTGAGAGTTCTTTGTTGAGACAGCTTTAGGAAAGCTTTGGAGCCTCTCAACCTGACAAGATCAGGGTGGGGGGGGGGCACAATGGATGTATTCCAGAGGACATCTGTGGAGGAGGAAAATGACCATCCACAGCATCCACATCGTGCTGTGTTGAGATCTGCAGGTGCACAAGACAGAGGTGTGCATCAAGGACCTGGAGAACAGCAAAGAGGGGACCACAGAGGGGCTGTGTCGTAGGAGGCACTACCCACATGAGAGGGTATATGGGCAGAGGCTGAGCTTCCTGGACCTCTCCAAGGAGCAGTGCCTACGCAGGCAGAGATTGAGTCAGCAGGTGGTCACAGACATCAGCAGCCTCCTTCAGGAAGAGCTGCTCCTTGCTGTACCTGGCGGTCGCGAATTGCCTGTGGCAGTAAAAGTAACCACTGCCCTCAATTTCTTTGCCTCTGGGTCCTTCCAGGGTGTCCCAGTTGTCGGCAGGTGATGGATGAGTTTGCCAGGGGCTCCAATTACGTGAACTTACCTGGAACGACATCAGCCAGAAAGAGCAGGCAGTGGATTTTGACTCACTGGCTGGCTTTCCACAGGTGCAGGGCGCAATCGATTGCACACACATGTCAATCTGAGGACCACTACATGAACCAAAAGTTTTCATAAACCAAAAGGGCTATCACTCCATCAAAGCATAGCTGGTGTGCGACCACAGGAAGAGATTTCTGCAGGTGTGCATCAGATTCCCTGGCAGCTGTCATGATGCATTCATTCTGCACCAGTCCAACATTCCAGACCTCTTCCAGACAGGAGACAAACTTAAGGGCTGGATCTTGGAGATAAGGGTTACCTCCTGCAAACATGGCTCATGACATCTGTGAGGACCCCCCAATGTGGCACAAGAGCGATACAACCAGAGCCACATGACCACCAGGTGTGTCATTGAACAAGCCATAGGCATGTTGAAGATGCGCTTCAGATGTCCTCACCATCACAGAAGCCAGTCTTCAGCCAATTCGATTCACTCCACGTGATATCAAGAAACGGCTGAGTGCACTGGATACAACAAAGGCTATGGGCCCCCACAACATCCCGGCTGTTGTGCTGAAGACTTGTGTCCAGAACTAGCTGCGCCTCTAGCCCAACTGTTCCAGTACAGCTACAACACTGGCATCTACCCGACAATGTGGAAAATTGTCCAGGGATGTCCTGTCCACAAAAAGCAGGACAAATCCAATCCAGCCAATTACCGCCCCATCAGTCTACTCTCCATCATCAGCAAAGTGATGGAAGGTGTCGTCGACAGTGCTATCAAGTGGCACTTATTCACCAATAACGTGCTCACCGATGCTCAGTTTGAGTTCCGCCAGGACCACTTGGCTCCAGACCTCATTATAGCCTTGGTCCAAACATGGACAAAAGAGCTGAATTCCAGAGGTGAGGTGAGAGTGACTGCCCTTGACATCAAGGCAGCATTTGACCGAGTGTGGCACTAAGGAGCCCCAGTAAAATTGAAGTCAATGGGAATCGGGGGAAAACTCTCCAGTGGCTGGAGTCATACCTAGCACAAAGGAAGATGGTAGTGGTTGTTGGAGGCCAATCATCTCAGCCCCAGGACATTGCTGCAGGAGTTCCTCAGGGCAGTGTTCTAGGCCCAACCATCTTCAGCTGCTTCATCAATGACCTTCCCTCCGTCATAAGGTCAGAAATGGGGACCTTCGCTGATGATTGCACAGTGTTCAGTTCCATTCGCAACCCCTCAGATAATGAAGCAGTCAGTGCCTGAATAGAGCAAGACCTGTAACATTCACGCCAGACAAGTACCAGGCAATGACTATCTCTAACAAGAGAGTGTCTAACCAGCTCCCCTTGACATTCAACGGCATTACCATCGCCGAATCCCCCACCATCAACATCCTGGGGGTCACCATTGACCAGAAACTTAATTGGACCAGCCATATAAATACTCTGGCTACAAGAACAGGTCAGAGACTGGGTATTCTGCAGCGAGTGACTCACCTCCTGACTCCCCAAAGCCTTTCCACCATCTACAAGGCACAAGTCAGGAATGTGATGGAATACTCTCCACTTGCCTGGATGAGTGCAACTCCAACAACATTCAAGAAGCTCGACACCATCCAGGACAAAGCAACCCACTTGATTGGCATCCCATCCACCACCTTCTCAAGGGCAATTAGGGATGGGCAATAAATGCTTGCCTTGCCAGCGACGCCCACATCCCATGAACGAATAATAAAAAAAAAAGATGCTTGGATAGGTCTGGAGGCGCCCTTCAGTTCTCGCCAGCGAGGGTCTCCAGAATAATTGTTGTGTGCTGCGTCCTGCACAACATAGCACTGCAGAGAGGTTACAGACGGAGGAGGACAAAGGCGCTTGTCAATCATCCGCTGTTGACAACGACATTGACAAAGTAGAGGAGGTGAAGGAGGAGGAAGATGAAGATGAAGCACTCATCGCCAGACCAGCCACACAAATTGCTGCCAGGGATGCCCTCATCTCTCACAGGTTCTCATAATAAAAGTGTGACAATAAAGACATTGAGAAACTCAGACTGCCTGGCAAAACAGTCCTTCAACCATGCATACACCCATTGCACATCCGCCCAATGGGTACCATGATGTAATTGGCATTCATCTTGAAGCAAATGAAAGGGCGACTTAACACACAGGACGTAATAATGACCAAGACGTGGAAGTGGTGACAATCAGTAAATTCCATTGTGCCAATAAAAAAAAGGAAACTTCACAACATAATATTTCCTCAAACATCCTTGTGCATACCCTTGCTGAACTACATTTGCTTAAACTTATGCTTCCTACCGCTTCCACATGGTGCACCTCTGTGGCTTCACCAGAGGTAGTGGTAGGCTTCTCAGATCCCTGCCCTGGCTGCTGAGATGTTTTTGGTCTACTACTTCTGGATTTCGGAGCCCGTGAGGGCCCCTCCAAAGAATGCTCCATCTGCACCTGTGCAGGGGCAGACTCTGCCATCGGGAGAGAAGGCAGTATTTCAGGTACTGGTTGAGGTGGTGGGGGGAGGCAACGGATGAGAAGTGTGAGCGCTTTGAATGGAGTTCTCACTTCCATGTCTCTTTTCGCTGTCATCCTTCTCTCGCGCCAACGCCACTTCACTCCCACCACTGCATGACAGCAGCTTGGTAAACATATGTGCCGCATTGTAAGGCCACGGTTAAGGTATCTGTCATCCTGTTTATGGCAGCAGACGTGCTGGCTTCCAATGTCTGCACGGCTGTGGTCATGGCCTGACCATGACTCATTCGAGAGCCTTACCTGAAGCCCCATGGAGGTAGCCACTCTCTCCATGGCAGACATTCTCGCAATTACCAGCGACATCAATCTACCAATGTTCGAGTTGGACTCCTACATCCTCTCTGCTATTGTGGAGAGTGCGTGTGGCACGTTTTCCAATACCTCGCAAAGGTGCGGCTGTATCTCAATCATTCTCATTCTCAATGATGGGCCCCGGGGTCAGCATCTATGTCCAGCTGAGCAGAGATTGGAGAGGAGTGCGCCCTCTGACATGGACTCTCCATAGCTGCCCTGGCCACCAGTGTCCATTCGTGCTCACTTTTGAGTTGTGGATCACCAGGTGACAACCCAACTATCTGGCTAACAGGAACCACCGAAGTGTGAGTACCTGCGCTGGTGCATGGCTGTATGTCCTGTGACGGTGCACCCTCAGAAGGAATGAGGTCCTCTGAGGAATTGATGTCTTCCATCTTGCCACATTCTTCTTGTGCACGTGAAGGTCCTGCAAGACAACAGAAATTAATTATTAAATTAGTCATTGGCAAAGTAACAATCTTGCCAATCACCATACTGAGGTCTGTCAGAGTTCAATCATTGATGAAATAAAGTTACCACGCCTGTGAACGATGTTTACATTCTGTCACTAGGCATCTGCGGGATCTCCTTCTCTCTACCTTCGATAGATAGGGATGAAGCTGTTCCTTCTCCTCCTCATCTGTGAGCTGGACTATTTGTGGTGGCCCACCTCCAGACCTCGTCCTCTCCCTTGCATTTTGCGCTCTCTTCTTCAAGGGGTGAAAAAACAGACCTGTGAGTGACTGAATGTGCCGTATTCACCCAATGGATGCAGTGCAATGGGTGAGGCTGACTATCATACAGATGCATCAGAGGATAACTATCAGACAGATGCATCACATTGCATCAGGATTGGGGTGAGTGGCAGTGGTGGGTGCATAAATGGGGAGGTGAGCAAGTGCATAGAAAGTGAAGGACGGTTGCTGTTGAAACTTAAGTGGGTGTGAGGAGTGATGTGATGGAGTAAGCTTGCCAACACAGTGAGAGGGGGGTGTTGTACAACACAGGATGTGGGTGAATCAGCAAATGTACTCACTTTTCCTGATTTGGTTAGGTCATTAAACCACTCCTGTACTGCAGCCAAAACCTGGGCACCATGTTCCTGCTGCTCACCTCTTCTGCCAACTCCAGCCACACCTTATTGGTGGCAGAACCAGGTTTCTTTCTCCCATCATTTGGGTAGATGATCTCCCTCCTGGTTCTCACAGCACCCAGCAGTACTTCAACGATGCATCTGAGAACCTGGGTGCAGCCATTGCTCTTATGTGAAGCCATTCCTTCATTTCCTTTTCTCCTCTAAAATCCATTTTTGCATTGGCCCTTTAAATAGTGGACTTCAGATTGCGTCATCCGGGTGCACAGGACGCCCACTCTGCAGCTTGGAAACGCAAAACCTGGAAGTAAAATTAAGTGCCTTCAATTGAGTTGCGATCGCAGATTCCGACCGCTGACTTTACTTCCGTGTTTCCCAAGCGAAAATCTACCCACCCACTCAGTTCCCGGCTCCAGGTACAAATCATGCCCCTGGTGTCTCATGACGTGGTGTTCATCAAGGGCGCAACAAGATACAAGGTTTAAACAATCTATACAGAAGATTTCTTGATGCTCTTAACAATCTTTAACAGAAAGCCTGTAAATGCAGTTTCTCAACAAGGTTAACAATATTCAACAGAAAGCCTGTAAACATGCTTTTCATACACAAAGGAAAATAACTGCCAGGCTTGACATTGATAATAACACTTGCCCTAGGTACCCACATGATGTTTGTGGCATGTGGAGCACGTTCCCATCAGAACAGCCTCGCATTTTCTTCATTTTTCAGGCTACTCCATGCACTTTTCTGTCCTCCACTGTTCTACAATCATTGTTTGTCTTTTTAGTTCACCTTGCACACCTTCTTATTCCTTTCATTCTCGCAGGTATCTTTAAGGCATTCTTAGAAAATGGGACTGTGTCTGAGGATTGGAGAAAAAGGAATGTGACGCCAATTTACAAAAAGGAGCAAAGAGATAACTCAGGGAACTACAGGCTAGTCAGCTTGACATCCATTGTAGTGAAAGTACTGAAGGAACAAATGAGGAACCACCTGGAAAATTGCTAAGGATGAAGTGCAAAGTAACAATTAAGAATCTTAGGAGACTCTATGCTACGCATGTCCAACCTACGCAAAGCAGCAATCAACAAGACCAATAGAATGTTGAACTATATGGCCAAAACAGTTGAATATAAGGAAAGCAAGATCAAACTGTACAGTGCTCTGGTCAGACTGCATCGTCAAGCGTGTCAGTCAACTGGTAGCACACTTGCATCTGAGTCAGATAATTGTGGTTTCAAGTCTCACCCCAGAGACTTGAGCACAAAATTTAGGCTGATATTCCAGTGCAGTACTGAGGGAGTGCTGCACTGTCGGAGGCGCAGTCTTTCAGATGAGACGGTAAACCTCTCAGATGGATGTAAAAGATCCCATGGCACTATTCGAAGAAGAGCAGGGGAGTTCTCCCAGTGTCCTGGTCAATATTTAACACTAAACCAACACCTAAACACAGATTATCTGGTCATTGTCACATTGCTGTGGTGGGACCTTGGTGTGTGCAAATTGGCTGCCACATTTTCTATATTGCAACAGTGACTACACTTCAAAAGTACTTCATTGGCTGTAAAGCACTTTGGGATGTCTTGAGGTCGTGAAAGGCGCTATATAAATACAAATTCTTTCTTTTTTCTTTCTCAGTTCTGGTCGCTAAGACACAAGGGAGACACTGAAGCAGTGCAGAGAACAGCTATGAGGCTGAACCCTGGTGTCAAGGGTCTAAGATATGAGGAACGATGAGAAGCTCAGGCTTTTACACCTGGTAAGGAGGCACCTGAGAGGTGATCTTATTAAGGCACATAAAATAATAAATAATATGGAAAAAGAAAAATCCAAAAACTTAAATTGTGGGAGTAGAAGAAGAGCAGGGGAGTTCTCCCCGGTGTCCTGGTCAATAATTATCACTAAACCAACATCTGGGGTTGTTCTCCTTGGAACAGAGAAGGTTGAGAGGAGATTTGATAGAGGTATTCAAAATCATGAAGGGTCTAGACAGAATAGATAGAGAGAAACTGTTCCTGTTGGCGGAAGGATCAAGAACCAGAGGACATAGATTTAAGGTGATTGGCAAAAGAACCAAAGGTGATATGAGGAAAAACTTTTTTATACAGCGAGTGGTTAGGATCTGGAATGCACTGCCTGAGGGGGTGGTGGAAGCAGATTCAATCATGGCTTTCAAAAGGGAACTGGATAAGTTCTTGAAAGGAAAAAATTTTCAGGGCTACAGGGATAGGGCGGGGTAGTGGGACTAGCTGGATTGCTTTTGCATAGAGCTGGCACGGACTCGATGGGCTGAATGGCCTCCATCCGTGCTGTAACCTTTCCATGATTCTAGAACAAGGGGACACAAGTTTAAACTAGTAAAAGGTAACTTTAGGACTGATAGTCGGAAGTTCATCTTCATGCAGAAAGTGATCACACTTGGAATGGACTTCCGGACAGAGGGGTGAAACAAAAAACCTGGTTGTACTTAACAAACAACTAGATGTGGTAATGGGTGCTTCTGGACGATGAACTGAAGGGAGACAATGTAAGAGGAGCGAATGCAAGCAGAGGGCAATGGGGAGAGAATACAATGGGAGGGCGAGAATGCTTGAACTAATATTGGCCGAATGGTCTTCCACATCTGTAATTATCTTGTGATCTTATGAAATCCAGAACTATAACCTAAATGCCAACCATCATCATTTCACAATGACAGTCAGCATTTGTGGTCTGCTCAACATGTGTGCATTTGCTGACACAAATCAATGCAACACTCTATACCCATGTTCTGCTTCTCCAAACTCTGATGGCTAAAGCACTAGACAGGTTCTGCTACTCCCCCTCATGTGCTTCCAATAGTAGTAGCCCTGAATACCGCCTCTTTTTACTGGAGACGGGGAACTCTTGTGAGAATAGGTGTTCTCACTCACCTTTTCAGAGTACAGAGGCAGCTGTCAAGACCAATAGTGCTTGAAGTTTGAAAGGAGGAGGTGGGAGGACCAGGCTTGGGTAGGGGAGGGGCAGGGGTCATGGGTACTAAGAAGAGAGGGAGAGAATGCAAGGGGATGGCAAGGAGAAGAGAGAATGCAAGGGGGGCAAAAGGGGAGAGAATGCATGGGGTGAGCTAGGGGGAGAATGTGAAGGTAGAGAATGCATGCAGAGGGCAAGGGAGGGAGAGAATGTAGGAGAAGGGCAAGGAGGAGGGGAATTGTATTGCAGAGATAGGGGAAGGGGTAAAATGCAATAAGGGAAAGGTAGAATGTAGCTTGTATGGCAAGAGGAAAAAAGGCAGAATTCATGGCAGTGGGAGGGGGCACAATGCATGGCAAAGGGAGGGACCACAATGCATAGTAATAAGGGCAATGGATGGAGAAGATGAGTGGGGAAATGGAGGGGAAGGAAAGTGGATGGCAGTGAAGGAAAGAGGGAGGGGAGAAAATGAAGGGGAGAGGAAAAGGGAAATTGATAACAATGAAGGAGGTAAACAGATTGCAATAGAGGGAAGGTGAAAGTGTATGGTTTTGAAAGGGAAAGGGTCAGAGGCTGTGCTTTTGGGGGAAAAGGGGAGAAGCTGTGAGTAGGGCTTGGTGGGAAGAGATGGAAAACTGGAAGCAGTGCTTCAGGTGGTAGATAGAGGTGAGTGCCAAGATTAGCTGAGGGAACAGGGAGGGGGGGGGCACAGAATGCCAGCGTGAACTCTGTCAGGAGGAAGAGTACCAGATTCAATGAGAGAGTGAATGAAGAATAATGAATACCGAAGAAGCTTTAAGAGGTTGGAAGGGGAGAAGAGTGTCAGTATGAACTGGGAGAGTTAGAGAAGGAAATGTGAAATTATGGGGAGTTGAATGGGCAGTTTCTCTGTGAACTGGGTTTGGAAGGGGTAGAGTGTCTTTCTGAACTGGAACATAGGAACAGGAGTAGGCCATTCAGCCTCTCGAGCCTGTTCTGCCATTCAGTTAGATCATGGCTGATCTGTAGCTGAACTCCATTTACCCGACCTGGTTCCATAACCCTTAACACCCTTGCCTAATAAAAATTTATCAATCTCAGTTTTGAAATTTTCAATTGACCTAGCCTCAACAGCTTTTTGGGAGGAGAGAGTTCCTGATTTCCACTACCCTTTATGTGAAGAAGTGCTTTTTGACATCACCCCTGAACTGCCTAGCTCTAATTTTAAGGATATGCCCCCTTGTTCTGGACTCCCCCACCCGAGGAAATAATTTATCTCTATCTACCCTATCAAATCCTTTAATCATCTTATACACCTCAATTAGATCATCTCTTAATCTTCTATACTCAAGGGAATACAAACAGGGGAGATGGGGGTGGTGCGGGGGTTAGATATGTGAGAGTGATTTTTGAGGTATTGTTTGGGTAATGATGGTCTGGTTGGTCTGTTTAAAATCCAATTGTCACCGGTTTATCCTTTTAATGGTCTATTAATTGTGAAGTATAAACATGCTTAAGATTAACCAGAATGCATAATTTTAATATAAAAATTACATTTTCTTCTCCAGAGAAACATGTCTTGGACCCCCACACAAATGCAGCACAATTTTATGCCTTCAACATTTGGATTTCCCCCTTTCGGGATTTCATGTACAGTGAAACCTGTACAAACGGACACCCCCAAAAAATGGACGCCTGCAAAAAACGGACATTTATTGACAGTCCCAAATAACTTACATTGTACTACAAACAAGCTGCACCTTGAAACCATGGACACTCGCAAATTACAGACTATGGACAGTGTTCAATGCACCAAGTCCGTTTACAACTTAAAACACGAGACATGCAGGTCAGCACGAGGCAGCAGTGGGTGAAAGAAATGGCTTTAGTAGAATGGAGATCTCTTTATGTAGCATCCATAGCGGCAGAGAAGTTGCTCTATCTCTGGGATTGAATGCTTACACAGCTCTATCCCAGGGATAGAGTGATTTCTCTACCACTATGGATGCTAGGTTAAAAAACTCCCCATTCCACAACATCACATCTCACTCCACCAGTACACCAGGTACTGATGAGCTTAGTGTTCCCAACCCTCCCGGAATGACCGCGAGTCGCCAGAAATGGGGCATGGGTCTCCAGGGTGCTGCCTCTAGCAGCCTGGGAGTTCATTGGATTTACATTTTTATGGAGATTGTTTACATGGCGATCATAGATTTAACCCCCTCCCCCCACCACCATGCCGTGATGTCACCAGCTGCTGCTCAGAGAAGCCTGCGGCTAGGTGATGTCTCCCAATCACCGCCGCAGAGAGCCCGGAGGGGGCAGGAGAGTCCAGAATCAGGAGTGTCGGCGTTCAGGGGAGCCTCAGTATTCAGGGGGAGAGGCTCTGAAATCGGAGTGGGGGGGTGGTCTCTGAAATTGGGGGTAGCTCTGAAATCGGGGGGAGGGAAGAGATGGAGACTGGGGAGTGGGGGCTCGGGAAGTGAGGGTGACTGGGGTTCGAGAGATAGGGGTTCAAGCGGGAGGAGGGAGAATGGGGTGGGGGTGGGCACCATCATTGTCTGCAGAGCCAGGAGCAGCAGCAACAACAAGGAGAGAGGACCAGCCAATAAAGCGGCAGAACCAAAGGGGAAGGGAGGAGGAAGGTTACTGAACTGAGGGCTATTAGAATGTGGGATCCTCATCACATATGTCTATTGAGGTAGATACTAAGGTTTAATCTGAAAGGGAAGGGAATAAATACCTGAAAAAGAGGAATATAAAAGGATCTGGAGGTGACAGGAGAGAGCTCCAGCACCAAGGGCCAAAGAACTCCTCCTATGCTGTAATTTCTCAGTTTCCCCTCTTCGCCTGCTCACAGGTGGCCTCCTAGTTCTTGAAACTTCTCATACAAGAGCTGTTGGTGCGAAACCACTAGCAAAGCTACTCAAGGACAGGGGACCCAACCTTTAAATGGTAAATGCATTAACATTTGTAATTGTCATGTGATCAGATATGTGATCAGGCATCGCATGGTCAGATGTCATGCGATCAGAACATCACATGATCAAACCTCCAGGAATGCCTCCAACCAGAGTTGGCAACCCTAGATGAGCTGCTAACAGCTTTCTACTCACCCCTCAGCATTTCAGACATTAGCAGTTGCAGCACGTGGAGGAAGGAGGTCCCGGACAGGGGTCTGTAGGACCTTAATTCCCCCAATTTGGCTGGGATCTCCCAGGCACTCCAGCCCTACAGTAGCCACCTCCCTCTGTGTAGGCTGCCAACGTAGCAGATCCTGGGATCAGGTCATCCCTCCCACAATGGAAAAGGACCCCGGGTGGCAATGAATTGGGGATCCCAACGAACAGAAAGTAGAACTGAAATCGCATCCCACTAGCAGGGCTCCATAATTAGGCACGATCCCAGGTGAGGGCGAAGAAAAGGAACGCTGCAGGAGATACAGCAAATCCTGGGATATTTGGCTCATCCTGTTTATTGTATACAATAACCATTTTGAAAATAAGGACACCTGCAAATAAAAGACACCTGATGCAAGACCCTTAGTTATCCCTAATTTTCAGGTTTCACTGTACTTATCTTTTTTCATTCTTCCAATACAACCATACAACCGAAGGACTGTTGTGTATACTTACTGCTTGAGGTACAAAGCCCATGTAACTGCTCATTTTCACATGTCAGGGCCATTCTTCAAGTTGTTAGCTTTTTTGAACGGTGTTCATTAGCTTTTGCTCATTTTCTAGGTTGACACATGTGCTACAAGAAGGAGCCAGCATGGCTTTCTGAGAGAGACCAATCTCTTGGAGGTCTTTGAAGAGATAGCACAGTTTGTAGACAGGGGACATCTCAGTGAATATTGTTTATTTAAATCTCAGCAAAGCTTTTGATAAAATGCCACATAGGAGGCTGGTCCTCAGGCACTGCATAGATGGAGTGCTTTTGAAATGGATTGAAACATTGGCTGAAGCAGAGGAAGCAACGGGTAGTTGTACATGGAGCTGTATTTGCATGGAAGGAAGAAACTAGCTGGGTGGCTCAGGGGTCAGTGTTAAGACCATTACTGCTTACTATGAACATAAATGACTTGGAAATGGGGATGGAAACAAAACTCTCCCAAATTTGCAGATCATACATGGCTGTGGAGTGGGGGGAAGGGAGGAAGTGCTTAGTCATGATGCTCCGGTCATCATGGTGTGGGGCAGGTTTGATGGACCAGCGGGTCTTTTCCTGCCCATTAATTTTGTATGTTCATATGATACCAAACTGGGAATGACTTCAAACACAGGAAACAGCTGATCAAATGCAGAAAAACCTGGATAGATTGGGGAGCTGGGCTGGTGAGTCATTTAATGTGGACAAATGCAAAGTCATGAGATTGAGAATGGATAATACAGTAGCAATAAAGACATATCAGAAGGTGGGAGGGGGGAGAATTGGGGCTACTAGTGGATAGATTGTTGAAGCCATCAGCCCAGTGTGTAGCAGCAGTAAAAAGAACAAATCGGATCTTGAGCTGTATAGTCAGAGGAATAGAACAATCTCAGGAAATGATTCTGAGTTTGTACAGAGCACTGGTCCAGCCCCACCTAGCGTACTGTGTACAATTCTGGTCATCGTATTATGAGAAAGACATCCAGACATTAGAGAGGGTGCAGTGAAGAGCAACTAAATTGATAGCTGGGATTAGGCACTTGGAAAATGAGGGAGAGGCTGCAGAAGCTGTAAATGTTTACACTGAGGAAGAGAGGCTCTAGGCTGATTTTACTCAAGTATTCAATTTCTTAAAGCGCATGGCCAGGATAAAACATCAATATATTCAATATAGTCGAAGATTCTACAACAAAAGGGAATAACCTCTGAGATTTTTGTTGGGTAAGGGTATTAAGGGATATGGAGCAAAGGCAGGAAAATGGAGCGGAGGTGCAGATCTGCCATAATCTAATTGAATGGTGGAACAGGCTTGAGGAGCTAAATGGCCTACTCCTGTTTCTATGTAACCTCAAACTTAGGAGATGGTGGGTGAAAAGACAGTTTAGACTTAAATAATTTATGCAGAGAGTGGTGAATATATGGAATAGCCTGCCAAAGGAGGCAGCGAGGGCTGATTGTATCAGCACTCAAGAGTTGGATAAGTACCTGACAAAAATTTGATAAAGGGGTATGAGAGGCGTAATTTGGTGTGATATTTCCTAAACTAGGACCAGCTTGGTTTTTTCCAGTCCTGTACATTTCAGATTCCTCCATGGCTACGCTCCTCCCTATCTCTGTAACCTCCTCCAGCCCTACAACCTGCAGAGATCTCTGTGCTCCTCCAATTCTTGCCTCGACATCCCTGATTTTCATCGCTCCACCATTGGCGGTCGTGCCTTCAGCTGCCTAGGCCTCAAGCTCTGGAATCCCCTTCCTAAATCTCTCCGCTTCTCCACCTTTCGCCTCCTTTAAGACGCTCCTTAAAACTTACCTCTTTGACCAAGCTTTTGGTCACCTGTCCTAATATCTCCTTATATTTTTAAAAATTCATTCATGGGATGTGGGCGTCGCTGGCGAGGCTGGCATTTATTGCCCATCCCTAATTGCCCTTGAGATGGTGGTGGTGAGCTGCCTTCTTGAACCGCTGCAGTCCGTGTGGTGAAGGTTCTCCCACAGTGCTGTTAGGTAGGGAGTTCCAGGATTTTGACCCAGCGACGATGAAGGAACGGCGATATATTTCAAAGTCGGGATGGTGTGTGACTTGGAGGGGAACATGCAGGTGGTGTTGTTCCCATGTGCTTGCTGCTCTTGTCCTTCTAGGTGGTAGAGGTCGCGGGTTTGGGAGGTGCTGTCGAAGAAGCCTTGGCGAGTTGCTGCAGTACCTCCTGTGGATGGTACACACTGCAGCCACAGTGCGCCGGTGGTGAAGGGAGTGAATGTTTAGGGTGCTGGATGGGGTGCCAATCAAGCGGGCTGCTCTGTCCTGGATGTCAAATTTTGGTTGATAACTCTCCTGTAAATTCAAGTTGTTGTCGTCGTTCCACTGGTCTAACGCCAGCCTGATCAGATGAGACACATCTGTGGGAAATCAAAGGCTGCAGAATTTTAGATGAGATTCCTTCATTGGTGTTTAACAGAGCTTAACCCCTGGAATCTCGTTTACTATCCTCGTCATCGGTTTAGGCCAGGGGGAACTTTTAGGAGAAGCAAACAAACAAATTCCTCCACGTTAATGCTTAGTTTATACATTCGATAAATGTGACAACCAGAAGGTAGATGTAATGAATCAGTGCTTCGTGCGATCGGAGCACATTTGGGCACCGCGATCAGCGCTTCCTACGCAATCTTCTATTTATTAATTAATCAGAGGACACTCTGATCCCTGAGCCTGAATACCTGCACTCCTGCCACTCAAATCAAGCCCTAGAGGCATTTCTCTCCTCCCCCCCGAGACTTCAACTTACAGGGTTAACTTCCCCATTGAATGGAGGTTGTAAATTCAGGATTCTTGCAAGTGTGTAAATTCTCACTATTTTGGAATGAGATTGATTTTGATTTAAAAATGTGACCTACTTTCATGCTTCACAACTGCAAAAATAAACGCAGCTTGTTTAAATGGGTTTACAATCTGTCTTTTGTAATCAGAAATGTCAGTCGTTAACATTTCTAGGATGTAGCAGCTCTGTGGATGTCACATTAATGTACCCACAAGTTCTCCTATTAATTGCTGTAACTTGGACGAAATAGCATACCATTATCTTATTTTCCCCAAATAAAGACGATTAAGAAAAGCCTTGAGTAGCTATCTTAGAAAAAGACCGGAGCAAAATATAGTTGCAAGGCAGTAATGCTACTGTTCCGCAAAAAACTCCCCCCCCTCCCACAACATGCACTTTAGGATCGCTTCGGATTCGCACACATTTACTCCTATAAATAGGCAATGTTGGCTTTTACGTGATGGGAGCACACATAAGCACTTGGGAAATACGTGCATTATGCCAGACGTGGTGTGCAGTATTGATTTTCATATTTAGATTTGTAGATATTAACGTCTGCATGCTGTGTTGATCCAGTGTGATTCTTAATGTATTTATTTTCAGTTGCTACAAAATTCCGTCAAGTGCGTCGCGTTACAGAAGATTGTGCGTTCAAAGCAGTGCGATTTTTGACACACCGGCCAGATGCCATTCATTTCGGAGTGGCGAGCACTTTCATTTTTGATCTGAAAGAAAATGACCCATTTTTATGATGTGTAAACATTCTGAAAATAAGGTTTAGATTGAATTGCAATTTTTTGTCAAATCAAATCACATTCTTAACATTGGTCCTTCCGCTCGATCATGAGCACTGATTGCTGTGATGTAATAAGGTTTTTTTCCACCCCCTATCTTCTAATGCAATCCGAACGGCGAGTCAAAGGTCTCGGGACTTGTCGGGCGTCAGGACCCTGCGGCGCCGCGCTTCGAGGTTCCCCAGTGGAGCCGCGCTGATAAAAAGAGCTGCTGTCAGCCTTTGACGTCAGTCGCTTTCTCGATTTAAACTCCTAAAGATGGCGGCAGACACCGAGTGGAGGGGGTCACATATCTGCCGTCGTCGTGGCGGCGGCGATGATGATGACACCACCACTGAAGGTAATAGCCTATCCACCGAATTCATTTAAACGTGTGCTCGGTCTGTCGGCTTGCGGGAAGGACGTCTCACTCCGTCCGATAGAAGTTGGTTTGCCGCTACCGTGGGAGAATTTGAATAGCGCCGCGCGGTTGAGAAACTGCTCGCGTGAAGAGGGGGGAGGGGGGAAGAGGAGAGGCGGTTTGGCGCCGAGTGATCTGTCCTCGCGCCGGCGCTAGGGGGAGGGTTTGGCGCGGAGTCATCTGTTCCCGCGCAGGCGCTGTGAGGCGGCTTCGTTCGGGGCGGAGAATCGCTCTCTTGAGCGAGTGTATCTGGGCGCTGGGAAAAGATGCTGTTGAAAGCGGCAGAGAGATCCGAGGAGATGCGGCTCGGACTCAGGAGGTCTCCGGGTCGAAGAGCCGGTGAGTTTGATTGGAAGAGGAGCGAGAGAAAAAAGAGGAAACGCGCTTAAGGGTTTCAAACGGGGAAGCAGCTTAAAATTTGGACACACGGGGGCCGTGAAATCCTCGGTGTTGAGTGGGCGCATGCTGCGTGCCCGGGTCGGAGTTCCGGATTGAATAAAGGCAGAAAACCGTTTGCCGTGTCGTTTTAATTGAACAGCAGGTACGGGAAGCCGCTGATGACACGAGGAACTGGCGCGCATTGCTGCAATTGGGATTTTTAATATTTCGACATTCCCTATTTTTTTATATTCCTCTTTCTACCAACTGCGGCTGCAGTGTAAACAAACCCCTTACAGTGGGTGGGGGGGGGGGGGAAGAGGAGATCTTCAGCGGAAGTAAAATTATTTGGAGGTGAGGGTGTTTGGAGGCGCTGCGTCCTCTCGACATTGACTCGATTCGTAGTAGTGGGAAGTCGATCATCGCACAATGTTGGTGTTGTGAAGTGTCAGATGCCTTGGGGGAGGCGATCTCCCTGCACCCCTGTGAGGGTGCGCTCGGGTTTTCTTTCGGCTTTTTCCCCACCCATGTGTTGGGGAACCATCTCGTGTTGTGGTTATTAGAAGAAAGTTCATTTATTAGGGTTTTATTACCAGTCTACAACACACCTGCATTCTGACCTTGCCCCCACCCCGGACTGAGTGCTCGTTTGCAGCTTGTCTCAGCCGTCAAGGATTGGGAGGGGAGGGTTCGCGCCCTTTCACCGGCCGGTGGCTTGCTGCTTCTCCCCTTGGGTCTCCTCCCTCTAGCGTTCCACTTGCACGATTCGTTGGGGGTTGGTTATGTAATAGCACGTAGATCCAATGCAAAGAGGCACAAGGGCATGTTGGGTGGAGAGGTGCCTCATCCATTCTGATTAGCCCGTTGTATCGACAGGAGTTGAGAGCAGGTCGCCTGCTGTTGCTCTGACGGTGGGCCAAAGGAAAAGACTTATCAATTAAATGCAATATGTCACCTATTTAGGGACCAGTTGAGTGAAGCCGTAGCCTGGACATTTATCGTGTGGTGCGTGGGTTAAATTTCGTGCAGTTTGGGTATCGCCGCATTTCTAGTCGGTTATTTGATTTAAATAAAAACTTGTGCAAAAAAAATCATGTGTAAATCCATTCAGGACCCTCTGCTGAATAGAAGATTTGTTTGAGTAGCAACATGCGGCGGTTGTAATTTTTCTGCTTTGGTATCATCCACTAGTGGCTTTCGTCCACTTTGGCCTCCTGTCCCCCCGGGATTTCTTGCTAACGGCCCCGACTCTTTCACTTCATTAATAATAAAATCAGAAACTGCTGGAAATACTCAGCAAGTCAGGCAGCATCTGTGGAGAAAGCAACAGTTACCCTTTCAGGTCGAAGACTTTTCATCAGAACCCATCACTTCATTGTTCTTTCAGGTCTACAATCGACAGCTGTGACAACTATTGCTAGAACCGTGAGGCGTTCGTATGATTTCCAAATGCAATTTTTTGGCATGATGCCTGTTAATTTTTTTATTCTTGATCCGAGTGATGCTGTTAGGGTTTGGAATGATGGCACAAAGTGGTAAATAATGCTGTATTTGCCTACAATTAAATGCTTGCATAGACACAGCAAGGTTTTAGAAAAGTGGAAAATTGAAGTCATAGAAAAGTGGTACTGGTCCAATTCTGGTAGATAGCCACTTTTGCAACATGTTGCATAACTGTTACAGATAAGATTATCGATGCCCTTGATGTTTGACACGTTGTACTTCAAAGTGCTTAGGTTGCTTTTTTGCCATTGAGCACCCTCTATTTGGTGAGGTGATATTCCTAGGGATCTGGATGGTCATTATAACTGGATGTCAGCCAGTTTAGTGGCACAGCTTTTTGTTACTTATTGAAATGTCTTCTAATGAGTAGATTCTTGAGGTTACAGCATCTAATTTCAGATCTCAAAAACCCAATATAGAATCATAGGTTACAGCATGGAAGGAGGCCATTTGGCTTATTGAGTCTGTGCTGGCTCTATGCAAGAGCAATCCAGCTAGTCCTACTCCCCTGCCTGATCTCTGTAGCCCTGCAATTTTTTTTCCTTTCAAGTACTTATCCAGTTCCCTTTTGAAGGCCATGATTGAATTTACCTCCACCTCATTCCAGATCATAACCACTCGTGTTTTATATTTTAAAAAAAAGTTTTCCTTCATGTCACTGTTGGTTCTTTTGCCAGTCACCTTAAATCTATGTCCTCTGGTTCTTGACTGTTCTGCCAATGGGAACAGTTTCTCTATCTACTCTGTCTAGACACTTCATGATTTTGAATACCTCTATCAAATCTCCTCAACCGTCTCTGTTCCAAGGAGAACAACCCCAGCTTTTCCAGTCTATCCACATAACTGAAGTCCCTCATCCCTGGAATCATTCTAGTAAATCTTCTCTGCACCCTCTCTAAGGCCTTCACATCTTTCCTAAAATGTGGTGCCCAGTTGTGGTCGAATCAGTGTTTTATAAAGGTTCATCATGACTTCCTTGCTTTTGCATTCTCTGCCTCTGTTTATAAAGCCCAGGATCCTGTATGCTTTTTTAAACTGCTTTCTCAACCTGCCCTGCCACCTTCAGTGATTTGTGCACATATACCCCCAGATCTCTGTTCCTGTGCCCTCTAATTTATATTGCCTCCCTAGATCTATATTGAGATTTTATTCAGATTTTCTCCCTTATCTCCTGAAGGTGATCTGTTGAACTATTTTCTGTGGATGCTAATAGCCATCCAGTATCTTTTCCAAGTGACTTCATATATGCCCTTGACAGTGCATATGAGTGACCTATTTGTGGCTGGCATCATATGCATCCTGTATCACTGGAAGCCTCCTCAAGGGCACTTTCCAGGAGTGGAAATTCTGGTTTTCTTGTTTTCCTCCCTAGCCCAGGGATGCTTAGGCCAGTTTTTAGTGTGCCAACTGCTTTCCTGGCAGGGCTGGCTCATAGCATAGACAGGGAATTGAACCTGGGATCTGTATGCCTTAGTACTACCTTAGTACTACTTTTGGATTTGTATGCCTTAGTACTACCGTGAGCAGTACCTTTTTATCCTTCAGGCTATTGGAGATCCTCACTTAACTAATGGGAACAAAATATAAAACTATATAACTTGTGGACAGTGTTTTTGTAAAATTTCAGCTCAGTGATTCATGACTGTCAGTTCTGGGGAGTGAATGTTTTCTCCTTCACATCACATGGCTTTCTTTCAAAAGCAGCTTTGTTAATCTCTCCTTCTGGTAAAACTACTTTGTATAGTTGTAGTACAGTTTTCCACATGCAGAAAACTTGGCTGCTGATTGCAGCTCTTGCATTCCTCAATATGGTAATAGTGTTTTTGCCACAATATGTGGGTTCTCTAACTTTAAAGCTCTGCTGTTTTCAAAACTTTGCTAGCCTTAACAGCCCCTCTCCTCCCCTGTCAATGCTGTTACATAATCCTAGAAATTACAGAACCATTGTGTTTGAAGTTTTCCTACAGTGCAATCCAATTGAAATAACAGCACTGCTTAAATATGGGCCTCTTGAAATTGAAAAGGGAAGGTTTATTGGGATATGCATCCCTCTTTCCAAGTTGCAGTGGGCCTCTGCTGATGCTATTGAAATGACCATTAGATGCATGCATCAGCATTTTTGTTTATAATCCATAGTGGAAATTTTTTGAGTAAACTGGCTCTACTCTCATTTCCTCCCTCCAGGTTTCCCTTGGTTGTCCACAAACTTGGGCTGAGGACAGCTGGGTAAATTCCCATGAGACAGTGCTTTACTTCCATTTGGAAAGTGATACACTTGAGATAACTAAAGCTGGGTATCCCACACAGGTCATACTATTCTGGTGCAGTGTGTTGATCTAACTATAGATTAGTATTTTGCAGTTCAGGATCATTTACACAGCTGCTTGAAGCTTAGTTATTGGTGAGCAGTGCGCACCTCCTCACTGGTATTTTAAGGGTCCATTCTTGAATGAACCTGGACAATATTTTGAGCAGTTAAGCTGGGACTTGCAGCTAAATCTGATGCTAATCAATGTCTGTGCACACTTGTTTCCAACAGGAATATTTCACTGTAACCTATACATATCATTGGTTTAAATAATTTTTGTGGCTCATTGGAAGTTATTGTGCAAAATAGAATAAGAAATACTGTAATATTTGAAGTACACAACTGGTCCATGCAAATGTTCAAAACTATTAAAATTAATGGTCAAAATGTTGGGAAGCCTGAAAAAAGCATTGGATTGTGATGGTGTTGAGAACATATTGTACTTTCCTCCATTCTTACTGCCTACATATTGAGATGAATCAATTTGAAGTGTGATTTAATCCAGCAGTAGTGGGCACTTTACCAATTGCAGTTACACCCTTTTTTAAACAAAAACTAGCTTAGTTACTATTGCTGAATTGTTAGGTTGTGATTTTAACTTGACTGTAAATAGCAATGATGGTTCCAATATGTATAATTCAAATGAAAATTCACAATTTATTTCTATGAAACTTTCTTGTTGAAATCATTCATTATCTTATCTGAAACACTGCTGACTTTAAAACATCCTTTTCCTAGGCTTTTGGATTCTAGAACCAGTTTGAGATTCTTAGGGAGATAGATGTCTTGATCTCTGCATGATGTATGGCATGTAAGCACCCACCTATGTAGGATGGTGACTTTAAAATGAGCTGCCCAGTAGCCTTTTACAGGGTTACATTTTGGTTAATAAAGATGTTATGGTAGGACTTTTCAACCGCACCTACAATGTGAAAGAGCTAATTGTGACTGCATGTTAATTGGTGTCCTAGATTTATATTTCATAGTAGGTACAACACAGGAGGAGGTCATTTGGTCCATCGTGCTTGCGTCGGCTCTTTGGTAGAACTATACAATTAGTTCCATTCCCCTGCTCTTTCCCTGTATCCCTGTAAATTTTTTCCCTCCCAAGTATTTATCCAACTCCTTTTTGAAACTTGCTATTGAATCTGCTTCCACCGCCCTTTTCGGCAGTGTATTCCAGATCGTTACAACTCTCTGCATTTAATTAAAAAAAAGTTCATGTTGCCTCTGGCTCTTTTGCCAGTCACCTTAAATCTGTGTCCTGTGATTACTGACCCTTCTGTCACTGCAAACAGTTTCTCATTTACTGTATCAAAACCCTTCATGATTTTAAGCATGTCTATGAAATCTCCTCTCAACCGTCTCTGCTCTAAGGAGAACATCCCCAGCCTCTCCACATAACTGAACTCCCTCATCCCTGGTTCCATTCTAACAAATCTCTTCTGCACCCTCTCGAGACCTTGTCAACCTTCCTAAAGTGTGGTGCCCAGAATTGAACACAATACTCCAGCTGAGGCCTAACCAGTGTTTTATAAAAGTTTAGCATAACTGGTACGGTAGCATAGTGGTTATGTTACTGGGCTAGTAATCCAGAGGCCTGGACTAAAATCCAGAGTCATGAGTTCAAATCCCGCCACGGCAGCTGGTGAATTTAATTAAATTCAATTAATTAATAAAAATCTGGAATTAAAGTACTAGTATCAGTAATGATGGCCATGAAACTACCGGATTGTCGTTAAAAACCCATCTGGTTCACTAATGTCCCTTAGGGAAGGAAACCTGCCGTCCTTGCCCGGTCTGGCCGATGTGACGCCAGACCCACAGCAATGTGGTTGATTCTTAATTGCCCTCTGAAATGGCCCAGCAAGCCACTCAGTTGTAAAATCTCGCTACGAAAAGTCATAAGAATAAAACCAGACGAACCACCCGGCATCGGACCACTAAGCACCGGACACGACAACGGCAAAACACCAAGCCCAGTCGACCCTGCAAGGTCCTCCTCACTAACATCTGGGGACTTGTGCCAAAATTGGGAGAGCTGTCCCACAGACTAGTCAAGCAACAGCCTGACATAGCCATACTTACAGAATCATACCTTTCAGCCAACGTCCCAGACTCTTCCATCACCATCCTTGGGTATATCCTTTCCCAACGGCAGGACAGACCCACCAGAGGTGGCGGTACAGTGATATACAGTCAGGAGGGAGTGGCCCTGGGAGTCCTCAACATTGACTCTGGACCCCATGAAATCTCATGGCATCAGGTCAAACATGGGCAAGGAAACCTCCTGCTGATTACCACCTACCGTCCTCCCTCAGCTGATGAATCAGTCCTCCTCCATGTTGAGCACCACTTGGAGGAAGCACTGAGGGTAGCAAGGGCACAAAATGCACTCTGGGTGGGGGACTTCAATGTCGATCACCAAGAGTGGCTCGGTAGACTGGGCCTGCGGCAGGTGGTGAGCGAACCAACATGAGGGAAAAACTTACTTGACCTCGTCCTCACCAATCCACTTGTCGCAAATGCATCTGTCCATGACAGTATTGGTAGGAGTGACCACCGCACAGTCCTCGTGGAGATGAAGTCATTTTTTCGCACTGAGGACACCATCCAACGTGTTGTGTGGCACTACCACCGTGCTAAATGGGATAGATTCAGAATGGATCTAGCAGCTCAAAACTGGGCATCCATGAGGCGCTGTGGGCCATCAGCAGCAGCAGAATTGTATTCCAGCACAATCTGTAACCTCATGGCCCGGCATATTCCTCACTCTACCATTACCAACAAGCCAGGGGATCAACCCTGGTTCAATAAGGAGTGTAGAAGAGCATGCCAGGAGCAGCACCAGGCATACCTAAAAATGAGGTGCCAACCTGGTGAAGCTACAACTCAGGACGACATGCATGCTAAACAGCAGAAGCAACATGCTATAGACAGAGCTAAGCGATTCCACAACCAACGGATCAGATCAAAGCTCTGCAGTCCTGCCACATCCAGTCGTGAATGGTGGTGGACAATTAAACAACTAACGGGAGGAGGAGGCTCTGCAAACATCCCCATTCTCAATGATGGCGGAGTCCAGCACGTGAGTGCAAAAGACAAGGCTGAAGCCTTTGCAACCATCTTCAGCCAGAAGTGCCGAGTGGATGATCCATCTCGGCCTCCTCCCGATATCCCCACCATCACGGAAGCCAGTCTTCGGCCAATTCGATTCACTCCACGTGATATCCGACAACATTCCAGCTGTACTGCTGAAGACTTGTGCTCCAGAACTAGCTGCGCCTCTAGCCAAGTTGTTCCAGTACAGCTACAACACTGGCATCTACCCGACAATGTGGAAAATTGCCCAGGTATGTCCTGTCCACAAAAAGCAGGACAAATCCAATCCGGCCAATTACCGCCCCATCAGTCTACTCTCCATCATCAGCAAAGTGATGGAAGGTGTCGTCGACAGTGCTATCAAGCGGCACTTACTCACCAATAACCTGCTCACCGATGCTCAGTTTGGGTTCCGCCAGGACCACTCTGCTCCAGACCTCATTACAGCCTTAGTCCAAACATGGACAAAAGAGCTGAATTCCAGAGGTGAGGTGAGAGTGACTGCCCTTGACATCAAGGCAGCATTTGACCGAGTGTGGCACCAAGGAGCCCTAGTAAAATTGAAGTCAATGAGAATCAGGGGGAAAACTCTCCAGTGGCTGGAGTCATACCTAGTACAAAGAAAGATGGTAGTGGTTGTTGGAGGCCAATCATCTCAGCCCCAGGGCATTGCTGCAGGAGTTCCTCAGGGCAGTGTCCTCGGCCCATCCATCTTCAGCTGCTTCATCAATGACCTTCCCTCCATCATAAGGTCAGAAATGGGGATGTTCGCTGATGACTGCAGTGTTCAGTTCCATTCGCAACCCCTCAGATAATGAAGCAGTCCGAGCCTGCATGCAGCAAGACCTGGACAACATCCAGGCTTGGGCTCATAAGTGGCAAGTAACATTCGTGCCAGGCAATGACCATCTCCAACAAGAGAGTCTAACCACCTCCCCATGACATTCAACGGCATTACCATCGCCGAATCCCCCACCATCAACATCCTGGGGGTCACCATTGACCAGAAACTTAACTGGACCAGCCATATAAATGCTGTGGCTATGAGAGCAGGTCAGAGGCTGGGTATTCTGTGGCGAGTGACTCACCTCCTGACTCCCCAAAGCCTTTCCACCATCTACAAGGCACAAGTCAGGAGTGTGATGGAATACTCTCCACTTGCCTGGATGAGTGCAGCTCCAACAACACTCAAGAAGCTCGACACCATCCAAGATAAAGCAGCCCGCTTGATTGGCACCCCATCCACCACCCTAAACATTCACTCCCTTCACCACCGGCGCACTGTGGCTGCAGTGTGCACCATCCACAGGATGCACTGCAGCAACTCGCCAAGGCTTCTTCGACAGCACCTCCCAAACCCGCAACCTCTACCACCTAGAAGGACGAGCAGCAGGCGCATGGGAACAACACCACCTGCACGTTCCCCTCCAAGTCACACACCATCCCGACTTGGAAATATATCGCCGTTCCTTCGTTGTCGCTGGGTCAAAATCCTGGAACTCCCTTCCTAACAGCACTGTGGGAGAACCTTCACACAGACTGCAGCGGTTCAAGAAGGCGGCTCACCACCACCTTCTTGAGGGCAATTAGGGATGGGCAATAAATGCTAGCCTCGCCAGCGACGCCCACATCCCGTGAACGAATTTAAAAAAAAAAAAAAAATCCCATATACTTTAACAGCCATCTCAACTTGTGCTGCCACCTTCAAAGATTTGTGAATGTGCACCCCCAGGAGTCTCTGTTCCTGTACTCCCTTTAAAATTGTACCATTTAGTTTATATTGCCTCTCCTCATTCTTCCTACCAAAATGCATCACTTCACACTTCTCTGCGTTAAATTTCATCTGTCACTTGTCTACCCAAGTCATCAGTCCGACTATGTCCTCCTGAAGTCTGTTACTGTCCTCCACTTTTCCGAGTTGTCATCTGCAAACTTTGAAATTATACCCTCCATATCCAAGTCTAGGTCATTAATATATATCAAAAAGAGCAGGGGTCCTAATACTGACCCCTGGGGAACACCACTTTATACTTCCCTCCGGTCTGAAAAATAAGCATTCACCACTACTCTGCTTTCTGTTCTTCAGCCAATTTTGTATCCATGCTGCTACTATCCCTTTAATCCCATAGGCTTTAATTTTGCTGACAAGTCTGTGGTACTTTATCAAATGCCTTTTGAAAGTCCATATACGCATCAACTGCACTACCCTAATCAACCCTCTGTTACTTCATCAATCAAGTTAGTCAAACATTATTTTCCTTTTAACCAATCCGTGTTGACTTTCATTTATTAGCCCATACTTTTCCAAGTGCTAATTAATTTTGTCCTGGAGTATTGTCTAAGTTTCCCCACCACTGATATTAGGCTGACTGGCCTGTAATTGCCAGGTTTATCTCACACCCATGTTCAAGAAAGGGGAGAAACATTTGCAGTCCTCTGGCACTGTCCCCGTACCTGAGGCGCAGTGGAAGATTGTGGCCAGAGCCTTTGCAATTTCTACCCGTACTTCCCTCAGTAACCTAGGATGCATCCCATCTGGGCTGGGTGACTTTTCTACTGAGCACTGCCAATCTTTTAAGTACCCCCTTTTATCTATTTTTATCCTATCCAATATCGCTACTGCCTCCTTTTACTGCTACATTGGCAGCATCCTTTTTAGTGAAGACTGATGTGAAGTATTCATTTAGTACCTCAGCCATGCCTTCTGCCTCCAAGATCTCTTTTTCCCTAATCTGTCCCACCCTTCCCTATGAGTTTTTTTTTACTGTTTATTTTAATGAGACTTTTGGGTTCCCATTTATGTTAGCTGCTAATCTATTCTTGTACTTTTTCTTTGCCCCTCTTATTTCCTTTTTTAGATCTCTTCTGTACTTTCTGTATTCAGCTTGACTCTCTACTGTATTATGAACTGTGCATTTGCCACAAGCCTTTTTAACCTCTACAACTTTAGTTATCCTGGGAGCTCTAGCTTTGGATGCCCTTCCTTTCCCCTTTGTGGGAATGTGTCTACTCTGTACCCAAACCATCTCCTACTTGAAGGCCTCCCATTGTTCAGTTATTGTTTTGCCTACCAATTTTTGATTCCAATCCACCTGGTCAAGATCCCTTTTTTAATGCACTGAAATTAGCCCTCCTCCAGTTAAATATTTCACATTTCACTGTTCCTTGTCCTTTTCCATAACTCTTCTAAACCTATTATGATCGCTGTGCCCCAAATGTTCCCCCACAGAAACATGCTCCGCTTGCCCTACTTCATTCTCCAGAACTAGATCCAGCACTGCTTCCTTCTTCATTGGGCTGGAAACACACTGTTCAAGAAAGTTTTCTTGTACACATTTCAGGAATTCCTCCCCCTCTTTGCCCTTTACACTCACTGTCCCTTTCTATATTATAATTGAATTTTCCCATTATCACTGCTCTATAGTTCTTGCATCTTTCTGTAATTTGCCTGCAAATTTGTTCCTCTATTTCCTTCTGTCTATTTGGTGGCTTATAGTATACATCCAGTAGTGTAACAGCTCCCTTATTGTTCCTTAATTCTAACCAAATAGATTCTGTTTGACCCCTCAACTAAATCATCCATTTCCAGTGCTGTAATATAAACTACACCCTGTTGTGCCCACAACCACCTATATAGCGCGAGAGGTTAAAGATGAGATGAATTCAAGACTGCGCTTCTGACTTGGTACATTGTGATGTCCTTGTTTTGGATAAAATACATATTGTGCTGTAAAGGAGTATTACACAAATGTTTGCTGTTTCAAACTGTAAAGTAAACTTATAATGCTGTTTTGTATGTTATGTCACCAGCTAGAATGTTCTAATAGACTGGCAGCCACTCTGCTCTGGTTTCTGGTACTCGATTGCCACACATTTTTCTGGTTTTGCTATCATTTTAGATTTCCTTGCACTGGTAGTCGAGATGTGGGAATATGGGTCATTTGCTTAACCACCAATTTGTTTTCCTTTTGAAAATTCAATGCTCCGAGCCATCTGTCATTCACCCAGTTGTCACCATTGCTACAGCTTCCCTTAATTGAAGCAAATTTTCAGTTTTTAATGCAGTTGGGTTGAAACTAAAGGTCACCAACATCCCACATCACAATAGTTTGGTGTAAAATTACTGTTTTATGTAAGAATTTTTAGTATTAGGAAAAGGCTGTTGTGCCCATGAACCCTATCTCTTTCTTCAGAGATCACCCCACCTACTCTTTTTCTCTCTAACATTCTGTTCCATTTCTTTCTGGAAACTAATTCTCTGCCTGATGTCTGATCTTCCTCCCTCATGCATTCCTAACTTTTAACCTCTGGTATTTCAACCCTTCTAGTGAGCAATTTTGTTAATTTATAAAACTTCAATAATGCCTCCAACCTGGTTGGTTGAGGGAAAATTGCCTGAAGTAACCATATAATGTAAGTGACCTAACTCTTTCCATCAGAGGCAATGAAACTCCTGGAATGGTGGTTTTTGCATGTTGGCTCTGGCTGAAATGGTCAGTGGTGACATGTACCTCAGTTCCACCATTTTGGTGTTTGTGGGTGTGATGACCTCTAATCTAAGACTGCATTGTGTTACTAGGCTGTACAGACTTTAGCCCAATTTCAGGGCAGGTCTATGGCCAAACCGGCAATCACATGCAATTTTGCACTAACTGCCCCTGTGTGAATTGTGTGTAGCTTCCTGTCTGCAATGTAGACTGGACTGATTAGGCAACAGTGGAAATCAGCACTATCTGAGGTATTTGGCTTTTTTTCAAAGGCAATATTCAGAATTATTTTAAGTTTCATTGTAAATTATATTCCTGATGCCTGGCATTCATTTACATTGCTAATCAGACATTGGTATCTTTCCTATGATTAAGTACTGAAACCATATGTAGTGTTCCTGAGTGGGGTCTGACCAACAGGGAGAATATATTTATAAAGAAAACCCTTGGAAGTTAGCACCGGGAGAGCTTCATCTCTAATAGTGGGCAGAAATGACTTACAATCTCAATCTCTTTACTGTTCAAGTTGTGCTAGTGTTCTATTTAACAATCTTGGTTCCTTGCTCCTATACCAACTATTTTACATAGCCACATCAAATTGCATCTGCCACCTATTGGCCCAGTTACATAAGATCTAAATCTTTCAGAATCTGTTAAGTTTTCATTTATAATACCTGCATCCAAGTCTGGATTTAGCTTGCTATTTTTAAAACAAATGTGTATGAGAAAACTGGTTAAGTACTGAAATGATTAAAATGCTTTAATTCTCAAGCAGAACCAACAGCATGCTATTGTGCAACCAACTTAATGTAGAAAAATGTCTGCACCTGCCTGAGAGGAGTGGATTCATGGCAGGGTTAGGAGATGCAACAGAAAGCTTGGTTGAAGAGTGGTTTTTAAGAAAGAACTTGCATTTATATAGTGCCTTTCGTGACCTCAGGATGTCATCTAATAAAGTACTTTTTGAAGTGTAGTCACTGTTGTAATGTAGGGAAATTTGGCAACCAATTTGCACACAGCAATTCCCACAAACAGCAGTGAGATAAATATTGGCCAAGACACTGGGATCTTTTTACATTCACCTGAGGTGGTAGCTGGTGCCTTAGTTAACATCTTGTCTGAAAGATGGCACTCTGATACTGCAGTACTGCACCATAAATGCCAGCCTGGATTATGTGCTCAAGTCTCTGGAGTGGAACGTGACACTAGGACCTTTTTGACTTGGCTTAGTGGTACCACTCTCACCCAAGGCTGATGTTTAAAGGCAGGGAGGGGATTGGGAAAGGAATTTCAGAAAGCAGAGCTGGGGTATTTGGAGGATGTGCCACCAAATGTAGAGCAGGTGAGGATGATACACAGGAGGTCAGAGTCAGAGGACTTGAGGGAATACAACGCTAGAGAAGGTAGATGGGGTGAAGCCATGGAGGGATTTATAAATGAAACAAAGGTTTTAAATTTTGATTTTTTTTTTTTGGAGTCATTATAGGTCAGTGAGGCTGTAGAAGTTATGGATGGTTTTGGGGCTTATGCAGTGATCAAGTATATATTTGGCTTCTACCTCATGGATAACTGAGGATTTTGATGGGATCTGATTAGATCAGAATAATGAACTAAAAATATGCAAATCAAATTGAAAGCCAAATATTTAAATTGACCTACAGGAAGCAGTGAATATAAAGTACTTTACAGCTGAAGTTGCGATTTTAAATTTAAAAAAAAAACCTCAGTCTTCAACACAAACACGTTCTGGCATGGGGAATTGTTATGCAACAGGTCTGTAATATGTTTTTAGATGCTCTTCATTGATTGCTGTGGCTAATGTTCAGGACATTTCGTAGTCATTGAATGATACAGTACAGAAGGAGGCCATTTCGTCCATCGTGCCCATGCTGGCTCTTTGAAATAGCTATCCAATTAGTCCCACTCCTCTGCTCTTTCCCCATAGCCCTGCAGATTTTTCCTCAAGTATTTATCTAATTCCCTTCTGCTTCCACCACTTTTTAGGCAGATCATCATAACTCGCTGTGTAAACTTTTTTTCTCTGTCACCTCTGGTTCTTTTGCCAGTTACCTTAAATCTGTGTACTCTGTTTACTGATTCTTCTGCCGCTAGAAACAGTTTCTCCTTATTTGCACATCAAAGCCCTTTGTGATTTTTGAACCCCTATCAAATCTCCCCATAATCTTCTCTGCTGTAAGGAGAACAACCCCAGTTTCTCTAGCCTGTCCACATAACTGAAGTCCCTCATCCCTGGTACCATTCTAATAAATCTCTTTGCACCCTCTGAGGCCTTGACATCCTTCCTAAAGTGTGGTACCCAGAATTGGCCACAATGCTCCAGTTGGGGTCTAACGTCTAACCAGTGTTTTGTAAAGGTTTAGCATAACTTCCTTGCTTTTGTACACTCTGCCTCTATTTATAAAGCCGTGGTTCCTATGTCATTTTAACAGCCGTCTCAACTTGTCCTACCACCTTCAAAGACTTGTGTATGTGCACCCCCTTTAAAATTTTACCACTTACGGTATGTCAAACAGTCCCTCTTCTTGAGATAACCCACACCCTCATTGGCATATGTTAGGCTGTTCATGATTCCTTTTTGCCATTGGATTCCTTGCCCTTCAACGTCCATTTGATGTCCTCTAGGATAGTTAGTCTTGTGAATGAATGTAACCGCTTGACCAAGATGGGTTGACATTATGCTGTTTGTCATGGGACTTAAGGACTGGAGACTGCTACTGTCACTAGACAGGCAGAGAATGTATATGGGAATGTTTAGAGAAGTTTTTAGTGCATTGGTGGTTCAGAAAATATTAGTCAGCACAATGTTTTCCAACAATTTTTAAATATTGATGTTTTAAAATATTTCACACTGGGTTGCTTGGATTTTGAGACAACGTCCTAGTGGAATATTTTGAATAGTTTAGCTATTGCTCAACATAAAGTGTAAGTTTTTTTAATGGTGAATGCTTCAAAGGGAAGGAAGTTGCAGGAAATCATTTTGGAGGAGGGTAACAGGAGTGGTTACAGGTTGTTTTTGATCAGATTTGGGAGAGATATGGCAAGGTGGCTTGGTTTAGGAAGGGAATTCAAATGCAGCGGCATGATGGAAGGCTGTGCTATTGGTTGTAGAATGGATGTGCCATAGACTTGAGGTTTTTAGCTGGGAAACATGGGAGGATGATATCAGTTGTTCCCTTTCTAAGTTAGCTATTGCTGAGCATTGGGTGGAGAGGTAGGAGTAGTCAGGATTGGAAGGGGGTCAGAGGAGCAAGTGATTGGTCTCATGGGTAGTGATTGAGGACTGTAAGAGATGGAGAAGTTGGTGTTTAGGGGAAGAGCTGGAAGGGTCAAGTGGGGGAAATAGACAAATCTCTGAGCCGTCTTCACTTTTGGTGAAATCCATGAACTGTTTGCAGTAGGATATCCAGAGTTGAGGATCGACAGGAGTGGCAAGTCAAAGAAGGCTGTAAGTGATTTGGGTTTACGATGGTTGCCCTCTGGATGAGCAATGAGGATTTGTCTGCATCAAAGGAGAGATGATACTGTTTTGAGGTGATCAAGCAAGATCTGGCATTGGACAGTTGTGCCATTGTGTGCACTCCAGCCTGTGACCCTTAGATTTAAGGTCATATAGGGGCATGTTATATCAGGGAACAGCAGGAATGGGAGATGAGGGATCTGGTGGAAATGGAGATTTGCAAGCTTCAAAAACAAGGCAGTTGAGATAGGGACAGGGCTAGACAGACTGGATGCAGGGAGGATGTTTCCCCTGGCTGGAGGGTCCAGAACTAGGTCACAGTCTCAGGATGTGGAGATGCCGGTGATGGACTGGGGTTGACTGTTGTAAACAATTTTACAACACCAAGTTATAGTCCAACAATTTTATTTTAAAATCCACAAGCTTTCGGAGGCTTCCTCCTTCCTCAGGTGAATGGAATTTTCCACATTCACCTGAGGAAGGAGGAAGCCTCCGAAAGCTTGTGGATTTTAAAATAAAATTGTTGGACTATAACTTGGTGTTGTAAAATTGTTTACAACAGTCTCAGGATACTGGGTAGGACATTTAGGACTGAGATGAGAAATTTCTTCACTGAGGGTGGTGAACCTGTGGAATTCTCTACCACAGAAGGCTGTGAAGGCCAAGTCACAGAACAAATTTAAGAAGGAGCTAGATAGATTTCTAGACACAAAGGCATCAAGGGGTATGGGAAGAGAGTGGGAATATGGTATTGAGATAGAGGATCAGCCATGATCATATTAAATGGCGGAGCAGGCTCGAAGGCCGAATGGCCTACTCCTCCTATTTTCTATGTTTCTAAGATTGCTGGAGGTGATGTGACTATTGAAAAGCTACATGACTGGGAGTTAGGATGCTTGAGAGCTGGATGGAAAAGGGATGGTTTGTTTTGCAAGTGCTGGGAGTAGAGGGATGGGAGTTGGGCAGGAAGTCACATTGGTGCTTTTTTTTTTAAAAAAAGCATTTCTTTCATGAACTTTGGACGGTCTGGGGATTTATACATCTCTTGCAATTCTATATTTGAATTCTAGATATTTACTGTGTGATTTCATGGAGTTAATAGTATGAGTTTAGTCCTGAAAAGTGCAGTTTTGAACCTTAAGCTCCCTTTTACATGAGAAATACAACTGATGGATGTGGTTTTTCCCCATTTAGGGGCTGCACCCTAAAATATATAAAATACCTCATTTGTGAGGAACCAACCATATACAAAATTGTGTGTATAAATGTGCCATTGGATCAAGTACTTCTTGACATGCAAGCTACACATGGAGCTGGATTCACTTGTTGCACTGTGGTATGTTTTGGTCTTTCCAAGCAGTTTAACATTTTCCCATTGAAAGTCCTCTGGTGTGTGGTATAGGAGGCCTACCAGCAGCCATGGAAATATTCTCCTGCATAAAAGACAACACTTTAAAAGAAGAGGGATAGAGAAAAAAAAATTTTTTTGAAGTTCATTACACTGATAACGATAGGCCTACTTCTATGTTTTTGACCAGATATGATTCTGTATTGATCATACAATAGCTGCAGCTCTTTGAATTGTGTAGTGTGCATGTGAATGAGAAGCATTTGAAATTAATAGATCTTAAGCAGAAACAAAATCCTGTTACCTCTCTCCTGAAACTCAAACATGCTAGAGTTCTAACAGTTCCAATTAATGTTTGTCCTTTCAGATTACAGTGCTTGTAGAACTGTGTAGCCATGCCAAAAGCTGCAGATCGAGTGTTTCGATATTGCAGTTGCCCTACTTGCTTTAGTATTGTCAACAGGCAACTTTTGATCACTTATTGGTAATAAGTTTTACTAACAAACACAATAAAACAAAAATAATTTGTAACTAAGCAATTTTTCCCCCTCAAGGTAGCTAAGAAAGCAGATGGATGTATTAAATACCTTGCCGCAATGATCTTGGAGTTGCATTATGATTATATGAATAATTCAGTAATCAACATTTAAGTTTTCATGGGGGTGTGGGACAGTCTTTGGTAAACTTACAGCTGTTAATGATGAGACTGAAATGTGTAAACTGTCTAGAAGCAAAGAAATACAGTTTACAAATTGTGATTTACTAGTAATGTATTTAAGGGGATTTTTAAAACTTGCGTTTGTCTCCTATCTTTTCATTTGTGCTTGAAAATCACCAGCAGATATCTTAACACTCAGATTGAGGTGCTAAGATGACCCCTAATTGTTTTTACAAGACGTGACGTTTTTGTTGCCATGACATAACTGTGCTAATTTACATTGGTATTTGAATCTGAAGTATAGCATTTTATGACCTTCAAAATTCCCCTATTACAGGTGCAACCGTAAATCCCAGATGTACCATAATTACATTTTTAAGGTAATCACGTCAGTATTTTCTCATGAAATATAGGTTAGCTGATTAAGGCCCACAGCAATAGCTTAGTTCTGCAATAGCCAGCTGCATTCTTCAGTACAGTCTACATAGCCTTACACTGTGACTCTTGGTATGGTTTTTTAAAAGTGAGCTTGATCCCACTTAACCTGAGGTGGCAGTGAAATTACTTTTGAATGAAAATTGTTAATTGGCTTTAAATCCCCAGGTTTAAAGAGGTATTTTACATGAAATCCCAGGCAAGGCTGTTGAAATTTGGGTTAATAGGTTTTGGTTCCTGTACTGTAACACTAGGGGGGGCAAAAACTAGATCTGCAGAAGCCTAATTTACCATTTGTGCATGAGCACTGGAGTTCTTTCTAAAATTGAATCAGCCAAATGTTGGACTGGAGACTTTTTGGGTATTTTCAACAGAGAAAAATAACTTCCATACATTTTTAACGAGCTTATGAACTTAAAACTCTAGTTTTTCACAATTACGTATGAACATACGAATTAAGAGCAGGAGTAGGCCATTCGGCCCCTTGAACCTGCTCTGCCATTTGATAAGATCATGGCTGATCTGGTTGTGACCTCAGCCCTACTTTCCCGTCTACCTACCATAACTTTTTGACTCTGTTGTTAATCAGGAATCTATCTAACTTAGCCTTAAATATTCAATGACCCTGCCTCCACCGCTCTCTGGGGAAGGGAGTTCCATAGACTCACGACCCTCTGAGAAAATTTCTTCCCATCTCCGTCTTGAATGGGAGACCCCTTATTTTTAAACTGTGGCCCTTAATTCTAGTCTCTCCCACAAGAGGAAACATCCTCTCGGCATCTACCCCTTCAAGTCCCCTCAGGATCCTATGTTTCAATAAGATCACCTCTCATTCTTATACACTCCAGTGTATACAGGCCCAACTTGTCCAACCTTTCCTCATCAGATAGTCCCTCAACCCAGGAATCAGTTTTGTGAGC